>NW_028270139.1:114937991-115241021 GCF_037043375.1 Chiloscyllium plagiosum
AGCTCATCACCACCTTTTTGAGGGCAATTGTGTTTGGACATTAAATGCTGGTCTTCTCAGTGATGCTCACATTCCAAGAATAAAGAAAAGAAAGGAACATTGATGAAACAAAATGATTTCCACTTGAATTTTGACTCATTCAATGGCCAATTCGATAAGTAGTAAATAATTCCTGAACACTGAAATGGAAGGAATGGGTCCAGATGAGCTATGGACCCATCTGTGTATTTACATGGATCAGCAGTTGTCATATTCTCCTGCAGTTCTCTCTGTAATTGTGTACTAGGTTTACTCAGTGAAATTAAAAACAAAATGACATGATAATGTCTTAAGTTGATTCTACCTTGACTGAAATAGATCAAAGGAAAATCTTCCTCACCAGCTCCATTTCAAGTTAAAAGTGTGACAGCATTTAGAAACTCCTCATCTGACACTGTGTTTCTAAGTGCAATCTTTCCTGCTGAATGATGATACTTTGATTCCAAATACACCCAAACAGGCTCTTCAGTTACAGGACCTTCAACATCTGACTGCAGAATGGATCCTAGGCACTTTTCAGGTAATATCTGAAATTCAACTTTCAGAGCGATCAGTAGCCACTTAAAAACAGTCAGCACTGAAAATCCTATCCTCCTGCTCTTGGCATGCTCCTCACATCCCAGGAACTACATACTTGCACTGCTGGCAGCATACAGTAATGACTTGACCTCATCTTATCAGGTGAGGTCAGCTCACCATGCTTTGGTGGATGATAGTTCCTGATGAGCAATGGACCCATCAGTGCTGCATGAGAGTAACATCATTGGTCTTTCAGTGTTTTTTTTTTGTCGCAATTGGTCATCCATATCTGTGCTTATCTCAATAACCTTCTCTGTGGAAAAAAATGTTTCCAATCTCTAGCTTCACTTGAAGTTTCCAGTTTGTGATCTTGTCAGTCAGCAGAATGGATAGTTACAAATGGCAAAGTGTGTTTAGGTAGGTTGTTATTGAAAGCAGTGATGATGCCTGGAACCTTAGAGAGTAAAACTGTTGTGATATAGTGCATGCAAATATGACCATTTAGTTCATTGATAGTAATAAAGGCATGTTCAGGTTAATATCTCTTCATAATTCATTAATTAGCAATGATTAAAGGTCAGGTTAAACAGTCTACTTACACTGATGCTGGATGAAACTTTATATATACTAACTTCAAACAGCGAACAATTTAAAACAAAAACATAGAATTAGACTGTAACATGCACATCTGATTTATTACTCAGATCCCAGGCTGATTAACTGACAAGATCAAAGTATTGAATCAAAGCATGAGAAACATTTAATTTGAGAATATTTGAGGTGAATGAATTGTCATTTAAGGAAATAACATTTTTAACATTTAGAGGAAGGTCCAGAATACAAAGTAGACTATGATGAGTTAAATGATAACAGACATGAGAGTGGCAGGGGCAAAAGAGTTTGCCTCAGTGTCATTTTAATGGGAGAGAGAAAATGATGAGGACCTTGATATTGATTGCAAACCAGAATTTTGTGTTGAAAGTGTATTCATGATCAGACTTTAATATGCTCGCCTCGATAAATGTCAACTGAAAGCACCAACCACAAATTTCAGAGATATCATTTAGCTGAAATAATTTCATATTCAATAGTCCTGTGATTGTGGTGCTCCAGGGTAATAAGGACCAACAATAAATGCTGACTTAGCCCAAATCCCATGAATACTTGTTTTTTTAAAAAAAAAGCTTTGAGGTAGAACATCATTCACCACCACTTCAATGGAAGGTCACCAGATGTCCCAGTGAAACAAATAAAAGGGCACTTATATCTCTGTGCAAAACGTTTAGCTGATCATCAACAGAAGTTAGAGCAAAGGATTATAGTTGATATTCCAGGTGATTGAATTCAAATTCTATCATGGCAAATTATACCTAGTAGGTGGGCAACTCAAAAATATAATGCTTCTGCTTTGGGTCACCAATGCTTTTTGTAACAGGGAAATTTCTAGATTGACCCATTTGATTTAAGCTTGTTAATAACTAATTATTGACAAAACAATTTTCAATCAATATCAAATGAGAAAAAAAAAAGAATTGCGGTATCGAGGAGGTTATGTTGAATTTGTATCAAATATTAGTTCAGTATCAACTGGAGCATTATGTTCAATTCTGGGTGCCATACTTTATAATGGATATAAAGGCAATGAAGAGGGTGCAGCAGGGATTTAGAAGGATAGTTCCTGGGAGCTAGAGTTATTAAGTTTGGACTGATAAGTGGCAAATAACATTTGCACCACATAAATGCCAAACAATGACTATCTTCAACAAAACTGGCAGATGGAGTTTAGTTTTAATAAATGTGAGATGCTGCATTTCGGAAAGGCAAATCAGGGAAGACTTAAACACTTAATGGTAAGGTCCTGGGGAGTGTTACTGAAAAAGAGACCTTGGAGTGCAGGTTCATAGTTCCCTGAAAGTGGAGTCACAGGTGGACAGCATAGTGAAGAAGGCATTTTATATGCTTGCCTTTATTGGTCAATGGATTGAGTGTAAGAGTTGGCAGGTCATTTTGCAGCTAGACAGGACATTGGTTGGGCCACTTTCAGAAGACTGTACTCAATTTTGTTCTCCCTGCTATAGGAAAGATGCTGTGACACTTGAAAGGGTTCAGAAAAGATCAACAAGGATGTTGCCAGGGTTGGAGGGAGAGAGACTGAATAGGCTGGGTCTATTATTGCCTGGAGCATCAGAGGCTGAAGGGTGACCTTACAGAGATTTATAAAGTCATGAGAGCATTGGTACAGTGAATATCTAATATATTTTCCCCAGGGTAGCAGATATCAAAACTAGAGGGTATTGGTAAAAGGTGAGAAGGGAAAGATTTGAAAGGGACCTAAGGGGTAACTCTTTCATACAGAGGGTGGTACCTGTATGGAATGAGCTGTCAGAGGAACTGGTGCTGGCTGGTACAATGACAACATTTAAAAGGCATCTGGGCAGGTATATGGATAGGAAGGTTTTTGAGAGATATGGACCAAATGCTGGCAAACGAGACTAGAGTCAGCATGGATGGGTTGGGCCAATGGGTCTGTTTCTGTGCTACAGCTCTGTGACTTGCTGACTCTAACAGAATCTAACTGTCACTTCTTGACTTTCAATATGATTAACATCACTAATACCACATTATCATCATCATCCCAGGTGTAACCAATGATCAGAAACTGAATTGGACTAGCCATATAAATACAGTGGCTACAACAGTGGGTCAAATGCTAGAAATTACCAGTGCTGCAAAGCCTGTCCACCATTTACAGTCCCTAAGTCAGGTATGTGATTGAATCATTCACTTGCTTGGATGAAAGCAGATTCAATAACACTCAAGAAGCTAAACAACATCTGAGACAAAAAAACACAAAAACTTGTGGATGCAGGAAAATCAGAAATGAAAACAGGCACTGATAGAAAACCTTAGCAGGTCTGGCAGGATTTGTGGAGAGATTTGGGTCGGCATGGTGGCATAGTCGTTAGCACTTCTGCCTCACAGCACAAGGTCCCAGGTTCAATTCCAATGTTGGGCGACTGTCTGTGTGGAGTTTGCACATTCTATCCGTGGGTTTCCTCCGGGTGCTCCGGTTTCCTCCCACAATCCAAACATGTGCAGGGTAGGTGAATTGGCCATGCTAAGTTGTCCTGAAGAAGGGCTTATGCCTGAAACATCGATTCTCCTGTTCCCTGGATGCTGCCTGACCTGCTGCGCTTTTCCAGCAACACATTTTCAGCTCATGCTAAGTTGTCCCTCTGTTAGTCAGAGGGAAAATGGGGTCTGGGTTGGGTTACTCTTCAGAGGGTCAGTATGGACTTGTTGGGCCAAAGAGCCTGCTTCCACACTGTAGGGAATCTAATCTAAAGCAGTCGACATTTTGGTCTGGTGACCTTTTTCAGAACTCCAGAGAGCCATGCTGGATTTTTCTTTGTGCATCGACAAAGCACATGTCAGGAGTATGATGGAATATTCCCTATTTGCCTGGATGGGTGCAGCTCCAACAACACTCAAGAAGCTTGACACCATCCGGGACAAAGCAGTCTGTTTGGTTGGAATTATATTCGCAAACATCCACTCTCTCGACTACCGATGCTCAGTAACAACGGTGTATACTATCTACAAAATGCACTGGTGAAATTCAGCAAAGATCCTGAGACAGCACCCTCCAAAGATGCCGGCTACTTCCATCTAGGATAAGGACAGTAGCTACATTGGAACACCACTACCTGCAAGTTCCCCTAACAAGCCACTCACCATCCTGACTTGGAAATCTGTCACCGATTCTTCACTGTCACTTGGTCAAAACCCTGGAATTCCCTCCCAAAGTGCATGGAGGATCAACCGACAGCATGTGAACTGTAGTGGCTCAAGTCAGTCCCTCACCACCTTCTCAAGGACAATGAGAGATGGACAATAAATTGCTGACCAATCAGTGATGTCTACATGAATAAAAATAAAAGTCAGCAATACTGATATTTTATTAGTAAATAAGAATAAAAAATGAAAAGAAACAGTGGGTAGGGTTACATAGAGAAGACAGGAGAATGGACACCAGAAAAATCAGATTATCTGGAGGATAATATATTTGCAGCTTGTGCCACCTTTTTACACACAAATAAGAAGCTAAGTGGCTCATTAGTATCCTCTCATAAGAGGACCACAAGAGATGGGCAATAAATGCTGGCTTTGCCTACAATGCCTGCATCCCATGAATGAATAACATTTTTGCCGATATGAAAATTTAACTTCAAAAACAACCAATTTCAATCACTGCACATTATTATTATATTTTGTTTGTTTCAAAATACTGAGTATGATGATTCAAATTACCATTCTTATGTCATGTAAACGCTGGCCTTCCTGAGTTAGGTAATGATGTTCCACCACATATGCAATTACTCTAAGTGCAACCACATGGAAGATTGAAAATTTGCATTTAAAATTGAAAAATACAGCTGTCTACAACTCTTCAGATTTCTGCCCAAACAGAAGGCTGATTCAGAACATCATGATCTCCATCACAGGTCAGATACGGAGGCAAAACCTGAATGGCTCCCAACTGGATTGGACATGAATATATTTTCAGCTGACTGTAGTACTGAACAACTTAACTTCCAGAGTGAAGTTTGGCTCCATTGATCATAAATTTAATCGTTTTCACACTCTTTCAAGTTTAACAACATCTTTCCTATAGAAGGGGGACCAAACTTGTACGCAGCATTCTGAAAGTAGCCTCATAGTGCCCTGTACATCCACAACATGACATCCTAATTCCTCAATAATTTGATCAATAAATGCAAACATGCCAACTGCCTTCTTCAACTCCCTGTCTACCTGAGACTCAACTTTCAAGGAACTATGCACTTGCACCCCTTGGTCTCTTTGGTCTGCAACACTCCCCAGGGCGCTACCTTTAACTGTATAAGTCCTGCCTTGGTTTGCCTAACCAAAATGCAACACCTCACATTTACCTAAATCAAAATCCATCCGTGACTCCTTAGCCTATTCGCCATCTAATTAAGATCCAGCTGTACTCTAAGATAACCTTTTTAACTGTCTCCTACAATTCCAATGTTGATGCCACCTGAAAATTTACTAACTATACCTTCTATATTCACATCTGAATCAATTATAAAAATAATGAAAATCTGTGGGCACAGCACCGATCACACCACTGGACATAGGCCTCCTGTCCAAAAAGCAATCATGTACCACCACCCTCTGTCTCCTATCTTGATGCTAACTTTGTATCCAATTGCTCCCTCTGGACCCCATGTGATCCAATTTTACGAACCAGTCTACCAAATGAAACCTTGTTGAAGTCCATACAAATAACATCTACTGGTCTGCCTTCATCAATCTTCTTTGTCACCTCTTCAAAAACTTCAATCAAGTTGGTGAATCATGATTTCCCACGCACAAAACCAAGTTGACTATCCCTAATCAGCTCTTGCCTTTCTAAATACATGCAAATTCTGTCCCTCAGAATCCCCTCCAATGAACAATTAACATGAGGCTCAATGGTCGATAGTTCCCTGGCTTTTCCTTACAGCCTTTTGTAAATAATGGCACCACATCAGCCACCCTTCCAGCACTCACCTGTGGCTTTTGATGATACAAATATCTCAGCAAGGGGTCCAGCAATCCGTTCCCTAGCTCGCCACAAAGTTCTGGGAAACATTGATCAGGTGTTGGGGATTTATCTACCATTAAGGCATCTAACACTGCTCTTTGGTAATATGAACTCCATTTAAAACATCACAATTTATTTCCTCAAGTTACCTCGATTCAATGTCCTTTTCCACTGTAAATACTAATGTGAAATATTCATTTAGCATCTCACCCATCAACTGTGCATCCATGCATAAACAGTGATGTTGATCTTTCAGGGGCCCTATTCTCTGTCTAGTTACTCTTTTGTTATAGAGTTATAGTGTCATAGAGATGAACAGCACAGAAACAGACCCTTTAATCCATCCTGTACATGCCGACCAGATATCCCAACCCAATCTAGTCCCACCAGCCAGCACCAAGCCCATATCCCTCCCAACCCTTCCTATTCATACACCCATCCAAATGCCTTTTAAATGTTGCAATTGTACTAGCCTCCACCACTTCCCCTGGCAGCTCATTCCATACATGTACCACTTTTGGTGTGAAAATGTTGCCCCTTAGTTCTCTTTTATATCTTTCCCCTCTCACCCTAAACCTAGCATTCTAGTTCTGGACTCCCCGACCCCAAGGAAAAGACTTTGTCTATTTATCCTATCCATGCTCCTCATGATTTTGTAATATTCCATAAGGTCACCCCTCAGCCACCGACGCTCTTTGTTATTTCTTCAAAAAACTCAATCAAGTTTGTGAGATGTGATTTCCCATGCATAACACCATGTTCACTATCCCTAATCAGTCCTTGACTTTCCAAATACATGTATATCCTGTCTCTCAGGATTCCCTTCAACAACTCGCCCACCACCAACGTCAGGCTCACTGTTCTATAGTTACCTGCCTTGTCCTTACCACCTTTCTTAAACAGTGGCACCACGTTAATCAACCTCCAATCTTCCGGCACCTCACCTCTTACTATCGATGATGCAAATATCTCAGTAAGAGGCCCAGCAATCACTTCTCTAGCTTCCCTCAGAATTCGAGGGTACACTTGATCAGGTCCTGGGGATTTATCCACGTTTATGCATTTCAAGACATTCAGCAGTTCCTCCTCTGTAATCTGGACATTTTGCAAGGTGTCACAATCTATTTCCCTCCAGTCTATGTCTTCCATATCCTTTTCCACAGTAAATAGTGATGCAAAATACTCATCTAGTATCTCCCTCATCTCCTGCGGCTCCACACAAAGGCCACCTTGCTGATCTTTTTCTTAACCAAACCCTCAATTTCTTTAGCCAGCCAACATTCCCTATACCTACCAGCCTTTCCTTTCACCCTGACAGGAATATACTTTCTCTGGACTCTCGTTATCTCTTTACCTTTATCGTCCCTTTACCTGTGAACATTTGCCCCCAACAGCTCTTGAAAGTTCTTGCTTAATACTGTCAAAATTGGTCTTTCTTCAATTTAGAACTTCAACTTTTACAACTGGTCTATCCATTTCCATCACTATTTTAAAACTAATAGAATTATGGTCGCTGGCCCTAAAGTGCTCCCCCACTGACACCTCAGTCACCTGCCCTGCCTTATTTCCCAAGAGTAGGTCAAGTTTTGCACCTTATCTAGTAGGTACATCCACATACTGAATCAGAAAATTTTCTTAACACTTAAAAAATTCCTCTCCATCTAAACCCTTAACACTATGGCAGTCCCAATCTATGTTGGGAAAGTTAAAATCCCTTACCATAAATTTGTTCCTCATTTCCCTCTCACTATTAGGGGGTTTATAATACAATCCCAATAAGGTGATCATCCCTTTCTTATTTCTCGGTTCCACCCAAATAACTTCCCTGGATGTATTTCCGGGAATATCCTCCCTCAGTAGAGCTGTAATGCTATTCCTTAGCAAAAACACGACTCCCCCTCCTCTCTTGCCTCCCTTTCTATCCTTCCTGTAGCATTTGTATTCTGGAAAATTAAGCAGCCAGTCCTGAGCCATGTTTCTGTAATTGCTATGATATCTCAGTCCCATGTTCCTAACCATGTCCTGAGTTTATCTGCCTTCCCTGTTAGGCTTCTTGCATTGATATAAATGCAGTTTAATTTATCAGTCCAACCTTGTTATCTGCTTTGTCCCTGCCTGCTCTGACTGTTTGACTCGCTTCTGTTCTCAACTGCATCAGTGTCAGATTGATCTCTTACCTCACTATTTCCCTGGGTCCTAACTGTGCCCCCCCTCCCCTGCTCCACCTTACTAGTTTAAGCCCTCCTAAGCAGCTCTAGCAAATCTCCCTGCCAGTATATTAGTCCCCTTCCAATTCAGTTGCAATCCATCCTTCTTGTACAGGTCACCTCTATCCCAGAAAAGACTCCAATGATCCAAAAATGTGAACCCTTCTTCCTTGCACCAGCTCCTCAGCCATGCATTCATCTGCTCTATCCTCCTATTCCTGCCCTCACTAGCTCGTAGCACCAGGAGTAATCCAGATATTACTACTCTTGAGGACCTCTTTTTTAAATTTCTGCCTAACTCTCTGTAATCTCCTTTCAGAATCTCAACCTTTTCCCTTCCTATGTCCTTGGTTCCAATGTGTACAATGATCTCCTGCTGGCCCCTCTCCCCCTTGAGAACATTCCTTTTCTCTCTGAGACATCCTTGATCATGGCATCAGAGAAGCAACACACCATTCTGATTTTAGCTGCTGGCTACAGAAATGTCTGTCTGTACCTCAGACGAGAGAGTCCCCTAACACAATTGATCTCTTGGAACCTGATGTACCCCTCATTTCATTAGAGCCAGTCTCAATACCAGAAACTTAGTTGTTTGTGCTACGTTCCCCTGAGAATCCATCACACCCCTACATTTTCCAAAACAGCATTTTTGTTTGAAATGGGGATAACCATAGAAGACTCCTGCATGATCTGCCTACCTCTCTTACTTTTCCTCGAGTTAACCCATCTCTGTGACAGTATCTGCAACATTTCTCCTTTCCTATAACTGCCATCTATCACACCCTCTTGTTCTTGTAAATTCCTCATTGCCTCTAACTGTCTCTCGAACCAATCCATTCGATCTGATAGGATTCGCAACCAACAGCATTTATTGCAGATATAATCCTCAGTAACCTGTAAACTCTCCATAAACTCCCACACCCAAACAAGAAGAACCTATCACTCTACTAAAGGCCATTTTTGCTCTTTCACAATCTACAGACCCAGAAAACAGCACTGTCTTATTCTGCTACAAAACACTGCTCCAGGTTAAATTAATATGTATGGCTTATATTTTAAGTTTAATCAAGAAACATATTTCAATAAAACATATAATCAAGAAAGAACAAACTCTACTCACCACTGCAGACTTACTGTAAGGCCACACTTAAATATTCTCTTCTGTTTCTGTGCTGTGACCTCTCCCAAATAGGTTCCTCTAAGATCAGTTGTGAATTTCACTGTTTGTTAATTTTCCCAGATGCACTTCAATGTCCAGCGATACATGAATTCAAACAGCAAAAGCAGTAACTGCGCAGGTTCACTGCTCTGTCAGTGTCTTTCTTTCTCTCTCTCCTGCACTGACCTCACCATGTGTTTCCTTTGTCTGTCCCTCTCCCTTTTAAAACTGCTGTTGTTTTAAATATACATATAGAGCCTCTTTGGATTCTCTTTAACTCTATTTGCCAAAGCTATCTTATGCCCCTTTTATGCGTTCCTGCTTTCTCTCTTACTCCTCTGGGGATTCACTCAATCCCATCTGTCTATACCTGATATATATCTCCTTTCTCTTTACCAGAGCCTCAATTTCTCTAGTCATCCAGTATTCCCTAAATCTACCAGCCTTGTATTTCATACTAATAGGAACTCACTATCTTTGAACTCAAGTTACCTCATTTTATATTTGAGACCCCTACGCCTCTCTGTTCTACAACAGCGCCTACTTTTAATTGTATAAGACTTGTCTTTTTAGTTTTACCAAAACACCATACCTCGCATTTATCCAAATTAAACTCCATTTGCCACTTTTCATCCCATTGACCCAATTGATCAAGTCTTCTTTGCAATCGTAGTTAATCTTCTTCACTGTCCAGTGAACCACCAATCTTACTAACTATGCTTTCAATATTCTCATTGAAATCATTTATATAAATGACAAACAAAAGTGGACCCAGCACCGATTCCTCTGGAGAATCATTGGTCACAGGTCTCCAATCTGAAAACAACCCTCCACCATCACTCTATGTCTCCAAACGTTAAGCCAATTTTTTGTATCCACTTTGCAAGCTCACTCTGAATCCTATGTGATCTAATTTTGCTAATTAGTCTACCAGTGGAACCTTGTCAAAGGCTTTCCCAAAGCTCAAGTAAACAATGTCTAACACTCTGCTCTTGTCAAACTTCTTGGCTACTTCCTCAAAAAACTTGATCATGTTTGTGAGACACAATTTGCCTCACACAAAAACCATGCTGACTATCCTGAATCATTCTTGCCTCTCCAAATGCATATCATGGCACAGTGGCTCAGTGGTTAGCACTGCTGCCTCACAGCACCAGGGTCCCAGGTTCAATCTTTGAGGAGAAAGTGAGGACTGCAGATGCTGGAGATAAGAGCTGAAAATGTGTTGCTGGAAAACCATTCCATTTCTATCTCGGGCGTATGCCTGCCTCTTCGTAGGTTATGTGGAACAGTCCATTTTCCGCAGCTACACTGGCACCACCCCCCACCCCCCACCTTTTGCTCCACTACATCGATGACTGTATCGGCGCTGCCTCGTGCTCCCACGAGGAGGTTGAACAGTTCATCCACTTTACCAACACCTTCCACCCCGACCTCAAATTCACCTGGACCGTCTCAGACTCCTCCCTGCCCTTCCTAGACCTTTCCATTTCTATCTCGGGCGACCGAATCAACACAGACATTTACTATAAACCGACCGACTCCCACAGCTACCTAGACTACACCTCCTCCTACCCTGCCCCCTGCAAAAACGCCATCCCATATTCCCAATTCCTTCGTCTCCGCTGCATCTGCTCCCAGGAGGACCAGTTCCAATACCGTACAACCCAGATGGCCTCCTTCTTCAAAGACCGCAATTTCCCCCCAGACGTGATCGACAATGCCCTCCACTGCATCTCCTCCACTTCCTGCTCCTCCGGTCTTGAGCCCCGCCCCTCCAACCGCCACCAGGACAGAACCCCACTGGTCCTCAACTACCACCGCACCAACCTCCATATACAGCGTATCATCCGCCGTCATTTCCGCCACCTCCAAACGGACCCCACCACCAGGGACATATTTCCCTCCCCTCCCCTATCAGCGTTCCAAAAAGACCACTCCCTCCGTGACTCCCTCGTCAGGTCCACACCCCCCACCAACACAACCTCCACTCCCGGCACCTTCCCCTGCAACATCAAGAAATGCAAAACTTGCGCCCACGCCTCCCCCCTTACTTCCCTCCAAGGCCCCAAGGGATCCTTCCATATCCGCCACAAATTCACCTACACCTCCACACGAATCATTTACTGCATCTGCTGCACCCGATGTGGCCTCCTCTATATTGGGGAGACAGGCCGCCTACTTGCGGAACATTTCAGAGAACACCTCTGGGACACCCGAACCAACTAACCCAACCACCCCGTGGCTCAACATCTCAACTCCCCCTCCCACTCCACCAAGGACATGCAGGTCCTTGGACTCCTCCATCGCCAGACCATAGCAACATGACAGTTGGAGGAAGAGCGCCTCATCTTCCGCCTAGGAACCCTCCAACCACATGGGATGAACTCAGATTTCTCCAGTTTCCTCATTTCCCGCCCCCACCTTGTCTCAGTCAAATCCCTCGAACTCAGCACCGCCTTCCTAACCTGCAATCTTTTTCCTGACCTCTCCGCCCCCATTCCCACTCCAGCCTATCACCCTCACCTTGACCTCTTTCCACCTATCGCATTTCCAACGCCCCTCCCCCAAGTCCCTCCTCCCTATCTTTTATCTTAGCCTGCTGGACACACTTTCCTCATTCCTGAAGAAGGACTCATGCCTGAAACATCGATTCTCCTGCTCCTTGGATGCTGCCTGACCTGCTGCGCTTTTCCAGCAACACATTTTTAGCTCCCAGGTTCAATTCCAGCCTCGGGTGACTGTCTGTGTGGAGTTTGCACATTCTCCCCATGTCTGCGTGGGTTTCCCCTGCATACTCTGGTTTCCTCCCACAGTCTAAAGATGTGCAGGCAAGGTGAATTGGCCATGCTAAATTGCCCATAGTGTTAGGTGCATTAGTCAGAGGGGAAAGGGGTCTGGGTGGGTTACTCTTCGGAGGGTCAGGTTGGGCTGAAGGGCCTGTTTCCACACTGTAGGGAATCTAATCTAATCCTCTTTCAGAATCACTTCTTAACTATTAATTAGAATGAATATTGTTGGTGCTGTCTAATGTCACAGATACTGCAAGCAATTAGAAAGTAAATTATGTTAGCCTTTTGAGCAAAGATGTTGATTATAAGATTCAGTTTGTCTTTCTGCTTGTTTATGGGGCTTGGTGAGACTATGCCCAGTGTCCATCTCTTTAAGGTTGGAAGGAAGTATTTGCCATAAAAGAGGTAGAACACAATAATTCATGGGATGAGCAGTTTAATTATGAGAAAAGATTGAGTAGAATATTTAGTCTCTGAAAGTTGGATCAATGGGAGGTGACATCCTCAAATTTCTTAAAGGGCTTCTCAGTGTAAATGCTGAGTTTGTTTAACATGACTGGAGAATTGAGAACCAAGAACCTCCCTCTCAGATTAAGGGGTTGGCAATTTATGACCACAGTGAAGAGGTGTTTCTTCCCTCTGAGGTTTGGGATTCTTTGGAATTCTCTAACTCTTTATTTTTCTGCTTATTCCAATATCCCTTGATTTCCCAAAATCTGTCATTCTCTGATCTGAATATACTAACCTTCAATAATCCTTATTATTGATGCTTACTATATTCAGTACAGAGGCTAATAGATTTTGGGAAATCAAGGGATATCGGAATGAGCAGGAAAATGAAACTTAAATCTGATTTTATTGAATGGAAAAAACAGACTTGTTGAGGTGTATGGCTTGCCCATGTTTCTCTTCTTACTTTCTTCAAATATAGTGAAGGCTGATTAAGGAAATTCTTTACCTTTAAATCTGTTTTACCTTTTGTTAGGGTCTTTAAAAAGACCCTGAGCTTCCATTTGCCTGCCACTTTAACACACCACCCTGTTCCCTAATTAACATCTCTGTCTCAGGTTTGCTGCAGTGCTCCAGCAACACTCTGTGCAAGCTGGAAGAACAATATCATTTTCTGCTTAGAGACCCTGCAGCCCTAAGATCGCAATATCGAGTTCAATAATGTTAGGACCTGAACTCTCTCATGTCCTAGCCCCTACACGACATGCCAGGCATAGTCTGCCATTACACAGTATCTATTGTTAGTGACTAACAGTCTCTATTAATAGCTATTCACCCTCCTAGCCAGATTGATATTCACTCCTTTGTCTGTCCAATTGTTTCTCTCTCTCTTTGGGCATTATCCCCACCTATTGTTTATTCATTCCGCCTCCCAACACCCCAACACCCCCGCCCCTCCCACCTTTTGCATACAAACTGACACTTTCCTAGCTACCATCAGGTCTGCGGAAGGGTCACCGGACCCAAAATGTTAACTTTGATTTCTCTTCACAGATGCTGCCTGACCTGCTGAGCTTTTCCAGCAACTTCTGTTTTTGTTTCTGATTTACAGCATCTGCGTGTCTTTTGGTTTATATTTAGTGTTTAATTCACTGCCAATTCTCTTCTAGGCATCCTGACCTTGAAGAAGTTTTGCTCCTCTCTCTGACTGGTTTTCCATTCCAATTCTTTTTCTTGTCCACCGACATTAATTTCACTGTCACTCCTGGGTGATTGACCAGGTATTTGCTAAAAAACTCATTTCCACAGCTGCATCACATTCCTCAGTGACTGCCTCCGGTTCAGATTCACTCCACATGGACTCCAACTGATATTTCATCCCTCATGGTTTTAATCCACCCAGGGTCACTGGTATCCCTGTGATGTTCAACGTTGCACAGACGGCTGCTCTTATTGTATCCTGAGATCCACACTCAGTGCCAGCAGGTGTCACATTCTCACTCTCCACCTCTCTCTCCAACTTTACTGTATCACGCTGGCTCAGAGCTGTACCACTCCCCAGTTCCAATTCATTCTCTGGCTCATTTGTTGTGCTAACAATAAATGTTTCCTTTACCTTTCAGGCATCAAGGCCTACAAGATGCAACAATTCAGCGATACCCATGGCTCTCTGGAATCTTCATGCCTCCCCTTCTTACTGACTGCATCCACTCTGCAACCCCACCGCCTGTCGGTTATTCACCATTCCTCCTAACGTTCCGTCTCCGACGCTGAACTTTCTGTACTCAGCAAAGGTCTCAGTTTCATCCCTCTGCATCCCCACCTTAATGAATTTTGGGCATGACATGACATTGAACTCTTCTTCTGTGCCCATTTCTTTGGACCAGAGCCTTGCTCCAACACTCTCGCTCCATCTGGACTCCTCTGTCTGGCCTTTTACCGCACTCGATTCGTTCATTTAGAACCGTTGGCATGACATTTGTTGCTTCAATTTCTCAGCTCCCCTCACCCAATCCAACCTAACTCCCTCCGAACTGACTGCAATCCGTGATCTCAGATCCACCCTGCCTTTGTTATTAAACCTGCCATTAAGCGTGGTACTTTTGTAGTCTGGCAGACTGACCTCTACATTGAAGAGGCTGAGCACCAACTCTCAGATACCTCCTCCTATCTCACCCTGGACCATGACACCCCCCCAAAACACATCAGGCTATTGAATAACTATAGTCATTGACCTCATTTCCCACTGCCTCTAAGCTAATAGTCCCCCAGCCCCACATAGCTTGCTCCTACCTCCTTCCAAAAATCCGCAAACAGGACTGCCCAGGCAGACTCATTATTTCAGCCTGCTCCTGTCCCACTGAAATCATCCCTTCCTACCCTGACGCAATCTTTTCTCCCCTGGTCCAATCCCTGCCCACGTACATCGTGATTCCTCTGGCGCTTTACAACAGTTTGGATATTTAAAGATTTGGGGCTCCAGCCGCCTCCTCTTACCATGGACGTGCAATCCCTTTCCACGTCCACCTCCCACCAGAATGTTCTCTTTCGCTCTCCGCTTCTTCCTGGAACAAAGGCTTGAACCATCCCCACTCACCACCTCAGCTTGGCCAAGCTCGTCCTCACCCTGAACAACTATTTAACTCCTCTCATTTTCTTCAGGTCAGAGGGTTTGCCATGGTACTCACATGGGCCTCAGTTATGCCTGTCTCTTTGTAGGGTACGTGGAACATTTCTTGTTCCAGTCCTACTCTGGCCTGCACCTACAATCCTTTTTCTGATATATTGATGAAATCATCATGTTGCTTCCCTCTCTGGTCCAGAATTTGAAAAGTTCATTGATTTTGCTTCCACTTTCCATGATTTTGCCCTCACTTTCACCTGATCCATCTCTGTTTCCATTTCTGGCAATAGACTGGTCACTCATATCCACTATAAATGCATAAAACTCCCACAGTTAACTGCACTATACATCCTTGTACCCTTTTTCCTGGAAATACTCCATTCCATTCTCCCAGTTCCTCCATCTCTATCATATATGTTCCAACGAGGCCAACTTTGTCAAGGGAGCCTCCGAAATCTCCACCTTTTTCCTCAATTGCGGATTCCCCAACACTGTTTTCAACAGGGCCCTCAACCGGATTTGATCCATCTCCCACACTTCCACCTTCACTCCCTCACTTCCCTCCCGTAACAGTGATAGAGTTTCCCTTGTCTTTACCTACCATCCCTCCAGCATCCACATCCAGAAGAACACCAGCTGCCATTTCTGCCATCATCAGTGAGATGCCACCACCAGACACATATTCCCCACCTAGTCCACTCCTCCATCGCACCTAACACCTCTCCCATCACACACGGTATCTTCCCATGCAATCGCAGAAGGTGCAACACCTGCCCCTTTACCTCTTCCATGCTCACCATCCAAAGCCCCAGACACTCATTTCAGATTAAGCAGCATTTCACTTGTAACTCTTTCAATTTGGTCTATTGCATTTGTTGCTCCCAATGTGGTCTCCTCTATATCGGAGAGACAAAATGCCGACTGGGTGATTGCTTTGCTGAGCACCTTCGGTCTGTACACAATCAGATCCTGGACCTTCCAGTGGCTTGCCACTTCAACACACAATCCTGCTCCCATGCCCACATGTCTGTCCTTGGCCTGCTGCAATGTTCCAGTGAAGCTCAGCGCAAACTGGAGGAACAGCATCTCATCTTCCGACTAGGCACGTTACAGCCTGCCGGTCTCAACATTGAATTCAACAACTTCAGATCATTTTATTTCATTTATTTTATTTGTCTTTTTTTATTATTTTTTTTCACTGTTCTGTACCTCTTATTTCTTGATTGTCTCTCTTTCTCTCGCTACCCACTCTCTCATCATCTTTTTCTATCCCTTCCCCCTTTGCTACCCTTCTCCCCTGTTTTCCATTTTGCCTCTGCTTCATCCCTCCCCCCCATCCCCCACATATTTTGTCACACAGCACTGGCTTCAGCCTTGGTCATTCACAGCTCCTAATCTCCCTATAATCTCTCTATGCACTGTCATTATCACCTCTTTATTGCTAACTTTGCTTCTGGAGCCATGACTCACCTTCTCTCAGCCTCGTATAAATACTCCATATTTATCCCCCTTTTTTTAGCTTTGACAAAGGGTCAGTTCGACTCGAAACGTCAGATCTTTTCTCTCCTTACAGATGCTGCCAGACCTGCTGTGATTTTCCAGCATTTTCTCTTTTGGTCACATATTTCCCTCCCCTCCCTTGTCTGCTTTCCGCAGGGACCGTTTCCTCGGGCCACTCTTCCTTCACTCCCAACACCACCCCGCAGACCCACAGACCCACGGCACCTTCCCTTGCCACCACTGAAGGTGTAACATCTGCCCATTTAACCTCCTCCTTCATCAGTATCCAAGGGCCTAAACATACTTTCCAGGTGAAGCAGCACTTTTCATGCACTCCTCACAACCTAGTCCACTGCATTCGTTGGTCACAATGCGGTCTCCTCTACATTGGGGAAATCAAGCATAGACTGGATAATCGTTTTGCAGAACATCTGTGTTCTGCCCATTAAAAAGACCCTGAACTTCCAGTTATCTGCCAATTTAACACATCACCCTGTTCCATGGCCAACATCTCTGTCTCAGATTTGCTGCAGTGCTCCAGTGCAGCTTAGTGCAAGCTGGAAGAACAACATCTCATTTCCCGCTTGGGGATCCTGCCGCATTCCTGACTCAATATCGAGGTAAATAATTTTAGGGCCTTAACTCCCCTATGTCGTAATCCCCTACCACACACACAGGCCTTGTTATCATATAGTCTGCCATTACACACTACCTATTGTTAGCCACTAATTGTCTCCATTAACAGTTATTCACCTTTCCAGCCAGATCATTATCCAATCTGTTGTCTGTCCAACTGCTTTTCTCTGTCTTTGGGGTCTATCCCTAACTATCGATTACTCCTTACCCCATCCTCCCATCCTTCCTTCTACATATAAACTAACATTTTCCTCGCTACTATCAGTTCTGAAGAAATGTCACTGGACCTGAAATGTTTACTGTGATTTCTCTTCACAGATGCTGCCAGACCTGCTGAGCTTTTCCAGCAACTCCTGTTTTTGTTACCTTTTATTAACCAGGCTATCACAGTGCAAACTTTCCTCACATTTTCCTCTAATAAGCTTTTTCATTGTCTTACATTGTTTGAAGTATGACCAGTCTATAGTTGCCACCTTACCGTCCTTTTTGAATATGGATGCCACATCAGTTTGCTCACAGCTATCTGGTATCCTTCACTTGCTATTGACTCCTTCATAATGACCATTAATGTCACATAAATCTCTTCCTTAGTCTGTTAGTATTCTGAAATAAATTCTGCCTATCTCTGGGGTTTTATCAGTTTTGTGTCCAATTAGCTTGTTTGGAACAATAGTACATTATGATCACACTCAAAAATCACATCAATATCTTTTAGGATTACTGGCAGTGAAAGATTTTTTTAAAAAAGAACTGTGTTGATAATTAGCTGTACGCTTTCCTTGGACTTTGAACAATTTATTACCTCAATAACAACAGAGTATTGAAAGTAGCATGATTCCCACAATGTATGAATCAAAATTGAAAAAAAAAATCCAGACAAAACTATTCTGATTTTGTGTGGATCCCCAGAGGCAACTTATATTTACCAATTTGTAGAAGTTAAGCAGTTTTTAAAACTGTATAATTAAGCTCTGTCTTCTCTTTATCTGGTGTGTATGAGGCATTAAGCAGTTCCCATGCTGATTAACTGCCAAGACAGCGAGGGAAAGTGTTTAATCAAAGTTTGGGAGTCGTTTAATATTGAGAGCACTCTAACTGAACAGAATTTTTAAAATAATATTCTTATGCATCAAAAAAAGTCTATAACTTTAAAACAATAACAATATAATTTTATTGTGACAGAATTTCCACTTGTCATTTATCATTTTTGTCAGCTAGTCATACTTGAAACACCAGAACTATCAGTGGTAGCTTCTGTGAAATTCATAAGTGCTGGAGTTTAATCTTCTTCCAGCATATGTATGACTCCAAACTGACTCCAAACTAGGGAAGCGTGTTGCTTTATCTAAATTGTAGAGAACAATTTGTTGTGTGGATGTTCACTGCATTGCAGCCCTCTGCTATTCAGTTGATCAAATCCTTTAGTTTACCAGGATTTTATTACACATTGTTGCTAATAAAGAAAATTAGCAATAGTTATTCGATACAAACTTGATCATACAATGCAAGCATTCATTTGAGGTTTAAAATTAACATGGGGTGAATTTATACCGTCCTCCAATTAATAGTGTGTTGAAACCTTTTGTAATCATTCTTAACAACGAACGTGCATATTCATAGAGCAATTTTAATGTAATGAATAGGATGGTTTATGTACATATTGAAGAGTTGTGCATCTCCAAGCATGATAATCTGAAATGCTGGTATACAGTTTTATCATCTGTACCAAGATTACAGGAGTGGAATTTCTATTCTCTAAATGTCTTCCAATAACTGTCCTGGTATAAGGACAGTGAATTTGTTTCTAACAGGTAATGTCACCTGGTGTGTGAAAGGCATCATGGAAATTTACAGATTGACAGCCTATGGTTTTCTTCTCTAATTAAAGGAAGGAAATTTATGAGCAGTGCACCTGAGAGTTGGCCACATGAACTCAGAAAATTACCTTCTACATCTGTGACAAATGTTCAAGACAGGCCGTTACTTTATAATGGATGTAATAGAATGTGAATTGCAAAACCAAGCTTACACATTTGCCATAGCAGCAATCACAGCTGTGGTTGTGCTCAGCGACACACACTTCCTGACCGCATCTGTGAATAGGTGACAAATCATTGGCTCCAAGCAGTGAGTTGGCAAATCCCAGTGTATTTCTTGGATGTTGATTATCTTATAACGTTTTAGATAGCACTGCATTTTCATCATTGTACAACAGTTTAAAAAGAAGCAGAACAACAGGAAGACAACGGGGCACAATAGAGCAAGAATTTCACCAAACTTCAATTGCTCCTTTTCAAATTTATTTTCAGATATTATTCGAAACTTAACAGAGGGAAACTTAACTCAAAAACAATCATGTTGTACAGGTTTCAGAAGACAAATACTCTAACAGTGTCTCTGCTTTAGCTGCCTGGAGTCAAAGCTGTGGTGTAAAGTTGCTGACACTAATCAGAGGAGACTGTAGATGGCCTGGGAGAAAGATCATGAGGTGCCTAGAGGCACAGCTTTGTCATGCAGTGTGAAGTAGCTCATGATCTTTTTGATTGGTACGTTCTTTAGAGAGGACTGCAAATTAGTGAATTACCCGGACTTCTCCACCTATACTCTTCTTTCTGATGGCTTTTATCCATCTTTTGTCTTTCATCTCTCCTAATATTGCCTCATAGCGCTCAGTGCCAAAGTTCATTTGGTCACACTCTATGAAGCACCTTAAGATGTTCTACTGTGTTACAAGTGTATACAGATGTAAATTAGATTAGATTAGATTAGATTAGATTACTTACAGTGTGGAAACAGGCCCTTCGGCCCAACAAGTCCACACCGCCCCGCCGAAGCGCAACCCACCCATACCCCTACGTGTACCCCTTACCTAACACTACGGGCAATTTAGCATGGCCAATTCACCTGACCTGCACATCTTTGGACTGTGGGAGGAAACCGGAGCACCCGGAGGAAACCCACGCAGACACAGGGAGAACGTGCAAACTCCACACAGTCAGTCGCCTGAGGCGGGAATTGAACCCGAGTCTCTGGCGCTGTGAGGCAGCAGTGCTAACCACTGTGCCACCGTGCCACCCACACTTGTTATTTCGGCTTATGGTCATAGCCACACTCAGGCCTCTCATTTGTTATATGGAATATTCTGACTCCAGGTTCAATATCTTGCCATGGTTGCATTACCCGAATGAGGATTTTATATTTGCAATTCAGGTCTCTTACCATCTCATGCTGGTTTACAAACCTAACGTCAACATTAAGAGTGGGTAGGCGGCATTAAAATTGGCAGCTTTTCTACCACTTTAAAGGATACGTAGAGGGCAGTTGAGCTTGTTAACAAACCAACTGACCCAAATATTATGCTGCTCACATCATAATGCAGTTGAAATGGGCAGGTGAAATGGAAGAACAGGAAAAAAGGAAGGGGCATACATCCATTGGGGTGCACCCTGTGTGCATTAGAGTATTCACACATCACCCCGATGATGATACATTCCCTTTGTGGTTCCCTCCCTGGCCTCCAAAACCTGTCACTCAGCCCTGTTGCCCCTCTCCCTAAGGAACATGATCCCTTCCAGCCCAACATTTCTGGATTCAGTTGAGTTTGCAATTTTTATTCTTCTCTATGCAGCACTGATTTTCAGCCTTGGTTGTGCTGACTATTGGGTTCTAATGCTACCACATCAGCCAATCAGTCAGGTTAACTGCTGGCTTTTCCTCTTCCCACTGAGGGCTGGAAGTTTGACCTTGTGCTTGTTTAAACTGACCGGAGGCTGTGACTGCAATGAGGCAGCCTCTTTAAAGTCGACAGGTTTGCAAACTACTTTTCGAACACCACCTCAAATCCATAATCTCAGATGGGGAGCACTGGAGCTACAATAACGCATTGACATTCCAAGTAATAAGAAGAAAAAAGAACCCAGAAAAACCATTTCCATTCTTGATTGCCACACCAATTAGCCCTATTGATGCTTGTGCACGGAATGAAGAAAGAGTCAGACCACAGTGAAATCAATGGTGTCTTTACAGACACATATCTCAATAACTGGTGGAACCGGTCCAGCAAACTACCCTCCAAAAGACTAGGAGGATTGTTAAATCTCCACTTTGGAAAAGTAGCAGAATTCCATGGAGTACAAGTCAGCACTACTCTCACAGGAGCACAGCACTTGTCCTCCATCTACTTTGCCAATGTCCTTGCTGTTGAACTTCAGCAATCAGCCTCCACTGCCATTCACAGTCTCCTCCATAGCTTTCCATCAGCCATGCTACAGGCACTAGGGGAGCACAGGAAATATTGAAGTAGGAACAGGAAAAGGCACATGAAATGCAGACACAATGAGAGTGAGGGCATTGTAATGTTTAGCAACAGGAAAGGTAACAAATGGAACTGCTACTGAAAGATGAAATTGGAAATGCGGTTCATGATATTACCCTGTGATGGTGCTGTCACTTTAAAAGGTTATTTTGTCCTGGTTGTTTATTGAAGAGATGTTGTAAAGGCAGAACAGTCGACCAGAACCACTCAAGTAAATGACTTTGGCATCTTGTGTTTTTGTTTTCATAGCCTGGATGGGTGTGGCCTGCTCTCAGGCCAGGCTTTTTTTTAGCTTTAGCAGCAGAAGGTATTTTGGGGTCTTAGAAGAGTTGGGTCTTCAGTGAATAATTTGTGGCTGCCACTCTCCGTGAAATTTCTCTTGATGATTTTTCCTCTGCATTTGAGAACTGATGTAAGAATCTGTGGTTGAATTTGCCATTTTGCCAAGGGCTGTGTTTACAAGATGCTACTGTATTAGAACAATTAATTATTAAAAGGTACTGTATCTATTATTCGATTAAGTTTTCCAATAGTTAAGTTCTTCTAAATTCCTCTTCCTTTTGTTTGTATTTTAATGATAGTGTTTAAGTGAACTGTTTCTTGTTTAACATTGAGTAGTTTGACCAGTAGCACTTTCCATCTAACTTTAAAATAAGAAAATGTTAGGGTTTAGGCTGCTTAAAATACCTTTGTTAAATACGTTATATTGTCTGGTCCAATATAACCCTCAGATAAGGTCTTTGCAGAAAGGGACTTTATAGGTTGCCCTCCTCTGTGAACTTTTCCTCTACTTCTTTGAGATGTTTCTGCTTCTCAGCTGCTTGCTATATAACAGGTGACAGAATCTCTTCCCTTATGACATCACCATGAATCTTGACAATCAACTCAACTGAGTACTGCAGGGCTTCTCCACAGACAGTGGAAACATTTCCTCCACACAATATTGCGCTATGGCATTTATGTTGCAATATGTCTCTCATTGTCACCATGATGCATTTACATGCATGGCTTGCAAATTGGAGTCATGAGCCATGGTGTCAGTAGATATGTTGTCACTCTGTAACTACCCTATGGTTTGTTATAAATGGCATTGTGGATTGCTGCCGAATAAAATCATACCTGCTGGAAGGCAACTGGGCCTTTCCCTATAATATTTTTTTGCTGGTCACATAGCACTGGTCATTGATGGAGTTGATGAAGTGGAATCACTTTCATTTTCAGTAGAGGACAGGTCTGACCATGCACAAAGCATAAGTACAAAACTAATAAAACTGTATGTTTCTTTATTGACAGTGTGATGCTGAAAAGCACAGCAGGTCAGGCAGCACCTGATGAGCAGGAAAATCGATGTTTTGGGCAAAAGTCCTTCATCAGGAATGGGACTGGGAGCCTCGGGGGTGGAGAGATAAATGGAAAGGGGGTGAGGCTAGGGGGAAGGTAGTTGAGATTGCAATAGGTGGATGGAGGTGGGGGTAAAGGTGATAGGTCAGAGGGGAGGCTGGAGTGGATAGGTGGGAAGGAAGATGGACAGGTGGGATAGGTCATGAGGGCACTGCTGAGCTGGAAGGTTGGAACTGGGATAAGGTGGAGGGTGGAAAATGAGGAAACTGGTGAAATCCACATTTGTGCCATGGGGTTGGAGGGTCCCGAGGCGGAAGATGAGGCTTTCTCCTTCCAGGCGTCAGTTGGATGTGGCGATGAACGAGGCCGAGGACCTGCATATCCTTGGTGTAGTGGGAGGGGGAGTTGAAGTGGTTGGCCACGAGGCGATGCAGGTGTCCTGGAGATGTTCTCTGAAGCGCACTGTGAGTAAGCGTTTTGTCTCTCTAATGTAGAGGAGACTGCATTGGGAGCAATGGATACAGTAAATGACGTGTGGATGTGCAGGTGAAACTTTGATGGATGTGGAAGTCTTCTTTGGGGCCTTGGACAGAGGTGAGGGAGAGGTGTGGGCGCAGGTTTTGCAATTTCGCAGGTGGCAGGGGAAGGTGCCAAGAGGAGAGGGTGGGTTGTTGGGGGGGGCAGTGGTCCTGATGAGGTAGTCGCAGAAGGAACGGTCTTTACGGAAAGTGGATGGGGTGGGGAGGGAAATATATCTCTGGTGATGGGGTCCATTTGTAGGTGGCGAAAATGGCAGAGGATGGTGCGAAGTATACGGAGTTTGGTGGGGTGGAAGGTGAAGACCAAGGGGTTCTGTCCTTGTTGCGGTTGGAGGGGTGGGGTTCAAGGGCAGAGGTGCGGGAAGTGGATGAGATCCACTGGAGGGCATCTTCAACCATGTGGGAGGGGAAATTGTGGTCTTTGAAGAAGGAAGCCATCTGGTGTATTCTATGGTGGAACTGGTCTTCCTGGGAGCAGATGCAGTGGAGGCAGAGGAATGGGAATAAGGGATAACATGTTTGCAGGAGGGAGGGTGGGAGGAGGTAGCTGTAAGAGTTGGTGTGTTTATAGGAAATATCAGTGTTGAATTGGTCATGGTTGATGGAGATGGAGAGGTCCAGGAATGGGAAGGAGGTGTCAGAGATAGTCTTAAGGTTGGGGTGGAATGTGTTCATGAAGTTGGTGAGCTGTTCAACATTTTTGTTATTAGTGATTAACGTCCTACTGGAATGGCAAGAATTTTGTTTTTGCTGTGGAAGCTGTGTTTCTGAAACTCAGCAATTGCTGTTTATCAAAACAAATCAATGGATATAAAACAAAATAAAACAAAGATCTGCGGATGCTGGTGATCGGAAAGGAAATCAGAAATTGCTGGCAAAACTCAGCAGATCTAGCAACATCTATTGGAAGAAAGGAGGGTTAATGTTTCAGGTCCAGTGACTCTGATCAGAACTGTTAGCAGTTACCTTTGAAGGCAGTTTTGCTGTGCAAGTGTGTGCATATGTTCTGAACACTACTCATTATTTTCACGAACAAGCCTAATTATTTCTTTCCTTTGACCACAATGTTATTATTCTTCTTATCTGAGATGAATACTTATTCATGTGACAAAATTTTTGATAAACTTTGATACAATTTGGGAAATCTGTTGAATAATTGACAACTCTCAACTAAAGGGAAATAAATCAGATAAGTGAAAGCCTTTAATGAGGCTCTTTTGTCTTGGAGAACCAGAGGATAAGCTGCAACTTCATCTTCAGGCATTAAATGAATCAGTTTACACTTGATAATATAGTCCACTTACCATTCAAGACATAGGCCCAGTTTGAAACAAAAATAAATCTCCTGAATACGGATTTGAGAGCCACATGCAAGTGGTTAGCTGAACCCCTGACATTTAGAAAGCAGAATATATGCTTGAAGTCAGGTTTGACCTTCTGTTGATGCAACACTGACCTGGGAAATCAGTCATCAGAAGATGATATTTCTCACCTTGCTTTCCTATTGGAATTAAAGAACAGCGTGATGCTTCTACTGTTTGTGAGTAAATGACAGAAGCTTGAAGCTCCCGTAATTAGATTCTTCACAAAGTGACAATTTGCAGATCAGCAAAGTTTAGCGAAGAGCAGCGGAATACTAATTTATACAGACATATCTCCATTTGAATACTTATCAGTATTCAGCAAAACCTGTGCAACTGGGTATCATTTCCATAATTTTCAGTTGATGATTAACATCCACATGCAGAAAAAGACAGAAAGGAGGACTGTATTTCAAATCTCTCAACAAATGTTTGTGAACCAGGAGGATATTAGTTCTGCCTTCAATCAGAAATGCTTCTCCACTTATTAATCACAAAATAAGCATGAGGTAGATTACATGCCACTTGGAAATTGTGAGCAAATTCCTCAACAACATGTCCCACAGGTAGGAGCCTGAGCCCCTCGATTACCGGACAGTATCATAAGAGATAGGAGCAGAATTAGGCTATTCAGATAATTAGGCTTCATGCCTGAATTATTCAGATAATTCGGGCATGAGCCCTTCCTGAAGCGTCGATTCTCCTGTTCCTTGGATGCTGCCTGACCTGCTGCGCTTTTCCAGCAACACATTTTCAGTTCTATTCAGATAATTAAGTCTGCTCCGTCATTCGATCATAGCTGATACGTTTCTCAACCGCATTCTCCTGCCTTCTCCCTGTAACCCTTGATCCCCTTATTAATCAAGAACCTATCTATCTTAGTCTTAAATAAACTCAAAGACTTGGCCACGACATCCTTCTGCAGCCCTGAGTTCCATAGATTAACCATGCTCTAGCTGAAGAACTTCCTCTTCGCCTTGAATTTTACACTTACACATGTTTACAAAAAAGCCCCAAAACAAGTAAAAACTTAAGTAAGGCTGTGACCCCATCTGTTTTATTTTTGTCTGCGTATATTGTTACTGTCCAAGTAGTTATTCAGGAGTATAGAATTTATGTACTGTTGAAAAAAAATCTTGATACTTTACACCTTGCATTAATCAGGACAATTCACAAGAACACCAATTCAAAGAGAGAACCAGAATTTAGATTGCAAAAGAAGGGAGTACTGATTGGTTGACAAGTGAATTGTAATTGCTAAATGTAATGCTGCT
This sequence comes from Chiloscyllium plagiosum, assembly GCF_037043375.1. NCBI lineage: Eukaryota > Metazoa > Chordata > Chondrichthyes > Orectolobiformes > Hemiscylliidae > Chiloscyllium > Chiloscyllium plagiosum. The sequence goes on from NW_028270139.1 coordinate 114,964,361, forward strand.
ATAGTTCTGCCATACCATAGGGCTGCCTTCTCATTAGGTCAGAGCTGAAAATGTGTTGCTGGAAAAGCGCAGCAGGTCAGGCAGCATCCAAGGAGCATGAGAATCAATGTTACGAGCATAAGCCCTTCTTCAGGAATGAGGAAAGTGTGCCAAGCAGGTGAAGATAAAAGATAGGGAGGAGGGACTTGGGGGAGGGGCGTTGGAAATGCGATAGGTGGAAGGAGGTCAAAGTGAGGGTGATAGGCCGGAGTGGGGGTGGGGGCAGAGAGGTCAGGAAGAAGATTGCAGGTTAGGAAGGTGGTGCTGAGTTCGAGGGTTGGGACTGAGACAAGGTGGGCGGAGGGGAAATGAGGAAACTGGAGAAATCTGAGTTCATCCCTTGTGGTTGGAGGGTTCCTAGGTGGAAGATGAGGCGCTCTTCCTCCAGCCGTCGTGTTGCTGCGGTCTGACGATGGAGGAGTCCAAGGACCTGCATGTCCTTGGTGGAGTGGGAGGGGGAGTTGAAGTGTTGAGCCACGGGGTGGTTTGGTTGGTTGGTCCGGGTGTCCCAGAGGTGTTCTCTGAAACGTTCCGCAAGTAGGCGGCCTGTCTCCCCAATATAGAGGAGGCCACATCGGGTGCAGCGGATGCAGTAAATGATTTGTGTGGAGGTGTAGGTGAATTTGTGGTGGATATGGAAGGATCCCTTGGGGCCTTGGAAGGAAGTAAGGGGGAAGGTGTGGGCGCAAGTTTTGCATTTCTTGCGGTTGCAGGGGAAGGTGCTGGGAGTGGAGGTTGGGTTGGTTGGAGGTGTGGACCTGACGAGGGAGTCACGGAGGGAGTGGTCTTTTCGGAATGCTGATGGGGGAGGGGAGGGAAATATGTCCCTGGTGGTGGGGTCCGTTTGGAGGTGGCGGAAATGACGATGGATGATATGCTGTATATGGAGGTTGGTGGGGTGGTAGGTGAGGACCAGTGGGGTTCTGTCCTGGTGGCGATTGGAGGGGCGGGGCTCAAGGGCGGAGGAGCAGGAAGTGGAGGAGATATGGTGGAGGGCATCGTCGGTTACGTCTGGGGGGAAATTGCGGTCTTTGAAGAAGGAGGCCATCTGGGTTGTACGGTATTGGAACTGGTCCTCCTGGGAGCAGATGCGGCAGAGACGAAGGAATTGGGAATATGGGATGGCGTTTTTACAGGTGGCAGGGTGGGAGGAGGTGTAGTCTAGGTAGCTATGGCAGTCAGTCGGTTTATAGTAAATGTCCGTGTCGATTCGGTCACCTGAGATAGAAATGGAGAGGTCTAGGAAGGGGAGGGAGGAGTCTGAGACAGTCCAGGTAAATTTGAGGTCGGGGTGGAAGGTGTTGGTAAAGTGGATGAACTGTTCAACCTCCTCATGGGAGCATGAGGCAGCGCCGATACAGTCATCGATGTAGCTGAGGAAAAGGTGGGGGGGTGGTGCCAGTGTAGCTGCGTCACCAGACTTCAGACAAGGGGAGGGGTTGAGAAGGAGAGTCGTTCATGGTAACCTTAGCTAATGTGAGAATTTGAAACCAGGCAGTTATTGTCACGCCACATTACAAACTTTTTAGACAATTGACCTTAACAATGCTCAGAGCTCATTGGTTGAGTTAATGCCAAGGAGAATATGCACTTTCATGCTGATTGACAGTTAACTGCCATGCTTTGTTATATTTTATCCCAGGCAGATTGGCTCTGATTGGTCAGGGCATTGCATTTAGAAATGAACTTTCAAATGGCTGTCACCTACATTGCTGCCTTGAAGCAGATGGAGTGCATGCTTTTGTTCTTTCTATCTGCAAAGACCAGAATCCTGTGCATTAATACATATATTGATTCCAGTACATGCAAGTGCACCACACCGTGAATCCAAATGATAATCCTAAATTATTATCAGCATAAATCCTTGCACTGTATTCAGTAAATGTCCAATTGCAGAACCACATCTAATATTGGATACTGTGTGCCCAGTCTACCTCAGATTACCATACATAGATGAGGTATTTCAAATACTTGACGAACATGTGAAGATAGCTGTTTCATACTTTTATTGCATAGTAAGATGGGCAGCATTAAAGAATGCTCCCATTAAGCCTAAAGAATGTTTGTGCATCACACAAATGAATAAAACAGAATAATAATTCTAGTGTTGGTGTGATGCTAGATACCTAGGTCAAATGTCTTAAAAAATCATAGATTATATCAAACAGCATGACCCTTCACCTATTCACAACAAGCAAGATACTAACTATATCCAATTGGTCTGCACTTGCAAAACTCACAAAAAAAATCGGTATGCTTGAATGACTGAAAGCTACACATATTTATCCATGGGGCTTTTTTTATCAGTCAGAAAGAACATATACACGCACTGTGCATGTTCCAACTCAACAAAATGGTTGACAGCCATTCACTATTTCATTTCCGAGAGCAATGCCCCGATTAATCAGAGTCAATGTACCAGTTTTAAAATTTAAACAAAACTTGATAGCAAAATGTCAATCAGCATTAAAGGATGCATTCCCCATGGCAACACCTCTGCCAATCACAGTGCACTTCCTTAGTAACCAGTACTTTCCTGTCATGCAATATAGATGTTGGCTTTCACCTTGAATTGTTATCCTGAAAATTGTCCAGACGAGTTCAAGATGAAATGTTTCAACAAAAATGTGTCTTCTATTAACTATCTTTGTAAGAAATACTCACCTATACATTCTGGGAACTTACTAGCCATCATTTGGAGTATGATTAGATTAGATTCTCTACAGTGTGGAAACAGGCCCTTCGGCCCAACAAGTCCACACCAACCCTTCGAAGAGTAATCCACCCAGACCTATTTCCCTCTGACTAATGCATCTAATGACTATGGGCAATTTAGAATGGCCAATTCACCTGACCTGCACATCTTTGGACTGCGGGAGGAAACCGGAGAACCCGGCGGAAACCCATGCAGACACGGGGAGAATGTGCAAACTCCAAGGCTCGAATTGAACCTGGGTCCCTGGTGCTGTTAAGCAGCAGTACTAACCACTGAGCCAGCATGCCGTGCCGTGTATAGCAGCAGTAGCATGCACTGTGATGCAACATGTGATTTGGAAGTGAATTATCCTGTCATTCTTCTATATTATTCTGGAGATATGTCATTAAGATGTTTCCCTTTCCCTGTCCTGATCCAGTCATCACTTCAGGTAGTCTTGCTGGCAATGTTAGTTACGTGAGAATTTGGCACAAACAGAGATCTATGTTAACTGACTCTTATTTGAATTTTTGCTTGGTGTTACTTTTATAGAGCAACAGCTCTGTAAACATGCCAACATTCCTTTTGCTTACGCACCGATGATAAGGATTTAAAACTTACAAGACTCAACCAAAGCTATACTATTGACTTTTTTAAAAATACAATGAGTTTCCTAATCAGAATGGTAACAAAAGATGAGGGCTAAAATCTTGGATTCATTTAGCATCTTTTACGTTCTAATGATATCTCAAAGCTCCCACAACCAATTAATTATTTTTGAAGTATAGTCACTGCTTCTTTTCAAGCAAATTTGACAGCCATTATGCACACATTACCATTCCACATACAATGAGAGTTAATCTGTTTTGCTGCTATTGATTAAGGGCTAAAATTGGCCTACACACCAAGAGAACTTCAAATAGTATTATGGAATCTTTTATGTTTGGCAGAATAGTCAGACAGATCTTCTGTTCAACATTTCTTCTGAAAGACTGCATCTTAGAAAGAGCCGCACTGTCTGATGTGTCAGCCTAAATTCTGTCTCTTTGTCCAGTAATGGGCCTTCATCTCACAGACTTGTGGCTTTCAGGTGTGAGTGCTGCCATGTAGCCAAGTCAATTAAATAATAGCATGATGCAATTTTTCAGCCGATTGTATTTTTCAAAAGTGCAGATATAAAGATGCCCATGTTAAGGCATGCACTGTATGCTCTAGCCACTCTGATAAATAGGTAAAAGACACGTTCAATAAAACAAAGGATGACTTCAAGCTAATTATTCAAGCCTTTTTATCCGCATACTGTAGTACCAACTAAGATTCACTAAACAAGCTGAAGCTAGTTAGGTTTGAGTAGATCAGGAGAATCTGATGAATAGCATTTTGTTTTCTAAATCAGAATACCAAACCTTGGTTTATTTTGACAATTTGCAGGACTCCATCACACTAATAATCACAATAGATTAATGTGATACTTTTGGATAATATTCCCTATGTTATGAAAATGTTGAGAGTATCCTATATTGTTCAAGTAGACCACCAGTTTTGATTAATATAAACCTTTGACCCACAGCTAGCATTTCTACTTCTCAGTATGAGACTGCAGTGTTGGAATCCCACTTAATAAGAACTGGTAAACTCTGAATTTTGAGCTGATATCCATTATGATCCTCAATTAATGGATTGTTAGAGCCCATCAACCCTTTTTCCATTATAGGTCTAATCTAAGTATAGGTACCGGTGAACATGAAAGTTGGCCACTGCGATAGTGGGCTCCATGGGTCCTCTTGTTGCACTGTGGTAGTGACCATGCCACTGGGCTGAGAGACCTGCTCCAGAGGTGTATAATAACATGTCTGAATAGGTCAATTAGAAAAATAGATTTTTAAAAAGTGGGCTCCATGAAATTTTGTAAGTTGTAAATATAAAGAGTCCATTCATTGAGATCATGGTCAAACTGATAACCTTAAAATCCATTTTTCTGCCAAATCCATCAATCTTTGTTTCTTTTACTAATTAAAAGTCCATGTATCTTAGCCTTGAATACACTTAACAATCCACACTTGATAGCTGCCTGTGATAAAGAATAGTTTCGATTCACTGTCTTCTGAGAAAATAAATTTCTTGTGGCTTCTACATTAAGTGGTTGATCTGTTACTCTGAGATTATGTTCTATCATTCTAAATTCTCCCAAAAGGGGAAATGTCTTTCCATATTTGCCCTGTCAAGCCCTTTAAGAATATTAAATGTTTTAATAAGATCTCCCCTCATTTTCCTAAACTCCAATGAGTGTAAACCGAAACAACTCAACCTCTCCTCTTAAGTAGACTCCTCCATGTCCAAGACCAAGCTAAGTGAATCTTCCCTAGACTGCTTCTAATGCCAGTACATCTTTCATTAGATAAGGAAGCCAAAACTGTTGACAGTATTCCATCAGTGATCTGACAAATGTCTTGTGTAATCTTAGCAAGACCTCCCTATTTTCAGGATCAGTGGTCTGGAAGAGCACAGCAATTCAGGCAGCATCCGAGGACAGGCAAAATCGACGTTTCGGGCAAAAGCCCTTCATCAGGAATGGGCCTTGAACTCACAGACTTGTGGCTTTCAGGTGTGAGTGCTGCCATGTAGCCAAGTCAATTAAATAATAGCATGATGCAATTTTTCAGCCGATTGTATTTTTCAAAAGTGCAGATATAAAGATGCCCATGTTAAGGCATGCACTGTATGCTCTAGCCACTCTGATAAATAGGTAAAAGACACGCTCAATAAAACAAAGGATGACTTCAAGCTAATTATTCAAGCCTTTTTATCCGCATACTGTAGTACCAACTAAGATTCACTAAACAAGTTGAAGCTAGTTAGGTTTGAGTAGATCAGGAGATGAAAGGGCTTTTGCCCGAAACGTCGATTTTGCCTGTCCTCGGATGCTGCCTGAATTGCTGTGCTCTTCCAGCACCACTGATCCAGAATCTGGTTTCCAGCATCTGCAGTCTTTGTTTCTTTTACCTCCCTATTTTCATATTGCCTTCACTTTCAAGTAAAGGCCAAGTGTCCATTTGCATTCCTTGTTATCTGCTGAACTTGGATGTTAGTTTATTTGTGATTCTTGCATGAGGACACTCAAATACAAGTGCAGTGCAGGTTTCTGCAGTCTTTCCCCACTTAAACAAACTACAACTCTTCTGTTCTTCCCATCAAAGTGCATAAGCTAACATTTTCCCAATCATGCTCTATTTATCAAGATTTTTCCCAATCGCTAAAACCTGTCTATGTTCTTCTGTCGACTCTCTTTGTATCATCCTTATAATTTGGCTTTCCACCAATTTTTGTGTCACTCAGACTTGGCAATACACTCAATACATTCACTTCCATGATCCAAGCCATAATTACATTTAGCAAATAACCTTACCTATGTAATGATCCCTGTGACACTTCATTTGTAATAAGTTGTCATCCTGAAAATATCCGAGGAGAAAGTGAGGTCTGCAGACGCTGGAGATCAAAGCTGAAACTTTATTGCTGGAACAGCACAGCAGGTCAGGCAGCATCTAGGGAACAAAAGATTTGACGTTTCGGGCACATGCCCTTCTTCAGGAATGAGCAGAGAGTGTTCAGCAGGAGAAGATAAAAGGTAGGGAGGAGGGACTTGGAGGAGGGGCGTTGGAAATGTGATAGGTGGAAAGAGGTCAAGGTGAAGGTGATAGGTCGGAGTAGGGTGGAGGCGGAGAGGTCAAGAAGAAGACTGCAGGTCAGGAAGGCGGTGCCGGGCTGGAGAGATTCGGCTGAGACAAGGTGGGGGGAGGGGGGATGAAGAAACTGGTGAAGTCCAAGTTCATCCCCTGTGGTTGGAGGGTTCCCAGTCGGAAGATAAGACGCTCCTCCTCCGACCGTCGCGTTGTTGTGGTTTGGCGGTGGATGAGTCCAATGACCTGCATATCCTCGGTGGAGTGGGAGGGGGAGTTGAAATGCTGTGCTACAGGGTGATTGGGTTGGTTCGTCCGGGTGGCCCAGAGGTGCTCTCTGAATCGCTCCGCAAGTAGGCGGCCTGTCTCCCCAATATAGAGGAGGCCACACCGGCTGCAGCGGATGCAGTAGATGATGTGGGTGGAGGTGCAGGTGAATCTGTGGCGGATATGGAAGTTTCCTTTGGGGCCTTGGAGAGAAGTGAGGGGGGAGGTGTGGGCGCAAGTGTTGCACCTCCTGCGGTTGCAAGGGAAGGTGCCGGGAGTGGAGGTTGGGTTGGTGGGGGGTATGGATCTGACAAGGGAGTCGCGGAGGGAGTGGTCTCTATGGAAAGCTGATAGGGGAGGGGAGGGAAATATATCCTTGGTGGTGGGGTCCGTTTGGAGGTGGCGGAAGTGACGGCGGATGATGCGCTGTACATGGAGATTGGTGGGGTGGTAGGTGAGGACCAGTGGGGTTCTGTCCTGGTGGCGGTTGGAGGGGCGGGGCTCAAGGGCGGAGGAGCGGGAAGTGGAGGAGATGCGGTGGAGGGCATCGTCGATCACGTCGTGGGGGAAATTGCGGTCCTTGAAGAAGGAGGCCGTCTGTGTTGTGCGTATTTTGAACTGGTCCTCCTGGGAGCAGATGCGGCGGAGACGAAGGAATTGGGAGAATGGGATGGCGTTTTTACAGGGGGCGGGGTGGGAGGAGGTGTAGTCCAGGTAGCTGTGGGAGTCGGTCGGTTTGTAGTAGATGTCCGTGTTGATTCGGTCGTCTGAGATAGAAACAGAAAGGTCTAGGAAGGGGAGGGAGGAGTCCGAGACTGTCCAGGTGAATTTGAGGTCGGGGTGGAAGGTGTTAGTGTAGTGGATGAACTGTTCAACCTCCTCGTGGGAGCACGAGGTAGCGCCGATACAGTCATCAATGTAGCGGAGGAAAAGATGGGGGGTGGGGCCAGTGTAGTTGCGGAAGATGGATTGTTCCACATACCCTACGAAGAGGCAGGCATAGCTGGGGCCCATGCGGGTGCCCATGGCTACTCCTTTTGTTTGGAGAAAGTGGGAGGATTGGAAAGAAAAGTTGTTCAGGGTGAGGACCAGTTCAGTCAGTCGAAGGAGGGTGTTGGTGGAAGGGTACTGGGTGGTACGGCGGGAAAGGAAGAAGCGGAGTGCTTTGAGTCCTTCGTGATGGGGGATGGAGGTGTACAGGGACTGGATGTCCATGGTGAAGATGAGGCGTTGGGGACCGGGGAAGCGGAAATCCTGGAGGAGGTGGAGGGCGTGGGTGGTGTCACGGACGTAGGTGGGGAGTTCTTGGACGAATGGGGACAGGACCGTGTCGAGGTAGGAGGAGATGAGTTCGGTGGGGCAGGAGCAGGCTGAGACGATGGGTCGTCCGGGAGGGTCGTTCCTGCCCCTCTCTGAGGATGAGAGATCAGTCCTCAGGAGGGGTCTCACCTTCGTTCCCACACGTTCTCGGGTCAATTAATTCAATACACGGAGTGACATTGAACGATTCTTCCGCCGCCTTCGCCTCCGTGCCTTCTTTTTCAATCAAGACCCTCACCCACCCTCTGACGACCCCTTCTCCCACCTCCAACACACCCCGTCCACCTGGACACCCCGTGCTGGCCTCCTACCTGCCCTCGACCTCTTTATTGCAAACTGCCGCCGCGATATTAACCGCTACCTGAACTCCCACACCCCTCCCACCCACTCCAACCTCTCACCCTCGGAACGCACAGCCCTCCACTCCCTCCGTTCCAACCCCAACCTCACCATCAAACCAGCTGACAAGGGAGGCGCAGTAGTAGTTTGGCGCACCGACCTCTACACCGCTGAGGCCAAACGCCAGCTCGCAGATACCTCCTCCTACTGCCCCCTTGACCATGACCCCACCCCCCACCACCAAACCATCATCTCCCAGACCATCCATAACCTCATCACCTCAGGGGACCTCCCATCCACCGCCTCCAACCTCATAGTCCCACAACCCCGCACCGCCCGTTTCTACCTCCTGCCCAAAATCCACAAACCTGACTGCCCCAGACTGCACCTCCACCCACATTATCTACTGCATCCGCTGCAGCCGGTGTGGCCTCCTCTATATTGGGGAGACAGGCCGCCTACTTGCGGAGCGATTCAGAGAGCACCTCTGGGCCACCCGGACGAACCAACCCAATCACCCTGTAGCACAGCATTTCAACTCCCCCTCCCACTCCACCGAGGATATGCAGGTCATTGGACTCATCCACCGCCAAACCACAACAACGCGACGGTCGGAGGAGGAGCGTCTTATCTTCCGACTGGGAACCCTCCAACCACAGGGGATGAACTTGGACTTCACCAGTTTCTTCATCCCCCCTCCCCCCACCTTGTCTCAGCCGAATCCCTCCAGCCCGGCACCGCCTTCCTGACCTGCAGTCTTCTTCTTGACCTCTCCGCCTCCACCCTACTCCGACCTATCACCTTCACCTTGACCTCTTTCCACCTATCACATTTCCAACGCCCCTCCTCCAAGTCCCTCCTCCCTACCTTTTATCTTCTCCTGCTGAACACTCTCTGCTCATTCCTGAAGAAGGGCATGTGCCCGAAACGTCAAATCTTCTGTTCCCTAGATGCTGCCTGACCTGCTGTGCTGTTCCAGCAATAAAGTTTCAGCTCATCCTGAAAATATCCCCCTTCTTTATAGTTTAACATTTTCCCAGTGACTGAAATTAAGCCAAGCCACTTACAATTATCTGTATTTTGTCCCTATCCATTTTTCAGTAAGAGTGTTTCATTGAGAGTTTTCCTATGCTCTGGGATTGTTCCTGAATCTAATAATCTAAGATTATTACCAATGTATCTGCTATCTCTGGAGCTACCTCCTTTAAAATCCAAGGATGCAGCCCATCAGATACAAAGGATTTTATCCCCATTATTTTCCCTTGTATTTCATTTTGATTAATAGATATTGAGTTTATTTCCTCTGCTCCCCTTAAGTCTTTTGGTTATTTATTATTGGTGGAATTCTATTTATCTTCCCTACTGTGATGACTGATGCAAAGTATTTACTCAACTCCTCTGTCCTTTCCTGATTCCCTATAATTATTTCCACAGCCTCATTCTCACAGGAGCCTTTGGCATCTCTCATCCTTTTTACATCATCATAAAAGTTCTTACTACCCATTTTTACGTCACCTGTTAGTTTGTCCTCATTGTTCTTTGTTCCCTTTGTATCATTTTTTCGTCATATTCTGTTTTCTAACTTCCATATCCTCTGATTTACCCTAACCTTTGCCAAGTTGTAGGCTTCTCTCTCAATTTGATGCTTCCTTGCATTACCACAACCAATTTAATTCCTTGATGAAATCCTTCTTTATTTTTGGAGTATACCTTTGTGATGAGACATGAGCTATTTTCTTTAAAATCTGCCATTGTTCATCAAGTGTCTTTGTAATAACAAAGCTGCCTCACCTCTCTTTCCTTCCTGCCTGACTTTTCAAAAATTTATTTTTCTCTGAATATTTAGTTAATCTCCTTCTAACCCTGACGCTATGCTAGCTAAATGATTGTACTCATTCATATCTGCTGATGCCACTAATTCATTTATTTTGCTCTCAATGCTACATCTAAGCCATTTTTTGCCTTTTAAGCATTTTTTCCACATTTGACCCTATTGGTTGCTTTATTTTTTGCTTGAATACACTGTCCCACTCTCAGTATCATTATCAAAATTATTGCCCCACAATGCACCATATCATTTCATCTGTAAGCCTACTTTAACATTCCCCACTCCCACCTGATGTGTATTGATTAGTTTAAAGCTTTCTCTAAAGCCGCATTATTAAATATGCCAGGACACTGGTCCCAACATGGTTCAAGTGAAGCCCTTCTGACTTCAACAGCTCAATGATTAAACCCCTTCCTCAGTGCTGCACTAGGGTCCGCCCAACAATTCTTGACTGGAATTTGAATCTACAACTCACTGGCTTAAAGAAAAGGAGGCTTCCTCAGAGCCCAATTGACAGCTGACACTGTAGAGACAGAGAAGACAGATCTCATTAGATGTACTCAGGATGTATCTAGCAAAACAAGACTAAATGGGAATCAGGTGGTGGTAGAAATAGGTCTCTGCTGGTTACACTTGCCACCAAAAAAGGACAATTCTGCAGGAGTTCCTCAGTGTAGTGTCTTAAGCCCAAACATTTTCAGCTGCTTCATCATCGACCTTGCTTCCATCATTAAGTCAGAGGTGGGAATGGTTGCTGATGATTGCACAAAGGCCAGCACCATTCATGACTTCTCCGATACTGAAGCAGTCCATGCTCATGTGAAAGGCCTGGTCTATATCCAGACTTGGGCTGACAAGTGGCAAGTAATATGCATAAGTGCCAGGCAACAACCATCTCTAATAAGAGAGAATCTAACCAACACTTCTTGACAGTCAATAGCATTACCATTGCTGAATACCATTGACCAGAAACTAAACAGAACTGGCCATATAAATGCTGTGGCTACAAGAGTAAATTGGAGGCTAGGAATCCTGTCATGACTAATTCACATCGCTTGTTTTCAACAACATTCAAGAAGCTTGACACCATTTGGAATGAAACAGCTCATCTGATTAGCACCTCACCTACAAATCTTTGCTCCCTCCACCACCAATACTCAGTGGCAGCAGTATGTACCATCTGTAAGTTGGATTGTGGAAGTTGACCAAAGTTCCTTAGACCAAACCTTCCAAAGCAAACAATCAGTACTATCTAGAAGTACAAGAACAGCAGATGCATGGGAACACCACCAGCTGCAAATTTCCATCCAAGTCAGTCACCATCCTTACTTGGAAATATATCACTGGTCCTTCACTATCACCAGGTTAAAATCTTGGAACTTCTTCCCTAACAGCATTGTGGGTGCACCAACACAAGGTGAGGTGCTATGAAAAGTTACACATCTACTTCTGGGACTGCAGCTCATCTACATTGTTGCTGGATTTTCTGGATGCCTAGACTGAAAAGGTATTTCAGAGCCTTTAACCTTATCAGTACTGTAGCCTCAGTCAGCTTTGCAGCAAATTGAGTGTAGTACCATAATGCCACATTTATTAAACTGGAATGATCATACTGAGTTTACTTGCCTTTGTTGAATTCTCACAAATTGTGGCTTCAAAGCTTGAAGGAGACTGACCTGATTAAGCAGAGGAAAATCTTTGCCACTACAAAACTGGTGTGAATTGTATAGGATTCAACAATATAGGAAGTTTCTGACCATGACAACTCTGCTACTAATACTGGATATATGTTAAAATTGCTTAAGCCAAGTAGTGGTCAAGGTGGTTCATGCAGTACCATTGTGGGACCAAGTTTATTTCTTACATTTCCTGCACCTTGCAGGTGCTTGACAAATAAAGTATCTCTCGTGGATCTCTGGGACAATGCAGAAAAAGAAAGGCTTTTTCGTCTTTTGTGGCTGTCACAGTATGCTTCAGGTGTTTTGATCAAAATCTTGTAGGTAGCGGAGGAAGGGGATGGAGGAGGGGGTAGTGTGGGACAGATACAAGGTTTAATGCCAAATCTTTCTGGGTTCTGTCATTTTGCTATTGAATCGTTGATCTGTAGTAGGCCCTGTTTGCAAGGCATTAAGATGCCTGCTGCATGCACAGTTGTTATTTCTTCCTTGATTATGTTCTCAAACCCTGGGACAACATCAATTTGGTGCAGAGCCAGTGTCATAAATTTCCACTCCTTTCTCCTTTCACCTGTGGCTAGAAAGTGTGTTTTACAATGAATAGAAAATCAATGCCCATGTGTTTTCAGCTGGGAAGCAAACAATTCAAGCATCCTTCCTAAAGTGTGGTACCCAAGGTTGAACATGATATGACATCCTTAAACTTTTATAAAGATTTAGGATAATGTCCTTGCTTCTGTATTCTAAGCTTCTTTTAGTAACACTATGGACTCCAATTGCTTTTTAAAATGTGAAACCCCTTTCTCAATTTATTCTCTCACCATTGATTTGTGTATGTAACATTTAGAGGTGTCCCTATTCGTGCACCTCCTTTGAAATTGTACGGTGTTGTTTCTCTTGACTGTCTTAATTCTTCCTACTAAATGGATCCCTTTTCCGTTTTAAATTCCATCTTCCATTTATCTGACTGTTCTATGTCCTCTGAGAGCTGTTGCTATCCTCCTCATTTATTTTTTAATTGAACTTCTAAGTTTTGTCATGTGCAATTAAACTCTGTATACCCAACTCACATCACTCATATGTAACAAAATGTTCAATAAGGCTGAGGACACAATGGCAAGGCAGAGTTGCTGTCATCATTAGACTCTTAATTCCAGATTTTTAAAAAAATTGAATTCAAAATCTACCATGGCAAGATTGGAAGCCAGGTCCCCATAATATAATCTGGTCTCAGGATGAGCAGTCTGATGATAATACCAATAAGCCATCATCTCGTCTGACACTGATGCAGCCTTGAGTGCAGAAGCATACAGCAAATAGATTCTTAGAGGCTATCACATGTTAGATGCCAATGTCCATGGATGCAGAATGCCCATTCATGGTTGAGCCTGGTGTCCTTGGAGGTCTTTCAATCCAAGCAGTGAACTGAAGTTGCCAAGTACACACTCTGACTTCTGGGATTGTCCCAGAATTTTGGAAAATCACCACCAGTGCACCTGTTATTTCTCCTGCCATCTCTTTTAGCACGCTGAGAGTTTTCAACATCCAAGTTGTTTGGCATATCTGCTGAGACAAGAAACCGATTATTAATGAGGCACATTGTGGCACCAAGAAAGTACTTAACAAGATATAACCCCCCTTAAATGACAACTTGCTGCTGTCTCAAAAGAAACTCACCATGCCATTTGGAAAAAGCACAAAAGATGCCATCAGATGCTCCTGACACTGAGATGACCAGCTTGAACTTTTCATCTGATTCTGCCACAAGTCTTGCTATAATGAAACATCACTCAAGCCCCTAAAGGCTTCCACCTAATGATATTATCATCAATTGTGATAACTACTCATTTGCTTGATTAATACCTTTTTAGTGAAGGAAGTCTACCATCCTTAGCGTACCTGCCTCACATGTAACTCCATATTTCGAGCAATCTGGTTGGGTCTTAACATAAGAACATAAGAACTCAGAGCAGGAGTAGGCCATCTAGCCCTTTGAGCCTGCTCCGCCATTCAATAAGATCATGGCTGATTTTTCCATGGACTCAGATCCACTTACGCGTGCTCCTCACTGTATCCCTTAATTCCTTTATTGTTCAAAAAATATCTACTTTAGCTTTAAAAATGTTTACTGAAGTAGCATCGACTACTTCACTGGACAGGGAAGTCCACAGATTAACAACTCTCTGGGTGAAGAAGTTTCTTCTCAATTCAGTCCTAAATCAGGCCCCTTTAATCTTGAGGCTATGCCCGCTTGTCCTAGCTTCACCTGCCAGTGGAAACATTCTCACTATGTCTATCTTATCTATTCCCTTCATAATTTTATATGTTTCTTTAAGATGCCCCTTCATTCATCTAAATTTCACAGAATAGAATCCCAATCTACTCAGTCTCTCCTCATAAGCCAACCCCCTCAACTCCAGAATCAACCTAGTGAATCTCCTCTTCACCCTCTCCAGTGCTAGTACATCCTTTCTCAAGTAGGGAGACCAAAACTGCACACAGTACTCCAGGTGTGGTCTCACCAGCACTTTGTGCAGTTGCAACATAACCTCTCTGCTTTTAAACTCAATCCCATTCACAGAAGGACAAAGTCCTATTAGCCTTCCTAATTACCTGTTGTACCTGCAGACCAACCTTCGGTGATTCATGCACAAGGACACTCAGGTCCTTTTGCGTAGCAGCATGCTGCAACTTTTTACCATACAAGTCATAATTGTTTTTATTATTACTCTGACCAAAATGTATGACTTCACATTTATTTACATTGTATTCCATCTGCCAGACCTTTATGCACTCATTCAAAGTATCTATGTTCTTCTGCAAAGTTTCAAAGTCTTCTGCACACTTTGCTCTGCTACTCATCTTAGTATCATCTGCAAACTTTGACACCCTACATGTGGTCCCCAACTCCAAATCATCTATATAAATTGTAAATAATTGCGGTCGCAACATGGATCCCTGAGGTACACTGTTAGTCACTGATCGCCAGCTAGAATAACACTCATTTATCCCCACTCTTTGCTTCCTGTTAGTCAACCAACACTCTATCCATGCTAATACCTTACCCCTAACACCATGCATCTTTATCTTATGTAGCGGTTTCTTGTGTGGCAGCTTCTCGAAGGCCTTTTGGAAATCTAGGTACACCACATCAACTGGGTTCCCATTGCCCACCTTGCTTGTAATGTCTTCGTAGAATTCCAAAAGATTTGTCAAGCATGACCTGCCCTTCAATAACCCATGCAGTGTCTGCCCAATGGGACAATTTCTATTGAGATGCCTTGTTATTTCTTCTTTGATAATAAACTCGAGCATCTTCCCCACTACAGAGGTTAAGCTAACCAGTCTATAGCTGAAAATGTGTTGCTGGAACAGCGCAGCAGGTCAGGCAGCATCCAGGGAACAGGAGAATCGGCGTTTTGGGCATAAGCCCTTCTTCAGGGCTTTCTCCTAACCAGTCTATAATTCTCCATCTTTTGTCTACCTCATTTTTTAAACAGTGGTGTCATATTTGTTGTTTTGAAATTTGCTGGGACTGTTCCAGAGTCCAGCAAATTTTGAAAGATTACCACCAGTGTACCTGTTATTTCTCCCGCCATCTCTTTTAGCACCCTGGGATGGATTGCATCAGGGCCAGAAGACTTATCAATCCTTAGCTCCATTAGCTTGCCCAACACTACCTCTTCTGTAATAATGATTGTTTTCAGGTCCTCACCGACCTTTGTCTCTTCATCACTTACTGGCAAGGTGTTAGTGTCCTCTGCTGTGAAGACCGATACAAAATACCTGTTCAAGGCCTCAGCCATTTCATCATATCCCATGACTAAACACCCCTTCTCATCCTCTAAAGGACCAACATTTACTTTAACCTAATTTTTTGTTTTATATATTTATAGAAACTTTTGCTTTATATTCTCTGCTAGTTTTTTTTCTCATATTCTATCTTACTTTTCTTTATGGATCTTTTTGTGGCTTTCTGTTGATCTTTAAAGTTTTCCCAATCCTCTAGTTTCATGCTGTTTTTGACCATGTTGTATGCATTGTCTTTCAATTTGATAGCTTCCCTTATTTCCTTAGACACCCATGACAGATTCCCCCTTTTCCAACAGTCCTTCCTTTTCACTGGAATAAACCTTTGCTGAGCACTTTGAAAAATTAATTTGAAAGTCCTTCACTGCTCATCAACTGTCCCACCATAAAATCTTTGTTTCAAGTCTACTTTAGCTAGGTCCTCCCTCATTTTATTGTAGTCCCCCTCATTCAATCACAGGACCCTGGTATTGGCTTTTATCTTCACACTCTCCATCTGTATTCTAAATTCAACCATGCTGTAATTGCTTCTTCCAAGTGGATCCCTAACAATGAGGTCATTAGTTATTCCTGTCTCATTACACAGGACCAGATCTAGGATAGCTTGCTCCCTCATTGGTTCCATTACATACTGTTCAAGAAAATTATCACAGATACACTCAATCAACTCCTCCTCGTGACTATCCTGACCGAGCTGGTTCCACCAACCTATGTGTGTAGATTAAAGTCCCCATCTTAAGTGCCATCTGAAGCAGCCTAGCAAACCATTCAGTTCAAAAGCATGTCAGGATGGAGAACAAATTTTGGTCTTGCCAGGGATGTACACATCCAAAGAAAGAATAAATAAAATAAATCATACTGAATTTTTACTTTGAGGATTGTCAACTTATTAACTATCTCATCTTTATTTACTTATTAGAATTCCTACAGTTTGGAAACAGGCCATTCAGCCCAACAAGTTCACACCAACCCTCCGAATAATATCCCACCCAGATCCATTATCCTACTCTATTACTCTACATTTCCCTTGATTAATGCACCTAACCTATACAACCCTGAACATTATGGACAATTTAGCACGACCAATTCACCTAACCTGCACATCTTTGGACTGTGGAAGGAAACAGAGCACCCAGAGGAAACCCATGCAGACACAGGAGAATGTGCAAACTCCATACAGACAGTCACTCAAGGCTGGAGTCAAACCAAAGTCCCTGGCACTATGAGACAGCAGTGCTAACCACTGAGCCACTGTGCCGCTAAATCTTTATAATTTTAAAATTGTTACCATTTACATTTTTACTGCTATATTGGCATCATCCTCTCTTTGGTGTAGACAGGTGCCAGGAGCTTATTTAGTAAATCAACTGTACTCAGTCTGATTGCTTCATTTTTGCACCTCTTCTGTACTTTTTGTATTCAGTTTGATGCTTGATTGTATTTTGAAACTTAATATATCCTAACCTTCTTTCTGTTTCAAATTTCAAAAACATTTACAATGCAATGAGCTATAGTTTTGGATGTACTTCCTTTTCTCCATTTGGAATTATGACCACTTTCTAACTGAATCATCTCTAAATTTAATACTTATTCTAATATTCAAGTCTCTTCTTGTTTCAGTTATAGTTTGACTGCCAATTTTTCTTCCTGATTTACCAGTGATGCAGAGGTGCTGGTATTAGACTGGGGTGGACAAGTTTAGAAGTCACACAAAGCCAGGTTTGACATCACAAACTTTCGGAGCACTGTTCCTTCATCAGGTGGCGTGAAGAGAAACACACAGGGACAGAATTTATCAGCAGAGAGATCAAAAGATTGTACAAATGGTGTGAGTAGAGTGTCAACAGCTGAACAGCAAGTGAAGGGATGACCTATAATCCAATTAAATGAGGCAGAGAGATGATTACAAAAGAAGGTGGTGCTGGAAACAAACCAAATGGCTGGAATAACATGCCAAGGATCTAACCAAAGTAACAAGTAATCCAAAATTGTCCAAACTAATTAAGGTGGAGAGATCATAACAAGTTATCAAGGACAGTAAGGAAGATTTTACAGACACAGAACAGTATGATGGGGTTTAGATGTAGCGTGACATGAACCCAAGGACACAGTTGAGACTGTCTTCACAGGTATAGAACCTGGCTCTCAGTTCCTGCTCAGCGATTCTAAAATGTTGTGTATCTAGAAGGCTACCTTGAAGGATACTTACCCGAAGATTGAAGGTGAATGTCCTTGACCACTGAAGTGTTTATCTGCTGGGAGGGAACATTCCTGTCTGATGATTGTTATGTGGTGTCCATTCATCTGTTGTTGTAGTGTCTGCATTGTTTTGCTAAATACCATGCCTCAGAGCATCCTTGCCTGTAGCATATGAGGTAGACAACATTGGCTGAGTCACATGAGTACCTGCCATGCACATAGTGGGTGGTGTTCCATTGTGTGATGGTACTTACCATGCCGATGATCTGGCATGTCTTGCAGAGGTTGCTGTGGCAGGGTTGTGTGGTGTTGTGGTCTATGTTGTCCTGAACGCTGGGTAGTTTGCTGCAAACGATGGTTTAAGGTTTGGTGGTTGTTTGAAGGCAAGAAGTGGGGATGTAGGGATGATCTTGATGAGATGTTTGTCATCATTGATGACACATTGAAGGCTGTGAATAATATGGCATAGCTTCTGCATTCAGTGGAAGTAGTGGATGACGAAGGGTACTCTATCCTTCTGTGTCCTGTGTCTGCCTTCTGAGGAGGTTGTTTCAGTTTTTCACTGTAGCACATCAGAACTGATGATCAATCAGTTGAGCATCATATCCCATTTGTATGATGCATCTTTCAGCATCTTTATATGTCTGTTGCATTCATCCTTGTCTGAGCAGATCTTATGTATAAGCAAGGCCTATCTGTAGGAGATGGCCTCTTTAACACGTTTATAGTAGAAGCTGGAGAAGGGCAGCATTGTGAGGTTACCATAGGCTTGTGAGAAACTGAGGGACTGAGGTTTCCATCCTTGATGAAGATGCATGTGTCCAAGAATGAGACTAATTCTGAAGAGTAGTCCATGGTAAGTTTGACGGTGGGATGAAACTTGTTGATATTGTTGTGTCATCATTTCAGTGATTCCGCGCCATGAGTATAAAGGAAGAACATGTTGTCGATGCATCTGGTCTATAGCATTGGTTGGAGGTCCTACACAGGAAAGAAGTCTTGCTTAAACGTATGCATGAAAATGATGACATATTGGGGTGCAAATCTGGTCCCCATGGCTGTTTATCAGTGTCCGATCCTCCAACTCAATTAATTAAAATTAGTGTGTCTTCTGTGAAGGGTATTGATGTTTAATTGTTCCTTGTCCTTTATCTGATTTGTTCTAAACCTGGTGCTAGTATGCTCACTCTTTTCCAAATGTTGTGGTCGTGAAACAAGCTCCAGTTATGAGAAATGCATTCCCCAGACCAAGATCCAGTTGTGCATAAATGCTTGTTGGAAATAAACTGATCAAGATATGTCTCTTAAAGACTTCATAGTTTTTGAAAGGTTTGGTGACCTTTACAAGGTGTTAAAGCTGTTACTGTAATGGGAGATTTATAGCTTCAAGAATAATTGTGAATAGAAGGAAATGCCTGAATAATTTGGGAAAAATTAGAAGTCACCACATATATAATTGCTCAGAGATAGAATACAATACACCATGAAAATCCTTGCTTGCTGTAGAAATTAATAAGAGGCATATAATACAATTAGGTATGCTGATGGGTGGATAAATGGAAACTAGAATGTTTAATGAACAGGTTTGTAGAATATGTCACAACTCAGAAGAATTGTGCATTTACATGACGCACATAATGTCACTTTTTAGGCTCAAGGAAAATAGTCTGATCAATATGTAATAAAATTCAGAAAAAAAACAAGTCTTGTGAGCATTGACTCTTCATAGACAAAATTGATTTCAGTGTAATAAATTATCAAGTCAGAGTCAAATTATTTAGAGAAAGAGTCTTCAGGGAATGCTTAACTCCCAATGCTCAGCAGAAAGAGGTAAATAGCTGAGTAAACATTGTCATGGTTCACTTACTACCTCATTACCTCTATGGAATCATTTTAACTTGGTCTTTATGCTGGATGATCCAAGGATTCTTTTGAATCAGTTCAAATTTCATTAAGGGTCACTCGACCTGAAATGTTAATTTTGTTTTTTGTCCACAGATGCTTACAGACTTCCAGAGTTTCTCCAGAAATTTCTGGTTTTGTTTCAAGCCTCACTACTGTTTCTAAAACATTCTCACTGGATATGTATAGGATTCTAATACTGTTCCGAAGACCTACTGAACAGCGTATGTGTGGAAAAGCCTTCGGATTGAGAGGATGATGCTTTGAAAAGGTAGTGTTCAGAACACAAGGATTTAATTTAGTATTGTGAGGCAGGAGAACCTGACATGTTACCTTGGGCCTCCATAAAAGCTCTGGCTTCTCTAATAATTTGTGGTGTTCTGAAGATGTGTTATCGGAAATATTAATTTATAATACCATCCACTGAACATAAATTTAATTTTTTTTAAAAGAACAGTCCTCAAAAAGGATGCTGGTCATGGCAACAGAAGTGTTGCACTTTTATAGAACACAAGCTGTTTGACTGGAGTCACTAAGTCTACAATATTTTCAGTAAGAGGTCACATTATCCCATTCATAAAATATATTGGTTTGAACATGGTCAAAGGAAATTTTCCACAAGGAAAACAGATTGCACCTCCTCTCTTTATCCCTGAAACCCCTTTCAAGGTTTGAGTGTTGAAACCTAATAGGAGACCTCATCACCACAAGTAGAGAATTCTAAGAGTTAAAGTTTAAATCTATACCACTTTGTCCAGGAGAAGAAGTAGACTAACCATCATTTACCTGGCAAGAAACTCCAGTGCTAATTGCTTGTATGAAAAATAATTTTAGCTATAGACCAGAATTTGCACAAGTTTTAAATGTATTTTTTGTTACAAATGTAATTGTTACCTGATCAAAGAACTTTGAAGGTTTTGTGTGTGAGGACATTGAATAGATTTTCACATTGTAAATTTTTATTTAATGATCTTTGCTCGAGTAACTTTTTTCTTCACAGTAAAAGAATAAGGACCTTGGAGAGCAGGTTCATAGTTCCGTGTAAGTGGAGTCACCGGTAGACAGGAGAGTGAGGAAAGCATTTGGTGTGCTTGCCTTTCACTGGTCAGTGCATTGAGTATAGGAGTTGGGAGGTCATGTAACAGCTGTACTAGACATTAGTTAGACCACTTTTGGAACACTGCATTCAATTCTGATCTCTCTACTCGAGGAAGGATGTTGTGAAACTTGAACACGTTCAGAAAACGTTGAAAAGCATGTTGCCAGGCTTGGAGGATTTGAGCTAGAGGTAGAGGCTGAATAGGTTGGGGCTGTTTTCCCTGCAGTGCCAGAGGCTGAGGGGTGACCTTATAGAGGTTTGTAAAATCATGAGGGGCTTGGATAGGTTGAATAGATAAGTTATTTTCCCCAGGGTGTTGAGTCCAAAGCTAGAGGGCATAGGTTTAAGGTGAGAGGGGAAAGATTTAAAAGAGACCTAAGGAGCAACTTTTTCATACAGAGTATAGTACATGCATGGGATGAGCTGCCAAAGGAAGTTGGGGAGGCTGGTACAATTATAACATTTAAAAGATATCTGGATGGGTATGAGTAGGAAGGGTTTAGAGGGATATGGGCCAAATGCTCATAAATGGGACTAGATTAATTTAGCATATCTGGTCAGCATGGACAAGTTGGACCAAAATGTCTTTCCATGCTGTGCAGCTCTTTGACTTTATAACTCCAAGGTAAGAGCTCATTGGAACCAAAGCAAATTGGCAAACTGGATCCTATTGGCAAAATAGGAGACAAACAGTAATGATGGACTGTTTTTTTTTTGTAATTAGAAGCCTGTGACCAGCGGCCTACCACAGATTTTGGTGCTGGCACCCTTGCTGCTGGTTGTTATGTACATTAACAACTTGAACGTAAGTGTAGAAGCTACAATCAGTAAGTTTGCAGATGAGTTGAAAATTGGTGGCATTGTTGATAGTGAGGAATATAGTCACAGGCTATAGTCTAATACTGATCAGACTGGTAAGCTGATAGAGCAATAGCAGATAAATTTAATTCATATAAGTGTGATGTGATGCATTTTGGGAGAACTAATAAGGGAAAGATATACAAACTGTATGGGAGGTCCTTAGAGAGTACTGAGAAAAATAGAGACATTGGTGTATAGGCCCATTGATCCATGAAGGAATCAGCACCGGTAGGCAAGGTGGTGAAGAAAGCGCATGGGGTACTTGCCTTCATTAGCCGGGACATAGATTATGGGAGCAAGGAAGTCTTGTTACCATTGGTAGGTCACTGATAGAATATTGTATACAGTTCTATTCATCACACTAATGGAAGGAGGTAATTGCAGACAACCACCTGAAAAAGGAGCAGTGCTCCAAAAACTAGTGCTTACAACCAAACTTGTTGGACTATAACCTGGTGTTGTGTGATTTTTAAAGACGTAGTTAGTAAGTTTGCAGATGACACTAAAACTGGAGGTGTGGAGGACAGTGAAGAAGGTTACCTTAGATTACAAAAGGATCTTGATCAGATGGGCTGAGGAATAGCAGATGGAATTTAGTTTAGATAAATGTGAAGTGTTGCATTTTGGGAAAGCAAATCTTAGCAGGACTTATACACTTAATGTTAAGGACCTAGGGAGTGTTGCTGAACAAAGAGACCTTGGAGTGCAGGTTCATAGTTCCTTGAAAATAGAGTCGCAGGTAGACAGGATAGTGAAGAAGGCATTTGGTATGCTTTCCTTTATTGGTCACAGCGTTGAATATAGGAGTTGGATGGTCGTGTTGCAGCTGTACAGGATGTTGGTCAGGCCACTTTTGGAATATTGCATGCAATTCTGGTCTCCTTCCTATCGGAAAGATGTAGTGAAACTTGAAAGAGTTCAGAAAAGATTGACAAGATGTTGCCAGGATTGAGGATTTGAGGTATAGGGAGAGGTTGAATAGGCTGGGGCTGTTTTCCCTGGAGCGTCGGAGCTTGAGGGGTGACCTTATCTGGGATATCTGGTCAGCATGGATGAGTTGGACCAAAGGTACATCTCTATGACTCTATGACTCTATAAGGTGTGTCTTATTTAAGACCAAGAGGAGTTGACATTTTTTTAGTGTCTGGAATTCTTTTCCACAAAGGCTAGAGAGAGGTGAGTCATCAAATATATTCAAGTCTGAGTTTGATAAGGGAGTTGAGAATTATTTGTCCCAGGCAAGAAAGTGCTGTAAAGACTCAATCAGATCAACCATCATCCTATTGCATTGTGAAACAGGGGCAATGGGTAAACTGTCCTATCTTTATAAAACCTATTTCTTATGGTTTTATAAATTGGACTTGATGCAAGTTAAGAAATGGTCGGGTTTTGAATGATCTCAAATGGAATGTGGGAGACAGCCAGGAACATTTTCAAAGAGTTAATTCTGGAGAAAATAAATGTATGAGTTCAGGTTTAAGCAGCAAATGGACTAAGACATGGGTGAAGATCATTGAATGCACTTGATACTTGCAGACCAATAAAAACTAGTACAATCACTTACACAGTAGTAACAGTATTATAAATATACTGAAAGAAGTAAAAATGTTACAATATTTGGATAGAGCTGGCCCTCAACAGATCATGATTGTAATGTGATGATAACTCACAAATAATAACAAGATATCTTTTGCCAAATGTGTCATTGGCATACAAAATAATACCACTTTACTAAGGCATGCAAAGTAAAAGCAAATGTACTTTTGTCTGACAACCTATGGTTAGAAACAATATTACGTGGAGAAAGTAAGTGGTTTGTGAATGAAAAATGATTTTTTTATGGATTTGATACAGACAAGAGTTGACTATCACAGTTGGCCACAAAGTGAACAATAGGTATGTTCTGTTGCGCCATACCCTCAATTTGCAAAATAAACGTAAAATTATGTAAATTGAATAGAAAGTGGGTGATGTATGTTGATCACAATATCACGGCAATAGGGAAGCACAAGATGGTTGAGGATTACAACTTATAAGTTCTAATTGCTAGAATTTCAATGTTGTAATAGTGCATGAGTATAGCCATCCATAGACTTCCAGACTGTCAACTGTAAGGATTGATCAAAGGAACTGTAAGTAATGACTGGTGATAAATCTTTGTAGGAGTCAGAAGCAAGTGTTTTCAAAGGCCTGACTTGAAAAGTTGATAAAATAACTAATTACAGGCACTCAGTTAGTCATGTATCCACATAGAAAAGTGACATATGCACTTCATGATAAAATTCTTGATGAGCCATACAATATAGAAATATAGAATGGTTACAGCACAGAATCAGACAATTCAACCCATTGTGTCCCTGCTGGCTGTAAGCCATTGTAGCTCAGCCATAAGCACTCACCTACCTTTAGTCCATAGCCCTGAGTATATATCTTCTCTCCAGATGATTATCTAATTCACTTTTGAAAGCCACTACCAGCAAAGTCTCAAGTATTGTATCCATATCCAAACTAGTCACTACGTGAAAGATATTTTCCTCATATCTCCTCTGGTTGTTTTGATAATCATATTAAACCATTTCCCTTTGGCCTTTGACACTTGTATCATTATTAAGAATAATTTTTCTCTATTTATTCTGTCCAGATCCCTCACAATTTGAAAATATCAAATCTTCTCTAAGTCCTATCTTCCTAAATCAGAACAACCCTCGCCTCTACAATTCATCCTTGTCACTGAAACCGCTCATTCCTGGGACTATTTTCATACATCTCTTCATCCAGCTCTCTTGTGCCTTCATATCCTTCCTGAGTTTTCACACTCCAAATTGAATACAACACTCTCATGGAGGCTGAGCTAGTGTTTTATAATGCCTTGCCATAACTTACTTACTTTAGTGCCCTCTGCCTTTACTTAAAAGTCAGGCAACTTGTGTTTATGAATTGCTTTCTGAACGTGCTATTCATTTGATTGAATACATGCTCAATGTTTTTGCCACATAGGCAGCTGGGACAGGCTGTTGGTGTTCAAACAATGTCTCTTTGTGATGTACTGTGAGATGTTCTCACTATCCACCTCCAACCAGATCCTGACAGATAAGCATGACAAGTAGCAAATGTGTGTGTCTGTGCCAAAGAGCATAATGCCCTCATACTGGTAGCCTTTGGCTCTGGTTAAAATGTTAAAAGGCATAGAAACTGGGAGCATGCATTAGGCACTAAACAAGCTAGTGCTCCAAGACCAGGTGAGCAGCCCTGAGGTGCAACTTGGTCCAATTTGCGAACAAGGCACCTGATCCCGTTCACTAAGTGTCCGACTACAGTCTTTCAATGCTAATTGTCAGTGCACCCTGCGATATGGGTGTGTGCTTCCTAAATGGCCAGAAGATGAGTTGGAGAGGTGCCACAGTGATCAGGAGGAGTTCACAAATGTTGATGCTAATATCATGTGGCTGATTCCCATGGATCATGCCTGAAGTGTTTTTTTTGCTGAGCAACATGGAAGCTGCTCATAGCTCATTCTTCCATGTAGAGATTTTTCTATGTCCAGCTCATTTGGCATGTTTAGTAAGATAGGCATGTTTAGTAAGAGATCAGTTCTAATATTAGTAAGGCATTTCAGAAGCTATGAACCATCCTCCTGGGCAGCCTAGAAAGAAACTCATCTTGTCAATTGGCAAAATCATAACAAATGCAGTGAGATGCTCCCCATGTCGAGATAGGCCCTGCTGAAATTCTCATCTGATTCTGCCACAAATAACTCCATATCTCATGTCATTCAGACCCCTATAATATCCTGCCACAAGAATGCAATTTGGTCCAAAAAGAAAATCAGCAATGCATTAGATTTGAAGACTAAATCCCCAGTGTGCAATTTTATGTTATGCCCATGCCAGCGAGAAATATCCTGACTGTTTACAGTTCAGGAATAAGTACATTCTGCTAAAAGATAGACTAATGTGTAATTATGTACACCTTAAATTATTTACACTAATTCAATGAAATCATATTCAAATATAGACAAAATATTCAGTTGTACCTGGATATAAAATTATTATGCATATTTCAGCTGCAGTTCTCTATCTGAATGGAATTCTGATGCACAATGGCAAAAATTCCACCATAGCTCAGTCAAAGATGCAGGTCCCAAAATGATTCCAAACTGAATGTGATTCAAATCTCATGCTATTAGATACAATCTGATCCACACCAGCCAATTTGCTTCCAAATTGGTGGTTGCCAATCTGTCTGTGGGGGCTGCAAGATATGTACGTGCCAGATCCAGCACAGTGTTAACAGCATTAGTGGACTGCTCTAACTTTTGATCCATTTACTGCCTACCTCTGACAAATCTACTTGCGTCTGTCTGTGTCCTTTTGTAAATTCATTAATGTCTGAGAACCAGTGATTACCTACTGCCTGGGTTTACACATATGCCTTCCTTGCATCAGTTCTCTGAATGTCACAGACCTGGAGCATTCCTTCTTTGGCCCTCTATTGCAATGTGTCAGTGAATTGCACAACAGATTGTGTTTCTGATTCCAATCTGGAAAGATTATGCACTGAGGGCGAAGGTATCTGATTGGTGGTGGGTGCAGATGAAAGCCCTGATGGAACTAACGGTGCTGGCCTCCTTCTCATTGATATTCACTGAGTTCTCACTAACAACTACATAAGAGGAGAGGGCGATTAGTTTGTAAAAGAGTCTCATAGCAATTACTCTTCCTATGAATTTTTCTTTGATGAAATCTTATAGGTTGATTTGAAATAAATTCTGATGACTCTTATCATGTTTGTTCAATTATAGCAATGGTAACACAAATAAAGGACAGCCAATTGTAAAATGATGAAGTTTGGACATTTTTGTTCCTCCATTATATGTTTTATTTGTTCATTGCATGTTAGTGTAACTAGTCACTTAATTTTTATAGATCATGTCATCGTAGCAAAATTGAATAGTATCAAGCTGGATTTAGAATGTAGAAAGATTCCATTTTTATTTTGAAGCAACTGAACTTGCAGAAGATAGTAAAACAGAAACAACAATTTTATCCGGCCTATAACAATAAAAATCTTCTCCTGAGCTGGAATATAAAGCAGGTGTAGTATTACTAAAGTGCTCAAAATAAAGGTAACAAATTTGAATACTTGCGGCTCAGTTAACTAGATGGCTAGAGTGAAATGGAGAATGATGTCAACTGAGTGGGTTTAATACTCATACCAGCTATGGTAGTTCACAAAGACCTGCCCACTTTCCTTGTACCACACTTGCAAAATTGTGGCTCTCAAGTTATCTGTCATCAATTCTCACTCAAGTGTAGTTAGTCCATGTGCTTATTCATACTTCTTGGTCTGCTTTCCCCAGTGTGTCTTTTTTATCATCATCATTCTGTTTAACTTCTCTGAGATTCATCCTAAGAAATGATTCTCCTTTCTCAGTGTTGCTATTTAGATCCTGCTCTATTATTAGGGTCACCACAACTTATTGAACTTCTCACCCAATTTAAATCAGCTACATGCAGTGGGTTCCCGCAGTGTTACAATTCAAATTGGGATGAGTATGATTTGGATTAGCTAAAAGCTTTCAGACACAAGAAGGGGGTACTTTTATCTAACAGAGAGCAATGATGCCTCAGTAGGATTTGGGATGCAAGGGAAGAAGAATTGAAATTAATGACAATAAGTGAAAAAAGGTAAATTTAATTTAAATACATTTTATGTGAAGTAGGGGATCAGAGCAAGAAAACAAAAACATGTACAATCTATGAGATAAATTTTGAATTGCTATTGTGATAGTTGATGAGACCACAAAAAATATGCTTGCACCATAATACAAAGATGATGATATTCTATTGAATATCAGGCTTAAGATGCTCTTGCAAAACTGCTACATGGGGTATGTTAACAAAGTTTTTAACCCATTCATCTAAAGTGTGTTAAAAGCATTACTGGCATAGCAGCAAATAATTGTCATAGGATTCATTTAAGTGCTCATTTACCAATAAAGGAAAGCATCAATCTTAGATGGCAGCTTCTCATGTCACAGAGCATATCACCTGTTGGTATATTGCTAATTGCAGCCTTGCTAACAGACAGAACTCATAGAATCCTTACAGCATGAAAATAGGCCATCTGGTCCAACAAGTCCACACTGACCCTCTGAAGAGTGACCCACCCTACCTTATCACTCTTCATTTAACCCTAGCCTGCACATCCTCTGAACATTGTGGGCAATTTAGCATGGCCAATTCACCTAACCTGCACATCTTTGGATTGTGGGAGGAAACCAGAGCACCTGGAGGAAACCCAGGCAGAAACAGAAGAGTTCCACACACAGTTGTCTGAGGCTGGAATCGAACTCAGGTCCCTTGTGCTCTTAGATAGCAATGTTAACCACTGGGCCACCACAAATTGTTGTTGAAAAGCATTTAGTTCATGTTCTACCACGATGACAACAATATTAAATTCATTCCATCGTACCTATATTTTTAAAATTATTTCATGGAATGCGACTATTATTCAGAAAATCAGCATTTAGATTAGATTAGATTAGATTACTTACAGTGTGGAAACAGGCCCTTCGGCCCAACAAGTCCACACCGACCCACCGAAGCGCAACCCACCCATACCCCTACATTTACCCCTTTAACGTAACACTACGGGCAATTTAGCATGGCCAATTCACCTGACCTGCACATCTTTGTGACTGTGGGAGGAAACCGGAGCACCCGGAGGAAACCCACGCAGACACGGGGAGAATGTGCAAACTCCACACAGTCAGTCGCCTGAGTCGGGAATTGAACCCGGGTCTCTGGTGCTGTGAGGCAGCAGTGCTAACCACTGGGCCACCCATTTATTGCCTATTCTTAATTGCCCACAAAAAGGTAAGGGTTAGCACATTCTTGATCTGCTGCAGACATTACTTATGCAACAGTGAATAAATGGCTGCATTCCAATGGTTTCCACAATCTTATTTAATCACATTGATTTTTCCAATTTCAGTGTGAGATTGCCTTTAAGATTTTTCAATATCTTCTTGCTGAGCAGAAGGATATTTTGTATTTTGATTGTTTTCAGGAACACTTCTTTGAATCTATCCGGATTAACAGCAAAAGCCATGAGAAAAATGCCAGCCTTGTTTTGACTAGTGTTGGGCCCATGTAATAATATTCTAGGTTTGAGAGGCGAATCAGGCATATTTGGTCATACAGCATGGACTTTGAAGTAACAACAAATGCATACATTAGTAGACTGTTGCTCCTTTTATTTCTCACGTACATTGCAACTCTTGATTAAATCCAAAGGTTATTTTTAGCAAACTCACAAAATGGAAGGGTTTAAACTTAGATTTAAATCTATTGTAAAATCTGTTATATTTTTGAATGGGACACATTTTAAATTACTGTATCCTTATGCAAATATTAACACGGGAGGACTAATTGACAATGACCGTCAATGAAAACTCAAGTCTGAAACAACAACAGCAACAGTTAACTGAGGTCCACACAGTACCTGGCTGAATGAAATCTGTTTCTACATATTTATAAAGTTGTGTTTGTTTTACTAAACACTATAATAGTAGAATAATGGCTACACAATCTCACTTCAATGACTTATTGAATTTGGTCATGTATATCTCTACCTGTTACACTGATAGATTACACGTTGGCAAGAAATTCTTGACCTGGAGGCTGTAAATCCAACATAAATCTCCTGCATTTACAAAAATCAATCATTACTCTATCCTGCACACTACCTCCAAAGGTAAGGGTCATTGCTGGTCCAATTAGAAAGTAGAGTGTTTTATTTATTGCAAAGTGCTGGTGATTTATTATGCCTGCTGTGAAGAAAACCAACTATTCTTTCACATTTTCCTCTGTTGGACTGAAATAGTCAAACTCTTGCAAAGAGCCACACCATAAGAGCAAAAGTCATGGCCATTGTTTCTAGGAATGAAAACTTGATAGCTTCCTTTCGGCTAAACAACCCAGACTTCCCTTTAAACTTCAACAGCTACATCACCCAGACTTGTAGTTAGGCAGACTTCAGAACAGGTCATATAACTGTCTTCATTTTATCCTCAATTAAAGACAGAGCCCTGAAACATGTCAATTTTATAAATCATATGATTGTATCAAGCAAGATTAAGAGTATAAGAAGATGGCTTCATCTGACTCGGAAAATTAAATGTGTGTGAGAGAAACAAATAAAAATAGATCCTTGAAAATAACAATTTGCTGAGCGAAAAAGATAGATTGACAGGAAGAAAAAGAAAAGGAAGAAGACGATTAGATGTAATAAAGACAGCTTTTAGTTCTTGAAGAAATTAAAAGAGTTTGAAAATATTTATTAAAATAATACTAGGTATGATGGATCTTAATTATGGAGACTTAGAGAAGCTGGGAGTATTCGCATTAGAACATTAGAATTTTAAATGGAAATTTCATTGGGTTATTCAAAATCGTGGGATACTTTGATGGAATGAATACGTAAATTTTATTTCAGTTGCAGTGTTGGTGTACTGATCAGATGAAGACCTCATTAGCTCCAGGGTGTAGGTTAGAACAGTACACCTTGTTGCATAGCCTTTAGCTCTCGAACACCACTATGTTAAAGGATCGAGCCATTTTTTTGGACCTGGAGAATGGTAGATCTGAAGGTTGGGGTTTGATCTTGAGCAGCAGTTGGGATAGTGGGAGAGATTTCATATCCAAGGCATTAACGTTATTGATTGCCCTATGGAATTCAATGTTTCACCCTTGCTCTATCTAATCTCATAAAATTAAGTCAGAATTTACCTCTGGAATCATTTTTAGCTGGGTTGTCAGCTGAAGTTCTGAGTGTGCAGTTGAGTCCTGAATGGCAGGCAAAGAGCTATATATTTCATTGGAACCCTACTTGGCATGCCAAAAAGGCCTACCTGGCAAACGTCAGGACTGTGATAGAGTACTCTCCAGTTGCCTGAATGACAGCAGCTCCATCAACATTCAAGAAGATCAGCACCATCCAGAACAAAACCGTACATCAACTCAGACTGCTACTTCGCCATCTATTCCATGCCTGCATTTTGTGAATTGTTACGTAGATAACATCCACTGTTTCACTCCTATCCATCATATCTGTTACCTACTTAAAAGAATTCAATAAACTTGCCAGGTACAAATTGACCCTTCAAAAGCTAAGCTCTCCCTCTCTTGAATCAAACCATGCCATTCCAGATGATCTTTTGTACCGTCTCTCATATATACTTGAAACACTTTGCCCACAATTAGATTAGAGTCTCAGGATTGCAATTTGAAGGTGCATTTTTTTATACTTTTACTAAAATTTGGAGCCAACATTTGCATCTTCCCAATTTGTTACACTTTTCAAAGATGTTGGTGAAAGGATTTGCAATCATCTCATCTAACTCCATCAATAATTGTGAATAGAAACTATTGAAGTCTGGAACAATAACCCACTTTAACCAGTCTACTCTGTCTTCCCTTTGATATTAGAACAAAACAGTGGACAAAGACACATCGTTCCCTGATGCACTCAATGCTTGCTATGCTCGGTTTGATCAGAATGCAAGCGGCGCGTGACACCTGCTCCAACAGCCCCGGACACACCTCTATCACCATTGCACACGTCAGATCGGTCTTCTTGAGAGTAAAGCCGAGGAGAGCGACTGACTCAGGCAGAGTCCCCATACCGTGCACACAGATCCTGTCCACACCAGCTGGCAGGAGTATTCATTGACATCTTTAACCTGTCCTCCCTATGATCTGAAGTCCCCACCTGTTTCAAGAAGACCACCATCAACCCAGTACCAAAGAAAACACATGCAACGTGCTTCAACATGCTTCAACAACTACTGCCCAATGACTCTGACCTCCATTATCATAAAGTGCTTTTGAGACATTAGTCATGGCCCAAGTCAACTCCAGCCTCCCAGTGTGCCTTAACCCCTTGCAAATTGCCTTTTGGCACAACAGGTCCACAAAGAACTTCATTTCCTTAGCTCTATATTCATCCCTGGAACATCTGGATAACAAGGTTGCCTAAGTCAGGTTCTAACTCATTGACTATAGCTCCACCTTCAACATCATAATCCCAACCAGACTGATCTCATACTGACCTAAGTCTCGGGTCCGTCCTTTGCAACTGGATCCTCTGCTGCCTGACCAAAGACCACAATCAATGATGATAAACAACAATGCATCCTTCACAATAATGCTTAAAACAGGCATCCCACAAGGATGTGTCTTCAGCCCATTACTGAATATCCTGTACATTCACGATGGTGTTGCCATATTTCGCAGAAATGCCATCTACAAGTTTGCCGACAATGCCACCATGGTAGGATGGATATCGAACAATAATGAGTCAGAATACAGGAAGGAGATAGAGGACTTGGTGTTGTGGTGCAATGATAACAACCTCTCTGTCAATGCCAGCAAAACAGAAGAACTGATTATTGACTTCAGGAAGAAAGGAGGAGGACGTGCCCCTATTTACAGCATTGGAGTTGAGGTGGAAAGGGTCGAGAGAGTCAAGTGTCCAGGGGTGATGATAACTAAGAATTTGCCCTGGACGTCACAAATTGATGTGAGAGTCAGGAAGGCACAACAATGCCTCTTCTTGTTCAGGCAGCTCAGGAAATTTGGCATGTGCATGAAGACCCTCACCAACTTCTACAGATGCACCACAGAAAACATTCTGTCTGGGTGCATAAAGGCCTTGTACAGCAACTGTTCTGTCCAGGCCATAAGAAAGTTGTATGCACAGCCAGACCATCACGGAAGCCAACTTCCCATCCATGGACTCCATTTACACTTCTCATTGCCACATGGAGAGGCTGCCAGTATCATCAAGGACCCCTTCCACCCTGGTAACACCCTCTTCCCTCAGGCAGAAGATACAGAAGTTTGAACATGCACCAACAGGTTCAAGAATAGCTTCTTCACTGCTGCTACTAGATTGCTGAATGGATCCCTCTAATTCCAAATCTAATGTTGACTTTGCTCCTGTGCAGTTGTAACCTTGTATGCCTTGCTCTGTCTCAGCACCCTATGATCTGTATGTCCTTGTTTGTTATGATCTGCCTGTACTGATTACAAAACCCTACTGATTAGAGGGCTGATGTAGGCTGCGATGAGACATTGACAGGATGCAGAGATGGGCTGAGAGGTGGCAGATGGAGTTCAACCTGGATAAATGCGAGGTGATGCATTTTGGAAGGTCGAATTTGAAAGCTGAGTACAGGATTAAGGATAGGATTCTTGGCAGTGTAGAGGAACAGAGGGATCTTGGTGTGCAGGTACATAGATCCCTTAAAATGGCCACCCAAGTGGACAGGGTTGTTAAGAAAGCATATATTGTTTTGGCTTTCATTAACAGGGGGATTGAGTTTAAGAGTCATGAGATCTTGTTGCAGCTCTATAAAACTTTGGTTAGACCGCACTTGGAATACTACATCCAGTTCTGGTCGCCCTATTATAGGAAAGATGTGGATGCTTTGGAGACGGTTCAGAGCAGGTTTATCTTATGAAGAGAGGTTGACTGAGCTCGGACATTTTTCATTGGAGAAAAGGAGGAGGAGAGGGGACCTAATTGAGGTATACAAGATAATGAGAGGCATAGATAGAGTCGATAGCCAGAGACTATTTCCCAGGGCAGAAATCGCTAACACGAGGGGTCATAGTTTTAAGCTGGTTGGAGGAAAGTATAGACGGGATGTCAGAGGTGGGTTTTTTACACAGAGAGTTGCGAGAGCCTGGAATGCGTTGCCAGCAGCAGTTGTGGAAGCGAGGTCATTGGGGACTTTTAAGAGACTACTGGACATGCATATGGTCACAGAAATTTGAGGGTGCATATATGAGGATCAATGGTCGGCACAACATCGTGGGCTGAAGGGCTTGTTCTGTGCTGTACTGTTAAAAAAAAAACCTTTCACTGTACTTAGGTACATGTGACAACAATAAAACAAATCAAATCAAATATTAGATTATTCAGTCTCTTACTTCTCCTAACTTGAGGTATTTCCACAACAACATTGTCATAAAGTTGTGATTAAATTTCAGGTACAGCTTTGGTCCTGTCACATGAAAATGAGGTGACTCTCAAAATAACTGTACACTCTTCAGATTCACCTTATTTAATTAAATATTGCTTATTTTATTTTAATGTTACGCTGAACTTCTGCTCTCTCATGACTGTCCCCGACTTAATTCTTCATTTTTAGCCAGCCTGACCTTTCGCTGTTCATTTTCAGATTTTAGCTTTTTTATTCTCCAGAGCACTTCCATCATCATCCACTTTCATCCAATCATCTTACTCCGCTGTATACAGGTTCATCTGTTTCCATAATAAATGGCCCAGATTTTCCAATGGATGGAGAATTATTGGAGAAGTGGAAACTGGAATTGGACACTGGGGTAATGCAGAAACTGATACAGTTGACTGTGTAGGAATTGCTTGGGAAATAAAAGATTCTGATGGACAATTCTCCTGCGTAATCCTCTAAAAAAGTCCACTTATGTTGTAAAATTAAATCATTCCATCATACTTAATCTAATTATTACTCATGTAAATTGGAGGATTAAAAACTTTATCTAATTTATAACTATTACGCAACTATATTATTGGTGGAGTCAGTGAACTGGCCTTAGTAGTTGAAAACAGAATGGCAGTGACCACGTGCTGCTTGATAGCACAGTTGAGGACCCATTCCATCAGTTGAGGAAGCACAGCAGAACAAGCAGCATCCGAGGAGCAGGAAAATCGATGTTTCGGGCAAAAGCCTTTCATCAGGAACGAAGGCAGGGAGCCTCTGGGGTGGAGAGATAAATGGGAGGGAGGGTGGGGCTGGGGAGAAGGTAGCCAAGAGTACAATAGGTGGATAGAATTGGGGATGAAGGTGATAGGTCAAAGAGGAGGGTGGAGCGGATTGGCAAGTAGGACAGGTCATGAAAATGGTGCTGAGCTGGCAGGTTGGAACTGGGGTAAGGTAGGGGAGGGGAAAGGAGGAAACTGGTGAAGTCCATATTGATGCCCTGGGGTTGAAGTGTTCCGAGGCAGAAGATGAGGTGTTCTTCCTCAGGTGGTGAGGGAGTGGCGGTGGAGGAGGCCCAGGACTTGCATGTCCCTGGCAGAGTGGGAAGGGGAGTTGAAATGTTCGGCCCCGGGGCGGTGGGGTTGATTGGTGAGGGTGTCCCAGAGGTGTTCCCTAAAGTTTCAGGCAGCATCTGAGGAGCAGGAAATTTCAGGCAGTTTTTCCAGCACCACTCTAATCTAGACTCATTCCAAGTATGGTTATCTGATTGGGCAATAACTAACTTATTTGGATTTGCTTGCTTGTTGTAGACAGGATATGTCTTGATAAATTTCTACGTTTCCAACTGATGACTGGGTAGTAGCTGTAGTGGAAAAGCTTGGCTGGGGGAACAGCAATATCTGGAGCACTAATCTTCAGTCCTGTTACTGGCATGTTTTCATGGTCCACACCTCTTTTCAGTTGGTACGGCCTTCAGCTATTTCTTATTGTCACGTCGAGTGATTCAGCGTCTATGATGCTGAGAACCTTCAGAATGGGCCAAGGTGGATTGTCCACTCAAAACTTCTGGGACATGCTCCAGACTTGACCTTTCTTCAGTGATGTGCTGGGCACTCCCACCTTTAGCATGGGTATGTTAGTGAAACCTCCTGCTCCAGTGAGTTGTTTGATTGTCTGCACCTTTCACTATTGGATGTGGTGGGACTGCAGAGCAGAGATTTAATCCACTGATTGTGAAATCTCTTAGCCCTGTCCATCACTTGCTGCTTATGCTCTTTGGAGTGCAAGCAGTCCTGTGTTGCAATCTCACCGCTCTTTTCTAAGTATGTCAGTGTTGCTCCAGTCATGGTGTCCTGCACTATTCTTTGAACCAGGCTTGACTCCCTGGCTTGATGATAACTGTATGATGGTGGATATATGCCCTCTAGTTTTGGTCTCCACTACTCTGGGAAAAGAACTTGGTTATTCACCCTATCTATGCCCCTTCCAAGGTCACCCCTCAGCCTCCAGAGAAAATAGCCCTGGCCTATTCAACAACCCTGGCAACAAACTTGCAAGTTTTGTCTGAACCTTTTCAAGTTTCACAACGTCCTTTCTATCGCAGGCAGACCAGAATTACACACAATATTCCAAAAGTGGCCTAACCAATGTCCTGTACAGTCGTAACATGACCTCCCCACTCCTATACTAATGCACTGACCAATAAAGGAAAGCATACCAATCGCCTTCTTCACTATACTGTCTACCTACAACTCTACTTTCATGGAACTATTAACCTACACTCCAAGGTCTCTTTGTTCAACAATACTCCCCAGGACCTTACCATTAGGAGGAGAGTTCTGCCCTGATCTGCCTTTCCAAAATGCAGCACCTCACATTTTTCTGAATGAAACTCTTTGGCCCATCTGATCAATCTTCCATTGGACTAGGAGGTAACCTTCTTCACTGTCCACTCTACCTTCAACTTTCATGTCATCTGCAAATTTACTAACTATACCTCCTATGATCACATCCAAATCATTTATTTAAATGATGAAAAGCAGTGGACCCAGCACCGATCCTTGTGGCACACCACTAGCCACAGGGCTCCAGTCTGAAAAACAACCCTCACTACCACTCTCTGTCTTCTACATTTGACCCAGTTCTGCATCCAAATAGCTAGTTCTCCTCATATTCCATGATATCTAACCTTGGTGAACACCTTATTGAAGCACATATAGATCATGTCCACCACTCTGTATTCATCAATGCACTGTGTCACTTCTTGAAAAAACTCAATTAAGTTAGTGAGACATGATTTCCCATACACAAAGCCATGTTGACTATTCATAATCAGTCCTTGCCTTTCTAAATTCATAAAAATCCTGTTCCTCAGGATTGCCTCCAACAACTTGCCCACCACCGATGTCAGGCTCACCAGTCTGTAATTCCTTGGCTTTTCCTTATCACCTTTCTTTAATAATGGCACCACATTAACCAACCTCCAGTCTTCTAGCACCCTTACCTATGGACTATCAATGATACAGATATTGTTGTGGTTCTGTTCGCCGAGCTGGAAATTTTTGTTGCAAACATTTCGTCCCCTGGGACAACACTACCATTATAGGGCAAGCCAAACAAAGAACAGCCAGGGAATTCCTAGAAGCATGGCACTCATCCACAAACTCCATCAACAAACACATCGACCTGGACCCAATATACCGGCCACTACAGCGGACAGCTGAAACTGACAGCCGGAAGCGGCAGGGACAAGCCACTATAAATGCCGGAGGAAACACCACAGAAGCGCTTCACAGGAGGCTCCCAAGCACTGAGGATGTCACCTAGACAGGGGACGAAACGTTTGCAACAAAAAAATTCCAGCTCGGCGAACAGAACTACAACAAAAAGTTACAAATCTTCACACAAACTTTGAACACCTACGGGCGAGAGACGCTAAGACAAGCCAGGAAATGGGAATCCTGCGCTAACTGCCTAAGCGCCACATACGAACAACTCCGGTTCCTGCATAAATGCCGAAAGAATCGAATCCTTCCACCACGTGTCAGATACAGACCACCAGTCAACAATCCACAAGCCAGAGACACAGCCAGACAGAACGGACTCAGGATGATCCAGGTAATGATTACAGACGCGCACAACAGACTTCACAGATACAGACAAGAAATTGCGTGCCAAAAGTCATTAATTTCGAAAACCACTAATCAGGAATGGACCCGGACCATAGAACAGGCTGCCACCATAGGACAGAACAGGACCACACACCGCAAAAAAAACAGCACTAAAAGAAAAAATGGCCGAACTAACACACAACAAAGAGGACACCACAACACACACCTGGGTTAAAAACCTCTCGCACAGACAGCTCACAGACACGGAAAGAACAATACTGGCCAAGGGACTCAACTACAACCACAGGGATGCCAAGACAGCAGACTTCCTAACAGCACTAGAATGCACACTCAGGAACAATGGACTGACAGATGAGACACAACAAACAGTGAGGCAAAGTATTGTTCCTCTGATAACAAGGAAAAGACAAACACATAACCTCAACACCAAGGAGAGGGAAGCACTAAAATCACGAAGAAACGATAAGAACATGTGCAGGATAGGGGACTCTGCGACCCCCATCAGGCACTCTGCTTCCCTTCCCAAGAACAAAGACACGGAGGAGTTCGTCCAAAACTATTTATTCAATTCTGCAGAACCAGGTGTTACCTCAATGGCTTCCCACGAGGCACACACACAGATTGTAATCCCCGCACGTTATATACATGTAGGAGTGGGCGGGGCCTTCTACTGTCTCAGCCAATCAGTGTTAAAGTTCCCCACTGTCCTCCTGATGGATGAGATTATTTGGTTATTCACCCAGCCAATCAGTGTTCGAGTTCCCCGCTTCTCCCTTATATGGATGATGACGTACAGCCGTGGTTGTGGGCGGTCCCTCAGCCACGAGGAAAGCTGTTTCCATTGTTCCATTCATGAAAATCTGGGGGAGTGTCTGCTCGTGCTTACTACAAGGTAGAGAAGACTAAAATGGTGGCTTTGTACTTACTATGTGCTTACTACAGCAGTTAATGATTTAAAAATTACACCACCCCCATACAAACATAATCATACTACCAGCAGACAAAGGCAGAATGACGGTCATCCTGGACAAAGCAGAATACACCCAAAAAGCACAACAACTACTTGCAGATACCAACACCTACCAAGAGAGGGAGTTTGACCCCACCCCACAGCTCACCAATAGGATAAACAACACACTGAGGAATCTACAAAAAAGCGGACAGATAACCAGGTCGGACCTACAAAGAATGAAACCTGAAAGCAACAACACCCCCAGATTCTATGGACTACCTAAAGTGCACAAACCAGACATCCCACTCAGGCCCATAGTATCGCTACCAGGGACACCATCACACAAACTGGCCAAAGAACTACAGCAGAAACTGAAACACCTGGTCAGCGGATCTTGACAATCTATACAATCAACACAGGAATTCTTGGACATCATCAGAAATATACATATAAACAAGGAAGAAACTATGGTCTAATTCGACGTAATGGCACTGTTCACCTCTATTGACAAAACCCTAGCCAGAGAAACAATAGCCAACCTGCTAAACAGACATAACAGACAACAGGATGTTAAACCCATCAACAAAGATGGCATACTCAAACTACTGGACTTGTGCCTCACAACACACTTCACATTCAACAACCAGATATACGAACAAATCAATGGAACACCCATGGGCTCACCCATCTCTGGACTCATAGCAGAAGCAGCAATGCAAAGGTTAGAACAAACAGTCTTACCACAAATTCAACCCAAACTCTGGGTCAGATACGTTGATGACATCTTTGAAATCATTAAAAACACAGAAATAGAGAAAACACACCGGATCATCAACGCCACACTCACAGGAATCTGATTCACGAGAGAAGAAGAAAAGGATAACCAACTCCCATTCCGAGACGTGATGGTACAGAGAACACCGAACAGACAATTCACCACAAAGGTATACAGGAAAGCCACACACACAGACCAAGTCCTGAACTATGAAAGCAACCACCCCAACACACACAAACGAAGTTGCATCAAGACACTATTCAAAAGGGCCACAACACACTGCAGTACACCAGAACTGCAAAAAGAGGAAGAGGAACACCTATACAAGGTATTTGCCAAAAACGGATACCCGCGCAATTTCATCAACAGATGCCTAAGAGAAAGACAACGGGACGAGGACATGCCGCAACCCAAAGGACTAGCCACACTACCATACATCAGGAGCATTTACGAAATGACAGCCAGACTACTGCGACCACTAGGATTCATAACAGCACACAAACCAACAGCCTCTCTCAGACAACAACTCACCAGGACAAAGGACTCGATACCCAGCATGAGCAAAACCAACGTAGTGTACAAAATCCCATGCAAGGATTGCACAAAACACTACATAGGACAAACAGGAAGACAGCTAATGATCCGCATCCATGAACATCAACTAGCCACGAAACGCCACGACCAGCTATCCCTAGTAGCCACACACGCAGACGACAAGCAACATGAATTCGACTGGGACAACACTACCATTATAGGACAAGCCAAACAAAGAACAGCCTGGGAATTTCTAGAAGCATGGCACTCGTCCACAAACTCCATCAACAAACACATCGACCTGGACCCAATATACCGGCCACTACAGCGGACAGCTGAAACTGACAACCGGAAGTGGCAGGGACAGGCCACTATAAATGCCGGAGGAAACACCACAGAAGCGCTTCACAGGAGGCTCCCAAGCACTGAGGATGTCACCTAGATAGGGGACGAAACGTTTGCAACAAAAATTTGCAGCTCGGCGAACAGAACTACAACAACGAGCACCCGAGCTACAAATCTTCACACAAACTTTGAATGATACAGATATCTCAGCAAGTGTCCCAGAAATCACTTCCCTAGTTTCCCACAGGGTTTCAGGAAATGGCTGATTGTGTTCCAGGGATTTATCCACCTTTATGTGTTTTAAAATGTCCAGTACCTCCTCCTCTGTAATATGGACATTTTTTAAGACGTTGCTATTTATTTCCTCAAGTTGTCTAGCTTCCATATCCTTCTCCACAGTAAACACTGATATAAAATAACCATGTAATATCTCCCCCACCTCCTGTGTTCCACATACACGTGGCCTTGCTGAGCTTTAAGGAGCTGCATTCTCTCCCTAGTTACCCTTTTCTCCTTAAGGTATTTTTATAGAATTCCTTTTGATTCTCCTTAACCCTTTTGCCATGTTCCCTTTTTGATCTCCTGATTTCCGTCTTAACTATACTTCTACTGCCTTTATGCTCTTCTAGGAATCCACTTGATCCCTGCAGTCAATAGCTGACATATGCTTCCTTCTTTTTCTCAACCAGCACCTCAATTTCTCTCACCTTCTAGCATTCCCTATACCTACCAGCTTTGCTCTTCACTCTAGCAGGAGCATACTGTCTCTGGACTCTTGTTATCTCATTTCTGAAGGTGAGGAGTGGCTGGGACCTTTCTCACTGGAACCGAGAAGGTTGTGGGGTAACCTTATAGAGGTTTAAAAAATCATGAGGAACATGGATAAGGTGAATAGCAAACGTATTTCCCTTGGCTAGGTGAGTTCAAAGCTTGAGTGCATTAGTTTATGGTGTAGTGGACAGCGAAAAGGGTTACCTCAGATTACAACAGGATCTTGACCAGATGGGCCAATGGGCTGAGAAGTGGCAGATGGAGTTTAATTCAGATAAATACGAGGTGCTGCAGTTTGGGAAAGCAAATCTTAGTAGGACATATACACTTAATGGTAAGGTCCTAGGGAGTTTTGCTGAACAAAGAAACCTTGGAGTGCAGGTTCATAGCTCCTTGAAAGTGGAGTCACAGATAGATAGGATAGTGAAAAAGGCATTTGTTATGCTTTCCTTTATTGGCCAGAGTATTGAGTACAGGAATTGGGAGATCATGTTGCAGCTGTACAGGACATTGGTTAGGCCACTGTCCTGCATGCAATTCTGGTCTCCTTCCTATCGGAAAGATGTTGTGAAACTTGAAAGGGTTCAGAAAAAATTTACAAGAATGTTGCCAGTGTTGAAGGATTTGAGCTATAGGGAGAGGCTGAAACAGGCTGGGGCTGTTTTCCCTGGAGCGTCGGAGGCTGAGGGGTGACCTTATAGAGGTTTACAAAATTATGAGGGGCATGGATAGGGTAAATAGACAAAGTCTTTTCCCTGGGGTCAGGGAGTCCAGAACTAGAGGGCATAGTTTTAGGGTGAGAGGGGAAAGAATAAAAGAGATCTAGGGGGCAACTTCTTCACACAGAGGGTGGTATGAATATGAAATGAGCTGCCAGAGGAAGAGGTGGAGGCTGGTACAATTGCAACATTTAAAAGGCATTTGGATGGGTATATGAATAGGAAGGGTTTGGAGGGATATGGGCCAGGTGCTGGCAGGTGGGACTACATTGGGTTGGGATATCTGGTCGGCATGGACAGGTTGGACCGAAGGGTCTGTTTCCATGATGTACATCTCTATGACTCTATTTAAAAGGGACCTGAAGGAAGGTTTTCCCGCAGAGATTGTTTTGTATATGGACTGAACAGCCAGAGGAAGTGGTAGATGTGGGTACGGTTACAATATTTAGAAGATATTTGTTCAGGTACATGAAAAGGAAAGGTTTAGAAGGATATGGGCCAAATGCAGGTAAATGGGACAAGTTTAGTTTGGGAAACCTGGTCAGCATGAACAAGTTGGACCGAAGGTTCTGTTTCCATGCTGTATGACTCTATGACTGTAGTGCAGTATCATTACCACTGTGCCATATATATATATATATATATATATATACATAGATATCTTTGAATGCTTTTTTTCCCCATCATTACAAAAAATTATCTCATTTCAACAAAGTCGGTATTAATGAAATTTAACTTTTTCATGTGTTTTTAAATGGCTTTATCCTTAATCTTACCATAAAAAATAACAATGTTTAATCATTAGATTCAGAGTCTTCCTTGATTTAATACAGTTTATTAATTCTTTCTAACTTGTTAGTAGAAAATCCAATATTATTGTTTACCATATGAGCTGTTTAACAAAAGATCCTTGAAGTACATCAATAAATCCTTCTGTGAATACAGGTTGTCCCTTTTGTATGTGCCAATCTATATAAGAACAATTAAAATTTCTCCAATTATCCTGACTGAAATGTTTGCACAAATCTCCCACTGTAATCTCCAAAACAGATAGCCTTTAGTATACTCCAACAACAAAAAAACTCTCCTTTCCATCAAACAAGACTTTGAATAAATTCTATTTCTTCTTCTTAGCATTTGATGAGCATTCCCTGTATATTGTAGTAAATTTATTTCCTTCTTCTAACCTTAAGGAAGAAATAATGAAATTAATAGATAAAAAAGCCATGACTCAGTTTTCAGCATTCCTGCCTCTAAATTAGGAAATTACAGGGTCAACTGCTACTAAAGACTCTTAATTTAAAAAACATGGACTGACATTGCAATGCAGTACTGAGGGACTGTCATATTGTCTCAGGTCCATTTCTGGATGAGATCTTAAAACTAAGTTTGTTCTGTCAGGTAGTTGTGAAGGACAAAAAAAATCAAAGACTAGCAGGGGAGTGAAGCCTGAGACCTGTCCAAAATCAACATACAGTTGGCATGAAGCTACTTTTAGGAGTATAACTTTAAAACAAGGAATTTATTGAATAATCTGAAATGCACATGTATGTCTTTTTTCACAACAAGTAATTAATATTAAATATGCTATGTTATGAAATAAGTGCCTATTTCAACAGTATTCATCAGTTCTCTACAGAGTCTAATTAAAAGGCAACCAGATCCATAAACAACTGATTGTGCATCTTTTTCCTCCCAATGTAATTTATTTAATATGAGCAATTAATTGGGGATTTAGGAAGGAGGCAGCTAGAATTAAAATAATGTCTCAGTAGCAAAACATAAATGTTTGTGTCTGTTGGGATTGAAAGTTCATCTGGTTATTATAACTGCATCAGAAATGCAATGTTATAAGGATCAGGATATGACATATCTGCAGAGTTTTAAATTATCATTTCTTGCCATTCCCACCAGCTTTGTTAACATTACCACAGTCAAATTGTTAAAAAAAATTCTCGAAGTCATTGGCAATACTGTGGCCTTTCTTTCCATAGTTTAAAATCTGTCTTACTGCAATTGAGTCATAAAGAGAATTAATGACTTATTTTCTGTATTATACTCAGTGAGAGCACACAGATTTGTTTTTATTTACAGGAATTGTGAATAGTGCAAGCCTGAAACAAAAACAGAAAAGACTGCAAATAAAAAGAATATGACAGGACAGAAGGGAAGAATAGTACAAATGACAAAGTAGAATCATTTGCATTTATCTTTGAAATTGTTCCACAGAGGGTGGTATCCCATCCCAAGTTGACTTTTAATTACACATACATAGTACTTGACACTGGTCCGGCTTCTGAAAATGTCTTGCTGGAAAAGCGCAGCAGGTCAGGCAGCATCCAAGGAACAGGAGAAGCGACGTTTCGGGCATAAGCCCTTCTTCAGGAATGAGGAAAGTGTGTCCAGCAGACTAAGATAAAAGGTAGGGAGGAGGGACTTGGGGGAGGGGCTTTGGAATTGCGATAGGTGGAGGGAGGTCGAGGTGAGGGTGATAGGCCAGAGTGGTGGGGGGCGGAGAGGTCAGGAAGAAGATTGCAGGTTAGGAAGGCAGTGCTGAGTTCGAGGGATTTGACTGAGACAAGGTGGGGGGGAGGGGAAATGAGGAAACTGGAGAAATCTGAGTTCATCCCTTGTGGTTGGAGGGTTCCCAGGCAGAAGATGAGGCGCTCTTCCTCCAACCGTCGTGTTGCCATGGTCTGGCGATGGAGGAGTCCAAGGACCTGCATGTCCTTGGTGGAGCGGGAGGGGGAGTTAAAGTGTTGGGCTACGGGGTGGTTGGGTTGGTTGGTCCGGGTGTCCCAGAGGTGTTCTCTGAAACGTTCCGCAAGTAGGCGGCCTGTCTCCCCAATATAGAGGAGGCCACATCGGGTGCAGCGAATGCAATAGATGATGTGTGTGGAGGTGCAGGTGAATTTGTGGCGGATATGGAAGGATCCCTTGGGGCCTTGGAGGGAAGTAAGGGGGGATGTTTGGGCGCAAGTTTTGCATTTCTTGCGGTTGCAGGGGAAGGTGCCGGGAGTGGAGGTTGGGTTGGTGGGGGGTGTGGACCTGACGAGGGAGTCACGGAGGGAGTGATCTTTTTGGAAGGCTGATAGGGGAGGGGAGGGAAATATATTCCTGGTGGTGGGGTCCGTTTGGAGGTGGCGGAAATGACGGTGGATGATACGTTGTACATAGAGGTTGGTGGGGTGGTAGGTGAGGACCAGTGGGGTTCTGTCCTGGTGGCGGTTGGAGGGGCGGGGCTCAAGGGTGGAGGAGCGGGAAGTGGAAGAGATGCAGTGGAGGGCATCGTTGACTACGTCTGGTGGGAAATTGCGGTCCTTGAAGAAGGAGGCCATCT
The DNA here is from genome assembly GCF_037043375.1 of Chiloscyllium plagiosum. NCBI lineage: Eukaryota > Metazoa > Chordata > Chondrichthyes > Orectolobiformes > Hemiscylliidae > Chiloscyllium > Chiloscyllium plagiosum. The sequence goes on from NW_028270139.1 coordinate 115,009,175, forward strand.
GGGTTGTACGGTTTTGGAACTGGTCCTCCTGGGAGCAGATGCGGCAGAGACGAAGGAATTGGGAATATGGGATAGCATTTTTACAGGGGGCAGGGTGGGAGGAGGTTAGCCTAGGTAGCTGTGGGAGTCAGTCGGTTTATAGTAAATGTCCGTGTCGATTCGGTCACCCGAGATAGAAATGGAGAGGTCTAGGAGGGGGAGGGAGGAGTCTGAGACAGTCTAGGTGAATTTGAGGTCGGGGTGGAAGGTGTTGGTAAAGTGGATGAACTGTTCAACCTCCTCGTGGGAGCACGAGGCAGCGCCGATACAGTCATCGATGTAGCGGAGGAAAAGGTGGGGGGTGGTGCCAGTGTAGCTGCGGAAGATGGACTGTTCCACATATCCTACGAAGAGGCAGGCATAGCTGGGGCCCATGCGGGTGCCCATGGCTACTCCTTTGGTTTGGAGGAAGTGGGAGGATTGGAAAAAGAAGTTGTTCAGGGTGAGGACCAATTCAGTCAGTCGAAGGAGGGTGTCGGTGGAAGGGTACTGGTTGGTACGGCGGGAAAGGTAGAAGCGGAAGGCTTTAAGTCCTTCGTGATGGGGGGTGGAGGTGTACAGGGACTGGATGTCCATGGTGAAGATAAGGCGTTGGAGACCGGGGAAGCGAAAATCATGGAGGGGGTGGAGGGCGTGGGTGGTGTCCCGAACGTAGGTGGGGAGTTCTTGGACTAAGGGGGACAGGACCGTGTCGAGGTATGCAGAGATGAGTTCGGTGGGGCAGGAGCAGGCTGAGACAATGGGTCGGCCAGGGCAGTCAGGTTTGTGGATTTTGGGCAGGAGGTAGAAATGGGCGGTGTGGGGTTGTGGGACTATGAGGTTGGAGGCGGTGGATGGGAGATCCACTGAGGTGATGAGGTTCTGGATGGTCTGGGAGATGATGGTTTGGTGGTGGGAGGTGGGGTCATGGTCAAGGGGGCAGTAGGAGGAGGTGTCCGCGAGCTGGCGTTTAGCCTCAGCAGTGTAAAGGTCGGTGCGCCAAACTACTACCGCGCCTCCCTTGTCTGCCGGTTTGATAGTGAGGTTGGGGTTGGAACGGAGGGAGTGGAGGGCTGCATGTTCCGAGGGTGAGAGATTGGAGTGGGTGAGAGGGGTGGAGAGGTTGAGGCAGTTAATGTCGCGGCGGCAGTTGTCTATGAAGAGATCGAGGGCGGGTAATAGGCCAGCACGGGGTGTCCAGGTGGATGGGGTGTGTTGGAGGTGGGAGAAGGGGTCGTCAGAGGGTGTTTGAGAATCTTGGTTGAAGAAGTAGGCGCGGAGGCGAAGGCGGCGGAAGAATTGTTCGATGTCACGCCGCATGTTGAACTCGTTAATCCGAGAGCGTAGGGGAATGAAGGTGAGGCCTCTGCTGAGGACTGATCTTTCATCCTCAGAGAGGGGTAGTTCTGGAGGGATGGTGAAAACACGGCAGGACTGGGAGCTAGGACCTGGTGTGGGGCTGGAGCTGGGAGTGGGCGTGGGGTTGGGCGTGGGGGCGGGGACGGAGATCGGCGTGGGGGCAGAGTTGGGCATGGTGACGGAGATCGGCGTGGGAGCGGGGTTAGACGTGGTGACGGAGATTGGTGTGGGGCGGAGACACATGCGGCGTTGTGGTTGTGCAGGTTAGTGATGTCACTGGGGGCGGAAGTGGCTGCGGCGGCGGCAACCCAGGGGGTGGAAGTGGCTGTGGCGACGACCGAGACAGTGTTATTCCCGATAGCCGTGGGGGCCGCGAATCTGTCGGCGATGGTCTTCCTGGCGATCGTGGAGGCGGTTGTCTGGGCTTCCTCAGAGCCAACTGTTGGGGTGAACAGAACCTCTGACACTCCCGTTTGTATTTTTTTTCTTTCTTTTTTAAAAAAATCTCTTTCTTTACCCCCATACTACTGCCTAACTGTGGTAGTGCTTACACTCCTGTTTGTATCTGTCAGCCTGGGCTTTCCTGATTGCACCAGATTAACAGCCACAATCAGTAAACACATAGTCTCTGAGGTCCACCTAGCTGACCTTGTTATAATCATTATAGTCTTCAGCCAGAAGTGTCAATTAGATGATCTGTACTAGCCACATCGTGAAGCCCCAGTTTTTATCAGCCAATTCAGTTCAATCAGACAATCAGACTCCACCATGAAAAATATATTTTCTTCCCCACCCCATCTGCTTTCCATAGGGAACATTCACTCTGCAACTCCATTGTCAGCTCTACAGTCCCCACCAACCTCTGCTCCACACCAGGTACTTTGCCCTGCAGCTGCAAGAGATGCAATACCTGCCCGGACACCTTTCCTCTCACCTCCACCCAAGACCTTAACAACCCTTCCAGATTCAGCAGATTTTCATCTGCACGTCTTTCAACCTGGTCTATTGTGTCTGTGGCTCCTGATGAGGTCTCTTCTATATCGGGGAGACCAAACGCAGACTCGGAGACCGGTTCGTGGAGTACCTGCGCTCTGCACACACCATTCAACGCGATCTTCCAGTTGCCATCCATTTCAACTCTCCCTCCCATCCTTTGGGGACTTATCCATCCTCGGCCTCCTCCATTCTCAAAGAGAGGCCAAATACATACTGGAGGAACACCTTATATTCTGCCTAGGGGGCTTACTGCCCAATGGCCTCAATATAGAGTTCATCAGCTTCAAAATCTCCACACCTCCAGCCTCATATTATATCCAGCCCATCCTCTCCTTCCAGGTAAAAACAATGTCTGCAGATGCTGGAAACCAGATTCTGGATTAGTGGTGCTGGAAGAGCACAGCAGTTGAGGAAGCATCCAAGGAGCAGCGAAATCGACGTTTCGGGCAAAAGCCCTTCATCAGGAATAAAGGCAGAGAGCCTGAAGCGTGGAGAGTCCACGCTTCAGGCTCTCTGCCTTTATTCCTGATGAAGGGCTTTTGCCTGAAACGTCGATTTCACTGCTCCTTGAATGCTGCCTGAACTGCCATCCTCTCCTTCCTACAACCTGGACCTGACTTGCCCACCTTCCTATTCACCTATTTGTTTCACCCCTGCCCACTGACCAATCATGATTACCCCCTACCAGCATCCAGCTATCACTATCCCACCTACCCTTTCTCCCAGCCTCACCGCCCTGTCTCTATTTATTTCTAGGATCCCTCCCCCCTTCCCAGTCCTGATGAAGGGTCCTGGACTGTAAATATATAATTGTCTGAATACAAATTGCAAAAATTCTGCACCCTCCCATTTATCCTGACAACCGTTATTTTTGAAATAAGTTTTGAAATGGTCTTCCCCATTTCTCACTGGCCTGAGGTTCAGTGCTATCGCCATGTAGCTTGCATGAAACCCAAGGCACAGTGTCAGAAACATCTCAGCCCTCATTATTCAGGTGTAAGCATTATCCTGCTCTACTTCTTAACCATTTGGATTGTAGTGCTATTTATCTGTCATTTACAAAATGCATTTATGGCAAAAGTATATTTGCTTGATCCTCTCATTTCACAATGGTTGGCTGTTAATATTATTAAATATCATCTTATAGTGCACTTTGCCCTTTGTGGAGAAGTGATCTTTACAAACAAATCTTCAAGACCAGATTTTGAGCAAAGGGCTGATCCCCAAGTTTAACTTCATTGGGTAAAATCTTGCTATGGTGTTGGAGGTCTCACCTGCTGACTGAAGATCAAGCGATAGGCCAGCACTAGCCACTTCTAAAAAGGCCCACTGAACCATATGTGAAGAAGGCATGGAGAAGTCACTGGCAGTCCAACCTCAGAAATCAACACTCCAGGGGTGGAAGTCATTGAGAACTGCTGACCTGTCAAACCCAATGGGTTGTGTGTTCAGCAGCAGCATTACAGGGGAAGCAGAGCATCCTCACACAAGAGACAGGCACCAGAGTTCCAGGACACAAAGTGACCCAGTTTGCAGGCCAGTCATGTGGAGAGGGAGACTTTGCAGTGTGGGGTTTGTGTGGAATGTGGGCTAGTGATTGACTGACAGAGTAGACTCTCTGTCGCCCTCTTGGTACCATTTTTTAAATTTCCTCAAGCTCCATGCGCTACTGATCGCAACTTAGCAAGCTCCCAGCTGCTGTGAAAAGCTGGGTATGCTGTCTAATGACAGCGCTGGGTTAATCCCAGCAGTGGATGAATAGCCACTTATGAGCCTTATCTAAAAGCAAAATACTACAGATGTTGTTATTCTGAAACAATTGCTGGTGGGGGCTAGAGAGCCCATCTATCTTCCTGCTCGAAATTTTACTCTGGTGAGAAAAGAATGTCACTGGTGAAAACAAAAGATTATAAATATTCTCCTCTGGCCTCACCACAAACTTTGGCCTTCCTCAGCATTAGATAATAACCAGTAATAACATTGGAAACAGCACTACCATCTTAGACATTTTACTTAATGGTTCAAGCTGCAAATAGACTGAAAAAAAAAGAAAACTTTCCTTATTTGTTTTCTGTCATCTGCTCTTCACCATTAGTGCTTGTAAATTCTGATGACGATTGCAGTATATTTTCAGCATTGATCAAAACATTCATGTGATATTTTGCAAGTGCAATAACTCTGAAGCCATATATTCAGGTCTAATTCTTTTGACAGGTATGACATTATCAACTAACCCAAGACATGGGATTGTCATTACATAAAAACCCATTGCTTTGGACTCAGATAAAGTCTCATTCCCCTACAGATCTCATGCTTGCCAGCTTACATCGACTTTTCAAAACTCTAAGCCTATATTCCAGGTCCTTTTATGTAATCTGTCCATGCTCTACCATCCTCTTAAATAACAGCACTCTCTGACTTTGGCACTCTTACGCATCTTGTTTTTTCATGACTCTACTATTGACTTGGGCTCACAAGGTCCAAGTTTCAGAATTCTTCCTCTGAATCATTCAGTCCTCCCTTTGTTTGATAGTTACTCCGATAGACTGCTAAGAAATTGATGTGTTTCATTGACTATAATATAAACAAAAAGAAGTTGCTTCTTTTTGTATTCAATTATTAATCTACTCCTCAAATATTTAACAGTTGTGAAAATATTTGAGTTAACAGAATGCAACTCTGCAATGGTATATTTTATTAACATTATCAACTAACACAAAACATAAAATAACAAAAGCAAAATCTCTGAAAAGTATGTGTGAGACAATTATTTTATTCCTCAGCTATCATAGGAATGGAATCTACTCTCTTGCATCTATTTGCTTTATGCTAAGATTGGCTTCCATGCAGCACTATAAAATGTGGTGTGTAAACATATTATCATTTGTTGCGGTTTTCTGACCTTTCATGATTCATCTTTCTTCAATTATGTTTTTTCTATTTAATTTTAATCATGCTTTTGTTTGCTTGCATCATTTAACTTTAATAGAGGTAAGGAAAGCATTAAACTATTAATGTTCCTCCAAGAAAATATATGGAAGGCTTCTGCCAGTAATCCTGTGTACATTGAAAAAGAAAATGCTTGCCATTCACCAAAATCCATGTGAAATTCTGCAATTCAGAACCAGAAGTAATGTATTCACCTCAAGTGTTATAATGTTCATTAAAATATATTTCAGTGAAGATCTGAAAGCCGTACTTGAAATATTTGAGCCTGACATTACCCCATGGGAAATGTGTCCAGAAATTTGCTTCACTGCTATTTAAACAGAAATGTTATCTTATTCGAAATAAATAAGATAATGCTACCATTAATAATAAGAAAAAGTAGAATGAATCTACTAAAAACTCCTTTGACTTATATATCAAGGAGCCTAGGGCTTTGATCAAATGCTTTCAACAAATTGGAACTAAAACAAAAATAAATTCACATCCCTTGGTCAAAATATATGCTGTCAAAATCAGAAATTACAAACTTTATTGCATTGAACATTCTCCGAAGTCCTGTTTGAAAACCAAGCAACTATTAGAGCATTACCCTACATGAATCTTTGATAAGAAGAATGGCATTAGTTTTTCAATTAGTTTACAATAATAAGATATATAGTATCACTTTTGCAAATAAGTTAAATAAACCCAAATTTATTAATTAGAGAACCGAGTATTATTGATAGTAGCTGTTCGAAACAATGTCAAGCTCTGTTCGTACAATAACTCTTACAGGAGGCTGTTGAATGATCAGCAAAAACTCAAACAAATTGCAAACATTAGCAGGGTCCAAATGTTATACACGAGCTTTGACAGATAACAAAGATTAAAGATTGCATCTGACTGAAATTTTAGTACCATACGGATTTGTAGCTGGTCACATAAAACCTTTCAAACTACTGCCCCTCATCAAAACAATATTGTGACCTCTAAAGTAATCCTTACAGCACGTCTGGACTATTGTTACATTTCAACTTGTTGTAAGAAAAATAACTCAATGTTGAAAGGATTTTGATTTGACAGTCCAAAGCCATACTCAAAATTTTGACAAATCCCATCTTCTGCTGTGGAGAAAAACAAATATTGATTCTAAACACACCTAATTCATCTCTGTTCATGTAATCCCGAAAGAAAAGGCTTGAGATGACCATAGGGCATTCAATATTTTTCCCATCTTGTAAAATCAACAGCAGTTATTTTGTATATCTCCACATGCTATAAGTTAACCAACAAAATAAGATTTTTTTTTTTGCAATGTGATAGATACTATCAACATGATAGGGTTAATTAAACAAAGTCATAAGCAAATGATTGATGAGATGTTACAATATTTTTTGCTCAATGTTAGGAAAGGTCTACGAACCTCTGATTCTGTGAATTAGTACAGTGCCTGGGATGACAGAATAATATTTCTTTAGATTGCTTAATAGTAAGCCAATTGAATAACACTTAGGTGATCTCAACTAAAGCAATGCAAAATTGACTTTATCATGATTATTTTACTGTTAAAAGTGAAAATACAAAACCCAGTTGATGATTTCTCTGACACTTGGATTCATTGTTGAGTACGATAGCAAAATGACAATGGGCTTCATTGGTTTAACTTCCTTATAATATCAAGGTCAAATAGCAGCACTACATTTATATTAATATTTGTGCAAGAAAATTGTAAATATAAAGATTTTTGATTCAAACATGGCCTCATTTTGATTAGTCCAATTTCAGGTGCATTAATGTAAAATTACCTCGTTTTCAGAAGAAAAGGTAGGCAGGAGGAACATTGGATTCTGATCATTCAGAGCAGAAAGTGCTCACTGAAATGGTACTCTGTGTCTTGGTGCTGGAAGGTAGACAGAAAAGCGAGGGTTCTTTATCTGCAGGGTGTCAGATGACTCACCAGGTGAAATGGAAAGATGGGTATGTGCTCATACTATGAGTCAAAACCAGGAGCTTTTATTTCTCATAGAAACAGAAAAGTGATGGAAGTTCAGATTTCTCACGGTGAATCCTTATTTGATATAGAGCCCAACATGGAAACAGACCTTTCAGTCCAACTCGTTCACGTTGACCATTTTCTCAAATTAAAGTAGCCCCACTTGCCTACTCCTGGCCCATATCCCACCAAACCTTTCCTATTCATGTACATATCCAAATGTCATTTAAATGTTGTAACAGGACCTGCATCAACCACTTCCTCTGACAGCTCTGTGTGAAAACGTTGCCCCTCATGTCTTTTTTTAAAACGTTCTCCATTCACCTTGAGAAAAATGCTCCCTAGTTTTGTATTCTCCAATCCTTAGGAAAGACCCTTGCTATTCACCTTCCCTGTGCCCTCATGATTTTATAAACCTCTATTAGGTTATGCGCCAACCTCCTACACTCCAGTGGAAAAAGCCCCAGCCGATTCAGCCTATTTTTATAAGTCAAACCCTCCATTCCTGGCAACATCCTGGGAAATCTTTTCTGAACCGTCTTCAATTGAATAATTTTCTTCCTATAGTAGGATGACCAGAATTGCACACAGTACTCCAGAAGAAGCCTCACCAGTGTTGTATGGAGAACAAATTTCTGGGTTGTTTTTTTTTCGGCTCTTGTTTATGTACTTTATCTGGTGACTGTATCCAGCCTGTATTTAAGACCAATCAAAGTCGGTTCCTGACTGGTGTGATTAAGATTCATAATATACTCTTGTTTTATTTTGCCACTTTGTGTTCTAAAGCAGAGGAGAATGGATTTTACTTTTCAATTTTGTGAAGGTCTCATCTTTTGTTCAGTGTCTTAATATCATGGAGTTACACAGCATGGAATCAGACCCTTCAAACTAATTCATCCACACTGATCACATATCCTAAACTGCTCTCGTCCCATTTCCCAGCATTTGGTCCATATCTCTCTAAACCCTCCCTATTCATATACCCATCCAGATGTTTTTTAAATGTTGTAATTATAACAGCCTTCACCACTTCTCTGGCAGCTCATTCTATACATGTACCATCCTCTGTGTGAAAACGTTATCCCTCAGGTCCCTTTCAAATGTCTCCCCTCCCATTTTAAACCAATGCCCTCTAGTTTTGGACTCCTTTGCCCTGGGGGGAAAAGACCTTGGCTACTCATGCTATCCATGTCCCTCATGATTTTATAAGCCTCTATTAGGCAGAGGGCAAGGAGATGGGGGTAGAAAGGGAGTGTTATTTTTATGAATGTCACATTACCATGTTATTATAGTGTGTCATCTAACTGCAATATGCAGACTGAACATATCTTTAACTAAATGGCCATGTCGGAAACTGGGTAGCGGCTCATCCTCAGTCCAATCCAAGGAAAAATCTATCAATGCGTCCCAGTACTGTCAATCATGGGCACAGTCCACAGACAGTTCAGGGACTTGGCCATTTATCCATTAAAGTTGTTCAAGGTCAGAGGATCTGTCTGGCTATAGTCCAGGGAATCAACAGCAGTCAGTCCTGTAGAGCGAGCATAAGCAATCAGGGGGATTACAAATTGTCAGTTGGGAAGCTGAAAACATAGCAATCAAGGCTCTGGTTAATCATGTCAGGTACGACTCGTCAAAGTCAGTTGAAGATCTGGGGCAAATACAGTTCTGGTGGGGTGCAGCCTGTCCTATTAAGGAGGATGGAATGGAGAGGAGGTGGTGGGAGAGCCTATGGGGGAAAAGTAGGGATCACTATCAAAAGAGGTGGGGAAGACAAGGCTGGGCGCGGGGGTGGGTGAAAGTGGATAACAGAGCCACTCATACAGGTGCATGGAGGATGAGGACGGAGGAAAGTCTCGAGGCATACTTGGGAGTTGGGAGTGTGGAGAGAGAGAGAGAGAGAGAGAACAGCATCAGAGAATTATGCTGGACACTAGTGCAGAAAGCAAGGGCTACAGGAGTGGGAGGCCATCCTTTCAAGTCGTGGTGAATAGACAACACTTTGAACTTCTATGTGACTGGCTCCTTCCAGGGATTGACAGGCGAACTAGGTAGGATCTCTGAATTGTGCACCCACATATACAACAAGAGAGTGACCAGTGCCATCTGTGCAAAGTCATTTTGTTTCTCATGATGAGGTTGATGATGTCGCATAGGCATGAGGATTTGCAAACATTACTGGCAAATCCCCAGATGCAGGGTGCCATCAATTACACACACATCACACTGAGGTTGGCACATCACAACACTGCACGGTGGGTGGCACATCACAACACTGCACGTGGGCGGCACGGTGGCACAGTGGTTAGCACTGCTGCCTCACACCGCCAGAGACCTGGGTTCAACTCCCGCCTCAGGCGACTGACTGTGTGGAGTTTGCACATTCTCCCCATGTCTGCGTGGGTTTCCTCCGGGTGCTCCGGTTTCCTCCCACAGTCCAAAGATGTGCAGGTTAGGTGAATTGGCCATGCTAAATTGCCCGTAGTGTTAGGTAAGGGGTAAATGTAGGGGTATGGGTGGGTTGCGCTTCGGCGGGTCGGTGTGGACTTGTTGGGCCGAAGGGCCTGTTTCCACACTGTAATGTAATCTAAAAAAAATCTAAGTTCATCCTTAAGAAACAATGCCATTAATGTTCAGGTGATTTGTGATCACTATTATCACTTCCTAGAGATGTGTGTCCACTGCCCTGACAACTGCCACAATGCACACAACCTGAAATACTCTTTTCCCCTATAGCCCCCCCCCCCCTCCCATTCTTGCATTCCCCTTAACAGGATGGTTCCCACTCCCCAAAACTGTATTTGCCCCAAACTTTTGACTGACTTTGACAAGTAGTAACTAGACATGATTGGCCGGAGCCCGGATTGCTGGGTTTGCAGCTTCCCAACTGACAATATGCAATTCCCTTGATTTCTTTTGCTCGCCCTCCAGGACTGAACGCTGTCCATGCTCTTGGTACAGTTATGGTTCAGGTGTTTTACAAAGTTAATATTGGGGGACAAGGGCTACCCACTGAGACCATCGCTCAGAACAGCATTGCTCAATACTATTCCTGATTTGGAGCACAGACACAAAACTTTGACCAGGCCTGTGGTAGAGCAAATGCTAGAACTGTTGAAGATGCAGCTCTGCTGGTTGGATAGTCCGGAGGTCTTGCAGTATGAGGTGCCTCATCTGCCTGGCAAGCTATCTGCTATACAACAGGACTTGGTAATGAGGAACTGGGGGAATGGGAGCAGTCTTTGACAAGGAGGACAAAGACATTGGAGGGGAGGAAGCTCACCTTGTCCATGACAGGGCTCAGCCATGTCAGGTGCTTCAAGCCAGACAGAACCCAACTGACACCCAGTTCTGCAAGATGACAGCTAGATGCTGCAGATTATTATCTAGGTTTGATCAAAATTCCAGCAGCTGGTTTATATTGTGGGGCTGAACTGCAGCCTTTGTTAGTTTTGTTTGTGTCACCTTTTGGTGGCTGTAAATCAAAACTCATGCTTTGAATTGTCCAATTACTTGCTTGTTTGTGATGTTCCCCTGCAGGACAATGACTAAGTACAGGTCCACAGTGGGCACTGGGGACTGAGTAGTGGCGACCAAGACAGGAAATATCTGTGGGCAGGTAAACTGGGTGGCCTGTGGGTTAATCAGTGACTACGGGGAGAGAATTGTGTTGTATGTTTCAGGGGGTGTCAGCTATATCGGTTATGTGCTGTGGGCAGCAAAGGGTTGTGGTTGCTTTGCCATTACATTGCTGAGGTGAGGGGCAGTGCCAGATTGCCAATGCCTGTACAGGTTGGACGCAAGGGTTTTTCAGCCAAAATCTGCTGAGTTGCAAATTCTTCTGGGAATGGTGCATAGCATGAAGGAGATGGAATTGAATGGGAGGGACACCACAGATATGGGATAGGTAAGTAATTAGACAAGGAGAAAGTGAGGACTGCAGAGCTTGGTAAAATACAGTGAAAAAATCCATTTGTCCTTTCGGTCAGAAAATCCCCACAAAACTCAACATAACTGACACTTAACTAAAAAGATGTAAAATTCAGCCTGTCATCCTTGGATAATCCTCATCACTAGCTTTTTGCTTTGCCATGGCAGCTCAAATGTAGTTGGCAAACTGAAGGACTGTTAAATATAGATGTCGTGAATGCTGTCAGGATACCAAGCAGTGACCTGCAATGATACACTGTGTATGGACGCAAACCAGCTGGATGCTGAGAGACTGAAATCCCTTTAATTTATGCTATATCTCAATTTGGGTATACGGTGCCTGCAAAGCCAATGGAAGGTTGAACTATAGGAAGACCTCTGGGAATGCAACACTGACTTTGCAGGCACCGTGATTTCCCTGGTTCTCTTCAACCAGGGATAATGAAATGTAAGAAGAGTAAAAGACTGAAGATTCTGGGAAACTGGAATAAAACAAAACAAAATATATTCAGCTACCTTGAAACACAGAGCCTCAGTGACCTCTTGTGTGCACAAATAAATAGCAGACTGGATGATGTTGCAAATATCTCCTCCTCCACCCTGGTAAGAACCAGGTACCTAGATGTTCGTAGTCATGATCAAACTCAGAACCACTGGCAACATCCTCCTTGTTCTGAAGTTATGAATCCAGCAGGTATCAAATTTCAGTAAGGACCTCCTTAAAAAAGAGTTGATGATGAACAGATTTATCCCTTGCTGGGGTTGAAGAAGAAAAATGGTTTGCTAAACACTCTCCTTGGATACAGTTTCCTGCTGAGATCCTTGCTCCCAACTCCTCTTCCTCAGAGTCAAAGAGTCATACATCATCCAGCACAGAAACAGACGCTTTGGGCCAATTCATCCATGCTGACTAAGTCTCTCAAACTACTCCCATCTGGGTGCATTTGGCCCAGATCCCTCCAAACCTTTCCTATTAATGGACCTGTCCAATTCTCTTTTTAATGTTGTAACTGTACCTGCATCTACTGTTTCCTATGGCAGTTCATTTCACATATGAACCCCGTGCATGTGTGGAAGAAGTTGCCCCTCAGATTATTTTTAAATCTTTCCCTTCTAACCTTAAAAATATGCACACCAGTTTTGAACTCCCTACCCTAGGGAAAAAACTGTATGCTATTCATCTCGTCTATGCCCCTCATGGCTTTATAAACTCTATAAGGTCATCTTCCTATGCTCGAGTGAAAAAAGCCCCAGTCCACCCAACTCTCCTTATAACTCAAACCCTTCAGATTCAGGAAAATTGTGATTAATCTTTTCTGAACCCTCCCTAATTTAATAATATCCTTCCCACAGCAGGGGGACCAGAAATGTACACAGTATTCTCGAAGAGGCCTCACCAATGCCCTGTACAACCTCAACATGATGTAAGTAAGCTGCAGAAGTAAGAAATGAAATCTACATGTGTTCAAATACTGTGTCATCATTTTTAACCACATTCCCATGACATAACCTTAATACTAATACCCATTACCTTTATTGAAGTCTGCTGCTCCCTCCCACATCCTGTGTAATCTACCCAAACTATCACTCTGACATACAGCCTTGACTTTTTTCTTTAGTCTTAAAATAAATTCCACAATTAATTCCACATCTACCTTTTACGGGTTTAAACATCTGTCTATCAACATACTTTTTGAACTTGTCAGGACACTGGTCCCAGTTTAGTTTTAGTAGAGTCCATCTCATGGGAGCATCTTTTTCGTTACCTTGTACTGCTGCTACTGAGCATCTTTGGTGGAAGGAAATGGATGCTGTGGATGTGCCAATCAGGTATGCTGCTTTGTCCTGAATGGTGTCAAGCTTCTTGACTATTTCCAATCAGGCCAGTGGGGAATATTCTATCACATTGTAAATGCTGGACAGGCTTTGTGGATTCAGGAGGTGACTTACTCATTGCAGTACTCCTAACCTCTGATCTGCTCTGATAGTTACTATGTTTATGTGGTGAGCCCAGTTGAGTTTCTGGTCAATATTAATCCCAAGGATGTTGATAATAGGGAATTCAGTGATGGTGACACCATTGAAAGTTAAGGGACAGTGATTAGATTGTCTCTTATTGGAGATGATGGTTATTGCCTGGCATTTGTTTGGCACGAATGTTACTTACCACTTGGCAGCCCAAGCCTGGATATTGTCCAGATCTTATTGCACTTGATTATGGACTGCATCATTATCTGAGGAGCCATGAATGGTGCTGAAAATTGAGCAGATATTGGCGAAGATCCCCACTTCTGACCTTAAAATAGAGGGAAGATCATTGATGAAGCAGCTGAAGATGGTTGGAGTTGCGACATAACTGGGGACAGATAGAGTTTAAAATACTGTCTGTATTTTTTTTATCAGTGTACCGTAAAACTATTATCTAAATAGTTGCATAATTTGTAGAGATGCCTGTTTTGTTGCTAACATTTGCAAACTTTGAAGATTCTTACCCTTTTGCTCAGTATAGGAGAAATACCAAGATATAGAAATTCATGTTAAGTTTTCTGCCTGAAGTATGGGAAAACCTGAAAATTATGCACATCGAAAGTAAACAGAAGGAGAAAGGAATACTGCATTTTCGTTTGGCTCTTTGTTACTTTCCGAAGTTGAGCAAAATTGTTCGGAGATTTTGGCTTGCGTTGCATCACTTCAAACTGACCACTGATTTCATGAGGGGCTCGGCAGCACCATGAACCAGTAACTGCATAGACTGCGTGGCATTCTTTGACAATATCCAGGAGGAATTTTGCAAGGGCAGCACAGGTAGCAGTCTGCAGTGCAGCCCATCCTCAGGGAATCAACACAAGCATATCTAGTTCTGCTTGAATGTGGTAGGTGTTCTATGTTCTGGAATAAGTACATGTTAGTCTTTCCTCATATGCCCATGCTTATTACTTATTAGTTTGCATGGAAAAATCTCACATCATATAAAGAATTAGACTCAGAAAAAACAATTACATTCAGATGAGTCACTTAATGGAGCAATTACACTGTCATATGGAGTTAACAGAACCCAGAGGTATGATTAACTATGATATTATCAGGATATTGCCATAACATTTTACCACATTTTATAGATTATACGACCTTCTATAACTGAAGTAAATAACTAAGCAGCTTTTCCCAAAACAGTCATAGCATTTAGTTCATTCTATTAGTATTTCACAAGCTGGGAGGCTCATTAAGCTGTTTGATTAATTTTAAAGTGGAGAATTAAAATATCATCGGGATTGATATTGAGAACAGGCAGTTTTCTAGTTAGCAATAGGCAGGGTGATTGGACTATCCTCCCAGTCATATGGGAAATGAGTGCCACAAGAAACTAGCTGGGACAGCAATGGCGAGAATTCTGTTTCCCTACATCTGGTGGTTCAGTTAGCTGGATGACTAGAACATGGTGCAGAACAAAGCACAATTTCAATTCCTGTACTAACTGTGGTAGTTCATTCTGGACTGCCTCCTCACCTTACTATGGGTTCAAAACTCATTTACTTTATTAAACTCTGACTAGCCTTCTCATATGAATCACCTTACCAGTCACTGTGGATACCTTCACAACAGATGTGAATACCATATTATCTAGCTGAAAGCAACTGGAAAGTGTTTCACTCCAAAGCTGACTGCTCGTGGACTGGAGTCAATTGACTGTTGCTTCACCATAGCCCTTTTGCTGCTTAGCCTGCATATGGGGAGCTGGCTCAAACATCTGCATAGTCCTTTACTTGAACCACACTCTTAACTTATTCATATGCTTCTTTTCAGAAAAAATACAACATCTGGAAGAGGAATTGAACTGGGTAACGCCAGTTGGAAGAGGAAACAGCACAGATTCTACCAGCAGTTAACTTGAAAACATCAGGGATGGTGAATTTGGAAGCCACATTCAGCAAAGTGCCTGCCTTCTCCTGTTTAGTGTCATGAAGGTGTAGATGCGTACTGTACCTTTAAGAGATTTGAAAAGCTAGCAAGGACTGACAAAGCACAGAGAGTCCTGAACAAGGTAACAATATAACACTTAATGGAAATAAATAGCAGCAGATGGGTTGCCATGAAACAAAAACAAATACAAATTCAGCTAATCAGTTTAAATTATGACCCAAGACACCAAAATCCAGTCAAATTTGAATTTAGTATTTCGATAGTATTAAAACCAATGAAATGATGCGATGTTTTGGGGTATAAAACTGGACCTTTTGAACAGTTAGGGGGAGAACTGCCACGGATCAACAAATGTACACTGTTAGCTGAAGAACTCTCTGAAAGGCACCTGTCTGAGGGGAGTGCACAGCAGATCATCAAGGCCCATCTGGAGAGAATGTACAAAGGAGAATCAGCAAAGTTGACTGGTTTTGTAACTTTATTTTGTAAATCTTAATCGGGATTTTTAAAATCTGACTGGTATTGTAGATTGGGAGGTAAAAGATAGGTTTAAAAGGAAGAAGTTGTAAGTAGTTGTTGGTTTTAATATTCTCTGTTGGACTTAAAGAATAAAGTTGTTAATTTTTACTTTAAATACCTCTCAAATTTTAACAGATTATAGCACAAGGTGAATCTTTTCTGTGTGGTTGGTTTAAATTAGCAGAGGGGTTTACCCTGTGTTGTAACATTAGTGTTGTTTTGTCCACAGACAATGACATCTGTCGAGCATCTTCTCCACAATTTTTATCCCCTTCTTAGCACGGTTCATACCTTTTCTGCTTCTGAGATTTCTGTGTGTTTTGCATTTAACAAGGGCATTGAAGTAATACTGCTTCTTTAAGGGTCCACTTCGGAGCAGTGAGAGGCGGGAGCCGGGTGGTGGTGACGTTGGTGCGAGGTGATTGTCGGGAAGGCCGCTAAGTATATTTAAACGTCTTACCTTCAGGCCAGCGAGGGAGGAGCAAGCAAAGGACTTCTGGAAAGGGTAAGTAGAACAGTTTATATTTGCGTGGTTGCGTTACCCGAGACACTACTCAGGTAGTGTCTCCCACCCATCCTCCTCCTCTGACCTAAAAAAAAGTTAGATTGACAAGGTAAGGTAACTAATTTATTTCCTAATCCTTTTTTTTCAGTAGTCACTTTGGGAGTTAGAATAGTGGGAATGGAGTTTAGGGCAGTGGAATGTTCCTCCTGCAGAATGTGGGAAGTAAGGTCACCACCAGTGTCCCTGCTGACTACATCTGTGGGAAGTGCACCCAACACCAGCTCCTCGAAAACCGCGTTAGGGAACTGGAGCTGGAGTTGGATGAACTTCAGATCATTCGGGAGGCAGAGGGGGTTATTGACAGGACTTAAAGAGAGGTAGTCACTCTCCAGATAAAAGAAAAAGACAGATGGGTGACAGTTAGGGGACAGAAAGGGAACCTGCAGGCAGTGCAGGGATCCCCTGTGGCCATTCCCCTCAACAATAAGTATACCGTTTTGGATACTGTTGGGGGGGATGACTTACCAGGGGAAAGCAGTGGGGCACCTGCTGCTCAGAAGGGAAGGGGGAAGAGGAGCAGAGCAGTAGTCATTGGGGACTCGATGATTAGGGGGACAGATAGGAGGTTCTGTGGGGACGAGAGAGACTCGCGGTTGGTGTGTTGCCTCCCGGGTGCCAGGGTCCGTGATGTCTCTGATTGTGTTTTGGGGATCCTTCGGGGGGAGGGAGAGCAGCCCCAAGTCGTGGCCCACATTGGCACCAACAACATAGGTCGGAAGAGAGATGGGGACTTGAGGCAGAAATTCAGGGAGCTAGGATGGAAGCTTAGAGCTAGGACAAACAGAGTTGTTGTCTCTGGTTTGCTGCCCGAGCTACGTACTAGTGAGGTGAGGAATAGGGAGAGAAAGGAGTTGAACACGTGGCTACAGGGATGGTGCAGGAGGGAGTGTTTCAGGATTTTGGATAATTGGAGGTCTTTCTGGGGTAGGTGAGACCTCTACAAGCAGGATGGTCTTCATCTAAACCAGAGGGATACCAATATCCTGGGTGGGAAATTCACTAAAGCTATTAAGGTGGATCTAAACTAATACAGCAGGGGGATGGGAACCAAAATTGTAGGACAGGTACAGAAGAGGATGAGAGTAGGGAGTTCCAAAATCAAGTATCTGACACTGGCAAGCGAGAACCTGGATTGAAGTGTGTGCACTTCAACGCGAGGAGCAGCCGAAATAAAGTGGGTGAACTGGCAGCGTGGGTTGGTGCCTGGGACTTCGATGTTGTGGCCATTACGGAGACATGGATAGAGCAGGGACAGGAATGACTGTTGCAGGTTCCGGGATTCAGATGTTTCAGTAAGAACAGAGAAGATGGTAAAAAAGGAGGAGGTGTGGCATTGTTGATCAGGGACAATATTACAGTTGTAGAAAGGATGTCGTTAACTGAGATAGTATGGGCTGAGGTTAGAAACAGGAAAGGAGAAGTCACCACGCTGGGAGTTTTCTATAGGCCTCCGAATAGTCCCAGAGATGTAGAGGAAAGGATAGCAAAGATGATTCTCGAAAGGAGTGAGAGAGGCAGGGTAGTTGTCATGGGGGACTTCAACTATCCAAATATTGACTGGGATCACTACAGTATGAGTACTATAGATGGGTCAGTTTTTGTCCAGTGTGTGCAGGAGGGCTTCCTGACATAGACAGGCCGACAAGGGGTGAAGCCACTTTAGATTTAGTACTGGGTAACAAGCCTGGCTAGGTGTTAGATTTGGAAGTAGGTGAGCACTTTGGAGACAGTGATCACAATTCTGTCAGGTTTACTTTAGTGATGGAAAGGGATAGGTGTACTCCACCGAGCAAGAGTTACAGCTGGGGGAAGGGAAATTACAATGCAATTAGGAAAGATTTAGAAAGCGTAGAATGGGGAAGGCAACTGAAGGGGATGAGCACATTAAAAATGTGGAGCTTATTCAAGGAAAAGCTCCTGTGTGTCCTTGATAAGTATGTACCTGTCAGGCAGGGAGGAAGATATAGAACGCGTGAGCCGTGGTTTACTAAGGAAATGAAATCCCTGGTCAAGAAGAAGAAGAAGGCTGATGTTAGGACAAAATGTGAAAACTCAGCTAGGGCGCTTGAGGGTTACAAGGAAGTCAGGAAAGACCTAAAAAGAGAGCAGAGAAGAGCCAGGAGGAGACATGAGAAGTTGTTGGCGGATAGGATCAGGGTTAACCCTAAGGCTTTCCATAGGTATGTCAGGAATAAGACATAAGACCATAAGACATAGGAGTGGAAGTAAGGCCATTCGGCCCATCGAGTCCACTCCGCCATTCTAATCATGGATGATGGGCATTTCAACTCCACTTACCCGCATTCTCCCCGTAGCCCTTAATTCCTTGTGACATCAAGAATTTATCAATTTCTGCCTTGAAGACATTTAGCGTCCCAGCCTCCACTGCACTCTGTGGCAATGAATTCCACAGGCCCACCACTCTCTGGCTGAAGAAATGTCTCCGCATTCCTGTTCTGAATTTACCCCCTCTAATTCTAAGGCTGTGTCCACGGGTCCTAGTCTCCTCGCCTAACGGAAACAATTTCCTAGCGTACACCCTCTCCAAGCCATGTATTATCTTGTAAGTTTCTATTAGATCTCCCCTTAATCTTCTAAACTCCAATGAATACAATCCCAGGATCCTCAGCCGTTCCTCATATGTTAGACCTACCATTCCAGGGATCATCCGTGTTAATCTCCGCTGGACTCGCTCCAGTGCCAGTATGTCCTTCCTGAGGTGTGGGGACCAAAACTGGATACAGTACTCCAAATGGGGCCTAACCAGAGCTTTATAAAGTCTCAGTAGCACAACAGTGCTTTTATATTCCAACCCTCTTGAGATAATTGACAACATTGCATTCGCTTTCTTAATCACGGACTCAACCTGCAAGTTTACCTTTAGAGAATCCTCAACTAGCACTCCAGATCCCTCTGTACTTTGGCTTTACAAATTTTCTCACCGTTTAGAAAGTAGTCCATGCTTGTATTCTTTTTTCCAAAGTGCAAGACCTCGCATTTGCTCACATTGAATTCCATCAGCCATTTCCTGGACCACTCTTCCAAACTGTCTAGATCCTTCTGCAGCCTCCCCACTTCCTCAGTACTACCTGCCTGTCCACCTAACTTTGTATCATCGGCAAACTTCGCTAGAATGCCCCCAGTCCCTTCATCCAGATCATTAATATATAATGCGAACAGCTGCGGCCCCAACACTGAACCCTGCGGGACACTGCTTGCCACCGGCTGCCATTCCAAAAAAGAACCTTTTATCCCAACTCTCTGCCTTCTGTCAGACAGCCAATCCTCAATCCATACCAGTAGCTCACCTCGAACACCATGGGCCCTCACCTTGCTCAACAGCCTCCAGTGTGGCACCACATCAAAGGCCTTTTGGAAGTCTAGGTAGATAACATCCACTGGGTTTCCCTGGTCTAACCTACTTGTCACCTCTTCAAAGAATTCCAACAGGTTTGTCAGACACGACCTCCCCTTACTAAATCCATGTTGACTTGTTCTAATCCAACCCTGCTCTTCCAAGAATTTAGAAACCTCATCCTTAATGACGGATTCTAGAATTTTACCAACAACCGAGGTTAGGCTAATTGACCTATAATTTTCCATCTTTTGCCTTGATCCTTTCTTGAACAAGGGGGTTACAACAGCGATCTTCCAATCATCCGGGACTTTCCCTGACTTCAGTGACTTTTGAAAGATCTCAACCAACGCCTCCGCTATTTCCTCAGCCACCTCCCTCAGAACTCTAGGATGTAGCCCATCGGGGCCAGGAGATTTATCAATTTTAAGACCTTTTAGCTTTTCTAGCACTATCTCTTTTGTAATGGCAACCATACTCAACTCAGCCCCCTGACTCCCTTTAATTGTTGGGATATTACTCATGTCTTCCACTGTGAAGACCGATGCAAAGTACTTATTAAGTTCTCCTGCTATTTCCTTATCTCCCATCACTAGGCTTCCAGCATCAGTTTGAAGTGGCCCAATGTCTACTTTTGCCCGTCGTTTGTTTCTTATGTATTGAAAGAAACTTTTACTATCATTTCTAATATTACTGGCTAGCCTACCTTCATATTTGATCCTCTCCTTCCTTATTTCTCTCTTTGTTATCCTCTGTTTGTTTTTGTAGCCTTCCCAATCTTCTGATTTCCCAGTGCTCTTGGCCACTTTATAGGCTCTCTCTTTTTCTTTGATAGATTTCCTGACTTCCTTTGTCAGCCATAGATGTCTAATCCCTCCCGGATAATCTTTCTTTTCTTGGGGATGAACCTCTGTACAGTGTCCTCAATTATACCCACAAACTCCTGCCATTTTTGTCCTACTGTCTTCCCTGCTGGGCTCTGCTTCCAGTCAATTTTCATCAGTTCCTCTCTCATGCCCTCATAATTACCTTTATTTAACTGTAACACCATTACATCCGATTTTGCCTTCTCTCTTTCAAACTGCAGACTGAACTCTACCATATTATGATCGCTGCTTCCTAAGTGTTCCCTTACTTTAAGATTTTTTATAACGTCTGGTTCATTACATAGCACTAGGTCCAGAATAGCCTGCTCCCTTGTGGGTTCCATGACAAGCAGTTCCAAAAAGCCATCCTGTAAGCATTCCATGAATTCCCTTTCTTTGGATCCACTTGCAACATTATTTACCCAGTACATACTCCCTGTCGCTTTCACTTTCCCTTCCCCCGAACTCAGAAGTTTAAAGTCCTACTGACCACCCTATTTATTCTCTTCGCTAGAACATTGGTACCTGATCGGATCAGATGGAGACCGTCCCAACGGTACAGATCCCCCCGGTTCCAAAACTGATGCCAATGCCCCATGAAGTGGAATCCTTTTTTCCCACACCAATCCCTTAGCCATGTGTTTATTTCCTTAATTTTCTTATCCCTATGCCAATTGGCATGTGGCTCTGGCAGTAATCTGGATATTATGACCTTTGAGGACCTGTACTTCAATTTCCTTCAATAAAAGAATGACGAGAGTTAAATTAGGGCCAATCAAGGATAATAGTGGGAAGTTGTATGTGGAGTCAGAGGAGGTAGGAGAAGCACTAAATAAGTATTTTTCGACAGTGTTCACTATAGAAAATGAAAATGTTGGCGAGGAAGATACAGAGATACTTGCATCTAGACTAGAAGAGATTGAGGTTCACATAGAAGAGGTATTAGAAATACTGCAGAGTGTGAAAATAGACAAGTCCCCTGGGCCAGATGGGATCTGTCCTAGGATCCTCTGGGAAGCAAGGGAAGAGATTGCTGAGCCTTTGGCATTGATCTTCAAATCATCATTGTCTACAGGAATAGTGCCTGAGGACTGTAAGATAGCAAATGTGGTTCCCTTGTTCAAAAAGGGTAGTAGAGACAACCCTGGTAATTACAGACCAGTGAGTCTCACTTCAGTTGTTGGTAAAGTGTTGGAAAAGGTTATAAGAGATAGGATTTATAACTATCTAGAAAAAAATAATCTGACCAGTGACAGTCAGCACAGTTTTATGAAGGGTAGGTCGTGCCTAACAAATCTTATTGAGTTTTTTGACAAAGTGACCAAACAGGTAGATGCGGGTAAACCGGTTGATGTGGTGTATATGGATTTCAGCAAGGCGTTCGATAAGGTTCCCCACAGTAGGCTATTATACAAAATGCAGAGGAATGGGATTGTGGGAGACATAACATTTTGGATCAGTAATTGGCTTGCTGAAAGAAAATAGAGAGTTGTAGTTGATGGAACATGTTCATCTTGGTGTCCAGTTACTAGCGGTGTACCGCAAGGGTCGGTGTTGGGTCCACTGCTGTTTGTCATTTTTATAAATGACCTGGATGAGGGCTTAGAAGGGTGGATTAGTAAATTTGTGGATGACACTAAGGTCGGTGGAGTTGTGGATAGTGACTGTAGGGGGTGGTGTAATTTTTAAATCATTAACTGCTGTAGTAAGCACATAGTAAGTACAAAGCCACCATTCTAGTCTTCTCTACCTTGTAGTAAGCAGGAGCAGACACTCCCCCAGATTTTCATGAATGGAACAATGGAAACAGCTTTCCTCGTGGCTGAGGGACCGCCCACAACCACGGCTGTACGTCATCATCCATATAAGGGAGAAGCGGGGAACTCGAACACTGATTGGCTGGGTGAATAACCAAATAATCTCATCCATCAGGAGGACAGTGGGGAACTTTAACACTGATTGGCTGAGACAGTAGAAGGCAATGCCCACTCCTACATGTATATAACGTGCGGGGATTACAATCTCTGTGTGTGCCTCGTGGGAAGCCATTGAGGTAACACCCGGTTCTGCAGAATTGAATAAATAGTTTTGGACGAACTCCTCCGTGTCTTTGTTCTTGGGAAGGGAAGCAGAGTGCCTGATGGGGGGTCGCAGAGTCCCCTATCTTGCACAATTGGGGGCTCGTCCGGGATGCAATAATTATTGCCGGGGCTCTCTTCGGCTCGTGGATCAAGTCTGATACAAAAAGACACGTCTGGTATATATTTATACTGCTCACTGGATCGGCTTGGTCCGTCAGCCGTCGGCCAAGAGAGTGACCCGGCTCATTAAAATAACTTTGGATCCCGAGAAAAGGAACACACGGACGAGTGCTAGGACGACCGGTTAGTGACTATACGCGGGGGTACACACATTTAAAAAGGCCAGACAACTCCGTGCACGGATCAAGGTAAGAGATTTTTTTTGTTCTCCCTTGTTGGCCGCGTGGTTTTGACGGTCATCTGTGAAAACGCTTTAGGCCTTTAAGACCAGGACCGAAGATAGACCATGGGAAATTGTGGTTTTGACGGTTATCTGTGAAAATGCTTTAGGCGTTTAAGACCAGGACCGAAGATAGACCACGGGAAATTGTGGTTTTGACAGTCATCTGTGAAAATGCTTTAGGCGTTTAAGACTAGGACCGAAGCTAGACCATGGGAAATCAGATTTTTAGGTCCACTAAGGACAAGTCAGGGAGGACTGTAAATGGAAAAGAAATACCCCCCGATAGTCCACTGGGTCGGAAATTGAGTTTATGGACGGAAAGCAGTAGGACAAAGGACTTAAAGAAAGAGACTATGATAAAATATTGTTGTTTTATATGGACCAAAGAACCTATCCACGCCCCCTCGGTAGTTTGGCCCGAGTATGGGTCTGATGAAGACTGGGTGTGTCAACTCCTAAATATATATGTTAACAGAAAACAACCGTTTGACCCAGAAGAGAGCAAATACGCCGCCGCCTGGTTGGCGAGTGACTGCAGGGACCCCACGAGTCTCTATCCTCTGATTCCTCAAACAGACCCGAGAAAGCCCCAGAAGTCTTGGGACGTCCTCACCGACGGTTTGCCCCCTTCTGCCCCGCCCCCGTATGTACAACCCGCGCACGGCCAGGCGTCCAGCGCGGACCTCCCTCCTGCGTCGGATAATCCCGGTTCCCGGCAGGTCATGCTCAGTGAGGGAGAGCCTGCTGGGGGGGACACAGGAAGGGAAGAAGAGCCCACCCCAGGCATTAGGAGATCAGCCCGAATTGAGATGCGGAGAGATCAAGAAGAGAGATTGGGTGCTGAGAGGGTTAACAATGTTGAACAGATGAACCCTTTACGAGAGGTGCCGTTTGGGAACGAACGGACCGGATTCGTAGTACAACCTTTAAATTCTGGGGATATCCGACAACTCCGTAATGAACTACCCCGTCTACTGGACGACCCCGTCAGTGTGGGAACACAATTAGATCAATTTCTGGGGCCCAGTATATACACATGGGCCGAATTGCAGGCCATGATGAGAATACTATTTAATTACGATGAAATTGTCATGATCCGGAATAGTGCAATGGCCATTTGGGATAGGGAGCATCAGGACGGCCCTCAGCGTGGAGAGCAGAAGAACCCTTAGAGGACCCCCGGTGGGATCATAATGACGAGGGGGGACGGGCTAATATGACAGACCTCAGAAACCTTATAATCAGGGGAATCAAAACCTGCGTGCCCAAACAGCGGAATTTAGCGAAAGCATTCGAAGTTGGACAGAAAAAGGATGAATCCCCGAGTGAGTTTTTAGACCGTTTGCAGGAGTCCATACGAAAGTATTCAGGTTTAGACCCCGATGGGGAAATAGGCAAGGGCATGCTTAAGGTGCACTTTGTGTCTAAGTCATGGCCTGACATTCAGAAGAAATTACAGAAAGTGGAGGATTGGGCTGAAAAAGATGTTGCAGAATTATTACGGGAAGCACAGAAGGTGTACGTTCAGAGGGATGTAATAAGGGAGAAACAGAAGACAAAAATGATGGTGGCAGCCATACGGGAAGCTTGTAAATCCACCGGAATGGGGGAAGAAGGTTATGGGATGGAAAGAGGAAGGTCGAGGAAAAATTGGAGAGGGAGAGGAGCGAGACGGGGCAGAAGTGGGAGAGGAGGATCTTATGGAATCGAACGGCCTCAGGCGGCCGGATGTTACCATTGCGGGAAACTGGGACACTTCAAGAGGGATTGTCCCGATTTTAAAAGGGAGCGAGAAGGGATGTATGAAATGGAGCGCGAACAAATGGATTAGGGAAGTCAGGGGAGGATCGGAACACGGGCCTACAAAGAACCCCTGGTAAATTTACGGGTGGGCCCATTTAGACAAGATGTTACTTTCTTAGTTGACACAGGCGCCGGCAGGTCCTCAATCCCCCTCCATCCTAGGGGGGTTGGCTTCCACGCTAAAACATTAAACATTTCAGGAGTAAAGGGTGGGGTTTTCAGTGCAAGAATATTTGAACCATAACCCTTGCGGCTGGAGGAGGAGGAGCTCCAAGTGGAACTCCTTCACCTCCCGCACCTTCCCTATGGGTTGTTGGGATGGGATTTAATAGTCCGTTTCGGTCTACGAATAGGAGTGGGTGAAGAGGAAGAATTAGCCATTACCATGTCATACCTTAGTGAGTCCCGATTGACAGAGATAGACCCTAGGGTTTTGGTCGCCAAAGGGAACCGGGGGGGGGGGGGCTCGCAATTCGACCTGTGGAGGTAAAATTAAAGCCCCAGAGCCCTGACGTCAGAGTGCGCCAATACCCCATCTCTTGGGAAGGGAGGCAGGGCCTGAAGACAGTTACCAAATGCCTACCCCTCGCCCTGTTGCAAATTCGCACCCAGCCAAGACGGGATTTGGGCGTCTCCCCTTACGAAATGCTGTTTGGCCTCCCGTTCCATGGGCCGAAGGGAGAACCTCCCTTATTCGAGTCTCGGGACATGTTTGTGCAAAAATATGTGGTGGCTCTGGGGTCTGCTCTATCTCGTTTACGCCAACAGGGACTTTTGGCACAGACGCCGCCCCTCGAGTATGCGGTGCACACCATCAAGCCGGGTCAGTGGGTCCTGATTAAAAGCTGGAAGCAACGCACCCTCGAACCAACTTGGGACGGTCCCTTCCTAGTACTTTTGACGACCGAAACGGCTGTCCGCACGGCCGAAAAGGGCTGGATACATTATACTCTGATCAAGGGACCGGTGCCACAACCGACGGAGGACGAACAAACCTCTCTGACAGAGGCATCTAAGGAACAGAGACCCTGAGAACAGACTAATTGGACTTTGGCGAGTTTAAAGGACTGTGTCCTCCGGCCGGACACAAGTGTTGCAACAAAATGCAGTCAATCGTATTGTTAACTTGCTTTGCCATTATCCTTCGGCTGGGTCATAGTGTGCGTGTTACCCAATTCGGCCTCTGGGAAAAAACAGGCAGAGGACCGTCGGTGGCTCTCCATCTCCGTTCCCGCCAACAAGCCAACACAGACACTTAGTTTAGACCTATGTGGGTTGGTGCCCTGTGCGACTAAAAATGAACTGAATCAGACTAAGCGTAACCTAGAGAGAGAAAGGGGATTCCAGGGTCAGACGTTAGTATTACAGTTGCATGGCAAAGAAGGCATCAATAGGCCTCCGGCCCCCGGGGTCCAGGCTATGGTGTCAATTGTCCGTGATCCCATCACCCCTGGGCGGAATTGTGAGCAGAATCAGTGCAATCCACTCTATCTGACCATAAAGACCTTGGGGAACAATGGGACGAGCCTTAATGGAACGATCCTGGGTATTAGGGTTGGGGGCCAGGCAGGACAGAAGGGGTTGCAGCTGTGCTGCACAACCATCACGGTCATTGAAGCTGAGTCTGGGGCCTCATCCACCCCCGATGAGCAGGAAAAGGTTAGGATAATTGAGGTGATGGACTTGGAAAGGACCTTTGAAATAGAAACGGGATACGGGGAGGCGAATGCCTAGATGGAATGGGTCAAATATACGGTAAGGAGCATGAAAAAGCGTGATTGCTACGCGTGCACGGGTGCCCGTCCTAACCCTCAGGTGGTCCCATTCCCGCTGGGATGGGAGAAACATCCACAAGCCTTGGACTGCATGGTAAGGCTGTACCAGGACCAAGAGGCCTGGAACGACCCCACTTGTCGACCCTTAAGTTTGAAGTTTCCTCCCGTCAGGTCTAAAGGGGCGCCCCGCCCTCCGTCATTCACAGGGGTAACGGATATGCACCAAGCCTGCGTCTCTCGGACGGCACCGCAATGGGACAATGATGTGGGGACATTTGACAAGTGCAGCGGATCAATTCGGCTGGTCAACGAAACTACCGGGGGCAGGAATTACTCCCACATTCATGTGCCTAGGGCAGACCTCTGGTGGTACTGTGGTGGGAGGATTCTGCGACCGACCCTGCCCCAAAAATGGGCGGGCACTTGTGCAATCGTTCAATTGGCCATCCCATTCACCCTGGCATTCGAAAAACAAGAGCAAGCCCGTTCCAGTAGAAGAACTAAGAGGGCTTTGGAGACCTCTTTCGATGATAACATATATTTAGATGCCATAGGGGTCCCCAGGGGTGTTCCTGACGAATACAAGGCTAGGAACCGGATAGCGGCGGGTTTTGAGTCGTCACTGTTCTGGTGGGTTACCATCAATAAGAACGTGGATTGGATTAATTATATTTACTACAATCAGCAGAGGTTCATTAATTATACTCGGGATGCAGTGAAGGGAATAGCAGAACAACTAGACGCCACTAGCAGAATGGCGTGGGAAAATAGGTTGACCCTGGACATGATGTTAGCAGAGAAGGGGGGTGTTTGTGTCATGATAGGCACTCAGTGCTGCACTTTCATCCCCAACAACACAGCCCCTGATGGGTCCATCACCCGCGCCCTGGATGGGCTCACCACATTGGCGGATGAACTCGCCGAAAACTCGGGCATCGATTCTGGCCTCACGGGTTGGTTGGAAGCTTGGTTCGGTAAATGGAAGGGGGTGGTCGTTTTCTTTCTCATCTCATGTATAGTGGTGGCAGGGGTACTAACTGCCCTCGGGTGTTGCATCATTCCCTGCGCCAGGGGATTAACTCAGCGACTGATCGAAACTGCCCTTACTAAGAGGGATGTTCCTTATGGGCAGGTTGAAAGGATGAACCTCGAGATAGAACAGTCTGAATCCCTCTTGGGCGAGGGTAGCATTAGAGATGGGCAGCTTGATAAACAAGCTCGGGAGCTATTGGACGCCCTGGAGAAGAAACTCCCAGTTTAAAAATTACAAACCGTAAGAAAAGACACGGGGGATTTGTAGGGGGTGGTGTAATTTTTAAATCATTAACTGCTGTAGTAAGCACATAGTAAGTACAAAGCCACCATTCTAGTCTTCTCTACCTTGTAGTAAGCACGAGCAGACACTCCCCCAGATTTTCATGAATGGAACAATGGAAACAGCTTTCCTCGTGGCTGAGGGACCGCCCACAACCACGGCTGTACGTCATCATCCATATAAGGGAGAAGCGGGGAACTCGAACACTGATTGGCTGGGTGAATAACCAAATAATCTCATCCATCAGGAGGACAGTGGGGAACTTTAACACTGATTGGCTGAGACAGTAGAAGGCCCCGCCCACTCCTACATGTATATAACGTGCGGGGATTACAATCTGTGTGTGTGCCTCGTGGGAAGCCATTGAGGTAACACCCGGTTCTGCAGAATTGAATAAATAGTTTTGGACGAACTCCTCCGTATCTTTGTTCTTGGGAAGGGAAGCAGAGTGCCTGATGGGGGTCGCAGAGTCCCCTATCTTGCACATGACGAAGGATGTAGAAGGTTGCAGAGAGACATAGATAGGATGCAGAGCTGGGCTGAGAGGTGGCAAATGGAGTTTAATGTGGACAAGTGTGAGGTGATACACTTTGGACGGAGTAATTGGAATGCAAAGTACTGGGCTAATGGTACGATTCTTGGGAGTGCAGATGAGCAGAGAGATCTCGGTGTCCATGTACACAGATCTCTGAAAGTTGCCACCCAGATTGACAGGGTTGTTAAGAAGGCATACAGTGTTTTGGCCTTTATTAATAGAGGGATTGAGTTCTGGAACCAGGAGGTTATGCTGCAGCTGTACAAAGCTCTGATACAGCCACACTTGGAGTATTGTGTATAGTTCTGGTCACCGCATTATAAGAAGGATGTGGAAGCTTTGGAAAGGGTGCAGAGGAGATTTACTAGGATGTTGCCTGGTATGGAAGGAATGTCTTACGAGGAAAGGCTGAGGGCCGTGAGGCTGTTCTCATTAGAGAGAAGAAGATTGAGAGGTGACTTAATAGTCACATACAAGATAATCAGAGGGTTAGATAGGGTGGACAGGGAGAGCCTTTTTCCAAGTATGGGGACGGCAAACACGAGGGGACACAACTTTAAAGTGAGTGGAGATAGGTATTAGACAGATGTCAGAGGTAGTTTCTTTACTCAGAGAGTAGTAAGGGAATGGAATGCTTTGCCTGCAACGGTAATAGATTCGCCAAGTTTAAGTGTATTTAAGTTGTTATTGGACAGGCACATGGACGTATATGGAATAGTGTAGGTGGGATGGGCTTCAGATTAGTATGACAGGGCGACGCAACATCAAGGGCCGAAGGGCCTGTACTGCGCTGTAATGTTCTATGTTCTATGTTTAGACAGTACTTTCACTTCAACAATGTTGCTTTTACCTTTCAAAACACTATTTTAATGAACTCTTTTGCCTTCAACTTTTCTATGATCACTTGCAAATTCACACTGTTGTTTACCCAACTTTCTAAAATAATTATTTTTATTACAAATACTTTTCTCGCATTGTTTCCCAGTGTTAATAAACAAGTATAGTACAGTTTGCTTACTCAGCATATTATTTTAAGCCATCTTTTAGCATTTCAGCCTTGAATTTTATCCAAAATTCTTCATCCTTCCACTAAGCAATTTATTCACATTGGGTATGCAATAATGATGGCAGTATAGGGTCCAAAATGTTGGGCTTTCTCCTTCATTTGTAGCTCTGGTAAGACTCTCCATGGTACAGTCAAGCCTTTTCACTACCTCAGGCTTTCATGGGTAGATCCCATATCACTAACAGTGCTGCTGGTCTCTTCACTGCTATCTGATACATTTCTGCAACCAGACAGGCTTTATGCACTTTTGAGATGCTTGAATATTTGAAGGTTCACTCTCTTTTTCTTAAAATTAGAGTTTCAATCTTCTTCCTTCTCCTTGGATGGCTGTGCCTATCTCATTTTGTTAACTAACCCTTTTCAGTGTTAACTGTCCTGGACAACAATAGGCATTATGGTAATCAGTTACTACATTGATCTAATGGGTTTGCATGATAATGATGCAGAGGGAGCCCCAGGTGAAAGATTGTTCATGATAGGGGAGGAACGGAGTGTAGAAGCAGCATGGCTGTACAGCACTGTTGTTCTCCATCTGAACAGATTGACAGAAAAGAGTTGATGTGGAGCAAAACAATGGCCCAAATCTTCTGAACTGGGTTATAATCCCTATTTCCAACCTGGACCAGGCAAAAAAAAAATCCCCAGCTACTTGTCTGAGATTGTTTGGGCCTGTCTTCCAATGTGGGTTATGACAGAACTCGCCAAATGCAGGCATCCACAGAGAGAACAGTGTGGAGAATGTTTCTGGCAGCCTTGCCCCCTTTTTTTGGCACTGCCTTTCCTATTCAGGGAAGTTTAAATTCCCAAAGCTTGTTTGACAGGCTATGGGCAATTATGAGGGTTGGGGTTAATGGTGGATATGTTGTTAGTTAAGTTGGGCTGGAGGATAGTTGGAGGATGTCACTGAAGTAGTAGTAGGGTTGGGTTAGGGATGGTGGGAGCATTGTCATTTGATCAGGGCATAGTTGGGTCACAAACAGAAACAGAAATTGCTGGAAAAACTCAGCAGGTCTGGCAGAACTTTGTCTGAAGAAGAGTTCCTGGGCCAAATATGTTAACTCCAATTTCTCTCTATAGATGCTGCCAGACCTGCTGAGTTTTACTCTAGCAATTTCTGAATTTGTTTCTGATTCCCAGCATCTGCAGTTCTTTCAATTATTCTTATCATTGGGTGACATCAGGGATAGAGGTGCCAGGTGAGGGGCTTGTTAGGACATTAGAGAGTAGTCAATTCAGAGGAAGGAGAAGGTTTGAGGTTTGATCAGCAAGGGACAGTCAAGGGGAGTAACATTAGTATTGTTATCCAACAATTCAAGCTGTTCTTTAGCTATCAAACATTTTCTGGGAAACTGTCCACGGTGGCACAGTGGTTAGCACTGCTGCCTCACAGCGCCAGAGACCCGGGTTCAATTCCCGCCTCAGGCGACTGACTGTATAGAGTTTGCACATTCTCCCCGTGTCTGTGTGGGTTTGCTCCGGTTTCCTCCCACAGTCCAAAGATGTGCAGGTCAGGTCAATTAGCCATGCTAAATTGTCCGTAGTGTTAGATTTAGATTACTTACAGTGTGGAAACAGGCCCTTTGGCCCAACAAGTCCACACCGCCCCGCCGAAGCGCAACCCACCCATACCCCTACATTTACCCTTTACCTAACACATTGGACAATTTAGCATGGCCAATTCACCTGACCTGCACATCTTTGGACTGCGGAGGAAACCCACGCAGACACAGGGAGAACGTGCAAATTCACACAGTCAGTCACCTAAGGCGGAAATTGAACCCGGGTCTCTGGCGCTGTGAGGCAGCAGTGCAAACCACTGTGCCACCGTGCCGCCCACAAAGGGGTAAATGTAGGGGTATGGGTGGGTTGCGCTTCGGCGGGTCGGTGTGGACTTGTTGGGCCGAAGGGCCTGTTTCCACACTATAGTGTAATGTAATCTAATCTAATAAGTAAACTGGTATCTTCTGAAGTCCGCAGAAATAAATCAGAGCTGAAGACTTTTTTGAGCAGTTCTGGGTAGAGGCTGATTATCCAGAACTCCAGAAATTTGAATTTTCTGGGTAATAGCAATGTAGTCAGTGTGCTGGCATTTCCAAGGGGTCCCAATGCATCTTTGGGAATATGTCTAGTCCTTGATCATCTGAAGACCGAATATTATGGGCCAAATTTGTTTGAGACTGTTGAGCACCCTACAAGTGTGTTGAGTGAATTCTAAAATGTGCACTTCTGACATGGTTTACACAACCTTGAATATTATAGCTATGTGTAGTTGAGTCATTGAGGATTGAGAGACAAGCCCAATAAATAACATTTCCAGTGTTTTCAAAACTAAATGCAGAATGTAAGAAATGTAATGGCGACCACTATTCCCCAGCATCCAGCATCACTTTCAAGATTTTCTGGCTGATGTCATTGAATATTGTTGCTCATATTTAAATTTTTGCTATTGAGACTTTCAGGTCCTAGTGCTGGGTTGGATAACTGGATGGGAGAAAGCAATGCTGGAGATCAGAGTCGAAAATGTGCTGCTGGAAAAGCACAGCAGGTAAGGTAGCATGCGAGGAGCAGGCGAATCAACATTTCAGCCATAAGCCCTTCATCGAGAATAAGGAATGCCCAAAACATCGATTCTCCTGCTCCTCGGATACTGCTTGACCTGCTGTGCTTTTCCAGCATCACACTCTCGACCCGAGATAAATGACCTGAAAAACAAACCTTGATAGTGAACTTGCCACTGATTACATAATGGATTTAGAAGCCCTGGAATCCAACTTATAGTAGTTAGTGTTGTCTCAACACAAGATGTCAGAATTATGTGGAGGCAGCAGCCACAACACAGGATTTCAACAACCTCATTACCTTCATCCATCTCCAGATTTAAAGGATGAACATGGAGAAATGCTTTCCTTAACAATAGAGATCAAATTATAAATGTTCTTAGGGTATGCCAACTGGGAAATATTCTTGTTGATCTTAAAAGGGCATGCTAGATGATGCACAAGTCCACTTTGGCAGAAGGCACTTCATTGCAGTTCCACTTATTTGAAAAACACTATACATTTTCCATGTTTGTAAGTTCTTAAACTAGATATTTTCTCTCACTCTATGTGAATAGTAACTTCCATGAAGATAAATCATGCACCCTGCAATCTGGAGGATAATGTTCCTCTATAAATGATAATGATACTGAAGGGTTATGTAAAATAGTTTCTGTGGGTGAATCATCTATGTTATGGACCATACCAAAATTCTTCCAAACATATCAAGGAGTTATCTTATTCCCTTAATTTTATCTTATTTAAAGACAAATGCAAGGTGCTATGTTCCATATATTATATAATTAGATTGGTCACCCTCCCGCCTTTATGCAAAACACTGTTTATTTTTACACATTCAAACAAAAGAAAGAAGAATTGGTATAATTTTAAGTTAACAGAATAACAAGTTATTTAACTACTAAGCAACAGCTGTTCCAACATATTAACATTCCATAAATACACACTTGGCAAAGGCAAATTCTGCAAACTGATTGTCTCATATGTGACGTTTCTCCAATCCATGTGAAAAGAACATCAAGAGAAATTTTTGGCATTTTGCTGTGTCTGAGAGAGATGTGTAACAGCTTCCACAGAAACCTTCAAAATACTAACAACTGAAAGCTAAACTAAAACTCGGGTTTTGTGAGAGCCTGACTCCACTCATTCATGCAGTTTCTAATTTTTTAACTTGAAGAGAAGTCAAGGCTTCACAAGCTGTTGATTTTATTGGCTTGGAAGAGACAACTCAGAACATCTGGCTCAAAAACTCTCTTCGAACAAAGCGGACAAAATACACCTCTTAAAGCTATAGTATTGTCACACCTTCCCCTTAAACAAAATGAACTACCGATATACAAAGATGGCTTCATTTTAAAAATCTTTAGTTGGTAAGCTATTACACTGCAATATTTATACAATACTTTGACGCTAAGCATGCAAACATTCAATACTACAGTCTATTTCAGTCTGTTTCTCCTGCCACCAAATCCCTTCACCTTCCTTCATCAAAGTCGTGACAACATGTCTCATTCTGCCACATGTATATTTTTCAAATTAAATGGCTGTAACAATAAACTCCATCTGAACATTCTGGTATTTTTATCCTGACATTTTTCCAAAACGTTTAAGGGGTTAAGATCAGTATGTACAATTGTCTCAGACCTATCACTGGCAACATAAATGTTGAAATGTTGCAATGCCCTCAGACTCAAGGTCTCCTTCTAAATTGTTGAATATTTCTTTTGATGGATATTTAACTTTCTGGAGAAGGTCTTTCTATCTTCTCATCACCTTTCACAAGTACAGCACTGACACCCACATCACTTGCATTGATAGCCACCTAATTAGGTGTGGTTAATACTGAGCAATGGTTAACACAACTTTCAGGCTGTTGGATGCCTTCTGTTACTCTTTCATCCACTAACCTTTCTGTATTTCTTCAACAAGTCAGCTAGTGGATCAACTACACTGGTAAACGTTGGTAAAAACTTTCAACAAAAGACGCTCAGTCCCAGGAATTGTAGTACTTCCCTCTTCATAGGTGGTGTGGGAAACTCTCCAATAACCTTTGTTTTCACATCCTGTGGTGTCAGCTGTTCATGTCTAATCATATAGCCTAAGAATGTGATTTGAAGTTTTGCAAACACACTTTTAGCCAGCTTTATTACCTAGCCCACCTCCAGAAGTTGATTGAGCGATTGCGATAGATTCTCCTTCCATGTGTGACTAAAAATAACAGGTTGTCTATGTACACCATACTGTTGGGTAATTCCAAAATTACTTTATTGGTTAGTCTTTGAAATGAAGCTGGTGCATTTTTCACACAAAATGGCATAACTTTAAACTGTTAAAGTCAATTTGGTGTTAGGATAGCCGAAATTTCCTTTACTCTCTTGGATAAAGGTACTTGCTTGTGTTCTTTGAGTAGGCTCTGCTTTGAAATATAAGTTGCTTGTCACATTTTCTCAATACAGTCTTCCAGTCAGATTTTGTAACTACATTGACTTTGCAGTAATCAATACTTAGGCACTGGGTACCATTAGATTTTGGCACCATCACTATGGGAAGCTCCATTCACTGCAACTCACTTCAATTATATTGCCTTTGATGTGCTTTCAATCTTCTTTGGAATTTGTGCCAATTTTGGAGGGTTAGGTCTATGAGGATGTTGCTTAATTGGAAGCATTTCCTATATCTACATCATGCATAAATAGATTTATATTTCCCAGCTTATTCCCACATATCTCTCCAAATGATTGTAGTAACTCTTTCAGGTCATTTTGATTTTCTTCTCGAAGATAACTCAATAATTTATCCCTTTTTTTAGAACTTCCTCATTAACCAACTTAATTAGAGGAATGTCAAAATCAAATCTATCTGGATTTGGTTCTTCAGTCTGAGTTGTAACCAGTGCCATATTCTCCTTTTGATTTCCTTCCCTATCAAAATACCATTTGAGCATATTCACATGACACACTCTGTGAGCTTCTCTTCTATCAAGCATTCTTGTCAAATAATTCACCTCACTTGATGTCCTTTTGATTTGATAAAAACCATTACACCTTGCTTTTAAATTTCACCCACCACTGGTGGTAACATTAACACTTTTTCTCCTCTTGTGAAACTACAAATTTTTGATATCTTTTCTGCTTCCTGTTTCATCACATGTACTACTGTCAAATGCTGTCTTGCCAACTCTATTTAATCTTTCCCTAAAATTTGAAATATAGTTCAAATATGTGGTCTCTGAAGTCTGACTTGCTAATTTTTCCTTAATTAGTTTCAGTTGGTCTCTCACCTCATGTTCAAAAATTAACTAAAATGGATTGAATTTAGTTGATTCATTTGGTATATCCCCAATTTCAAAAAAGTACAAATGGAATTCCTTTATTCCAATCCTCTGAGTACTCATGACTATTAGCCGACAACATGGTCTTTAACATTTGATGCCACCATGCTAATTCTATTTGCAATTCTGGATGGTACACAGTGGAGTTGATTTGTTTTATTTCTAAGCTATCCATAACTTCCTTGAATAATTTTAATGTAAAATTTTACCCTTGATCTCATTATATTTCTGTGAATGGTCGATTTCTTGTGAAACATTTGAGTAACTCTTCTGCAATCATTTCGGCCGTGATATTATATAATGGAATCTAGTAACCGCATCCATTATGGTCAACAAATATTGATTTTTGATTGTTGTTTTTGGGAGGGATCCTACACAATTAATTAAGACTCTTGTTTAAGGTTCCTCAAATGCTGGAATAGGTATTAATGGTGGTGGCTTTATCACTGCCTGAGGTATTCCTATTACCTGATATGTTTGACATGTCTGGCAAAATTCAGCCACATCTCTATGCAGTCCAGGCCTATGAAAATGTTTTGGTATTTTGGACTAAGATTTCCTTACTCTCAAATGACCTCCTATTGGTACCTCATGTGCTACCCACACTACCTTTTTATAACCCACTGTAATACGACTTGATGAACTTCTGCTCATTTTTCATTCACCTGAATATTTGATGGTCTCCGTTTTCTCATCAAGTATTCATTATTAACATAGTAATATTCTAGGATACACTTCGGTTCATTTTCTGTGTATGGTTTTTGATACGACTGATCTTTTAAATCCTTATTATTGTAATTCAACTAACCTCTCTAAACCAAAACTATCTACTTTGTCCACAACCTATTCTTGTTTTTTCTTATCCATTTGATCAAACATAGTTTCCAAAAATTGATCTTCAACTTCCTTATCTTTATTCTTTGATTTCTCCTTCTGTTCCAACTTGTCGGCTTTGTCCCCACACAGTCAGGTAAAATCCCAGGATATATATAGGAGAAAGTGAGGACTGCAGATGCTGGAGATCAGAGCTGAAAATGTGTTGCTGGAAAAGCGCTTTTCCAGCGCTTTTCCAGCAACACATTTTCAGCCCAGGATATATATACTCTAACATCTTAGTTGCCTGATTTTCCACTGGCTTTTCAACATAGTCATCATCACCCCCCCATCTATGATCTAGCCATATCATTTCCAAGGATAAACTGTTTCTCTGGAACAGAGAATTTCTCTATTATTCCCACCACCACATCATTACTTTTCACCAGACTCTGCAACCTCACCTTATAAAATGGAACACTACTCTTCTTACAATGAATTCCTCATATTACCACCTTTTCTGGCATTACTCCTTCCAAAGTACATATCTCATCATCTCTCACCATCAAAGATTGACTTGCTCCAGTTTCTCTTAAAATTTTAATATATTTACCTACTCCTCCTAGTTCACATGAGCAAACCTTACCCACATAGTAAATTCTTTAAAGAGATGTGGTACTTTCTTATTAACCAACCCCTGACCAGGCTGCACAATCTCTTGCAGCTCTTTAGCTTTCACTGGGATCTCCTTTATCACTTTAATAAACCCCACTGGCTTATCCTGTTTTACCACATCTATTTTCCCAGTGCTTTTCTTATACCACCAACACTGTGACTTAATGTGGCCAACTTTATTACAGTGAAAACACCTGAGTATGTTTTTCCTTCTCTTTCTCCCTCGTGGTTCCTTTATAACCTGTGGTAAACTATCCTCAACTACACCTCTTAAATCCATAAGCCATCTGTTTCTATTTAATTTCACATTTTAAAGAGCATGCTGAAAGTATATTTCTCTGTCTAAAACATAGCTGTGAAACAAGAAAGGTTTTAGACTTAGAATTAGCTTTATTGTCACATATACTTACATGAAAAGTTTACAAATCACCACTTACAGTGCCACCTGAGGTATAAAGAGACTTAAGTACAGATGCTTAACTACAGATTTTTTTTGGTATAAAATAGAAAAAAAACTAAGAACTAAAAAGTACACAATTTACAGCCCTTCCACCCCAGTCCACACAACTCCTGTCCATACCAGACCACACCTCAAGGCAATGCCAGGCCCTGGTGTCTAGGCTGCAAGGGGACATCAAACACAGTTCACAACAGCGCCTCACCTCCAGTCAGTGCGCTCATGACCCATGATCACACTGTAAACTGTAAAAAATTGCTATTTTCTCCACAAACAAAATCATAAACCTATTACTCACTGTCTCCCCAATATTCACTAAGACCATCTCTTGTACTTTAAAGCATGTCACAGCCTCAGAACTGACAAACTCCTCTGCCATTTGGCAATAAGTTTAATCAGAATGTTTTGGCAGTTGTTTTAAGACTGAAATTGGTTGAAGACAAAACTAGCTGTAGGCTGCTTTTCATGCAAGCTTGTTCTCAGAAATATAATCTAAACAGCTTTGAAGTTAAACAGAAAGAAAATTGTGTTTTGCATTATTGCACCAGATCAACAGCAAACCATTAATGCTTAATAGTTAGTCAAAACCACATGACTGGATCTATCAGCTCTGGCCCAGTAGCTAACTAACATCTTTTATGCTTTCTCATAAGCATTTCAACTTATGGAACCTTTGCAGCAAATACCTTTGCTCTGAGCAGATTATTATTCTGTTGAGGAATGTTATAAGAATTTACTTGTTAACTCCCTATATGTTGTTTCTAATGCCACATTCAGCAAGTTCAATTTTGTCACATAACTCACTGTACTCATAAAAACAATCTTTGGGCTAAGTGTACAAGGATTCAGGCTGATACTAGAGCTTTTCAAATATGCTGGGTAAGACCTTATTCCAGAATTTCCAGACCCATATGGGTGCCAGGTATTTTCACCACTATGGGGTAAAGGAAGTCTGCATCTTGCACTTCTTAACTGACTATTTTCATTGAAACAGCAAGCATCTCATACACCCAATGATCTTCATAGAATTAGACCAACTTCTTCATGAGTCTCAGTTCACATTCCCTTCAAAGAGTTTGGACCATAATCTGAATGCAGGAACATTTTGAAATATGACCTCCCTGTGCTGGCTATGTCATTTCATATCTTCACGCCACTTCCATCATTCCTAAATACCTACTCATCTAATGTACTCCAACAAGCCATGCTACAATGACAAATCTTTGTATACTCATAAGACACACCCAATCATAAATCTACTTTTAAAAAGTATGTTCCTCTTGCAACATATAAATGCCAATCAGATACCGCCATTTGGAGCATCAAGAAAATGATATTTTCCCACTTTACACCTCTTAATCTAGTCCAAATAAACATACAGATGTTGAAAAACAGATCAAAGAAAAAATAACCTAACATATCTCATAAAGATGTTCATAAAAGTTAATCTCATGCTCAATTTGCCTACATGGCTACTGTAGCTACTCAGAACATATTAGACATTGGAAATTTTACAGTGTGTAACTCAACTCCTGACTTTCCAAAGCATATTCCTCATCCACTAGGCATAAGTCTGATATGATATGCAATACTTTCCATTTGCATGGATGAATGCAATTTCAACAATAATCAAGACATTTGACACCATCTAGTTACACCAGTCTCACATCCACGACCTAAAGCATTTGCTGCTTCCATCTTGATGCACAGGTAGTAGGTGAATACTATACACAAAGTACAGTATGATTACTTATCAATTTTGTCCGACAGTATGTGCCAAATCCTCACTACTTCTCATCTCGGACAACAGAGACAGGACGTGCTTGGAAACACCATCAATTGCAAATTCCCTTCCAAATCACTCACCTGAATTAGATCTAGATCACTGTCTTTCACAATTACTGGGTCAAAAATCTCACACTCCTTTGAGAACAAAACTATGAGTGCACCCATATCGCTCGGACTGCAGTGGTTCAAGATTTCATCATCTCAATATCGGTTAGAGCTGGAAAAATTGTGGAACACCTCAATTCTGGGAAATTATTTTAAAAATTAAATCAACTCTTTTTGTCATTTTAGATGTTCCAGCAGAACTAATACACTAGTGTCTACTCAACAATTACTCAGGTTGTGTCCTGACCACAGAAAGCAAGATAAATCCAATCTCACCCCGTTAGTTTTCTTTTGATCATCAGCAAAGTGTTGGAAATGGTCATTGACCACTGTAAGTTGCTATCGTACTGGGGGAGATGATGACCTAGTAATATTATTACTAGACTATTCATCCAGAGGCCAAGGTAAAATGGCCTTGCGACCTGTGTTCAAATTCCCCCAAGAATTTGAACTCAATACAAAATAGAAACTGGGATTAAGAATCTGATAGTGACCATGAAATGATGCTGATTGTCAGAAAAACCCATCTGGTTCATTAATATCTTCTAGTGAAGGAAATCTGCTGACCTTACTCGTTCTGGCTTATATGTGACTCTAGACCTACATCAAAGTGGCTGATCTCAACTACCTTCTGAGATGGACAATAAATATTGGTCTGGCCAGTGATGCCCACATCCTGTGACTGAATACAAAGAAAATTGTACACACAACTGCCACTGTGATTGAAGGTGTTAGACATAATGTCAATTAAGTGACCGTCTTTCCTTGGGTGGCGTTAGGTTTCTTGAGTATTGATAAATGCAAGAAGTCACTTGCAGGGGTGTACAGCTTCCTGACTTCACCAGGCAGTGTGAATAAATGATGTTTGATTGTCAGTAAGACATTGCAATAATCATTGGAGACTGTTACCTATATATTGATTGGAAAAGTCAGTCAGCAAAAGTAATTTGTTAGCACTGTGGTTAGCACTGCTGCCTCACAGTGCCAGAGACCCGGGTTCAATTCCCGACTCAGGCGACTGACTGTGTGGAGTTTGCACATTCTCCCCGTGTCTGCGTGGGTTTCCTCTAGGTGCTCCGGTTTCCTCCCACAGTCCAAAGATGTGCAGGTCAGGTGAATTGGCCATGCTAAATTGCCCGTAGTGTTAGGTAAAGGGGTAAATGTAGGGGAATGGGTGGGTTGTGCTTCGGCGGGTCGGTGTGGACTTCTTGGGCCAAAGGGCCTGTTTCCACACTGTAAGTAATCTAATTTACATGAGGAGTTCATAGAGTTATATCTAGATAGATTTTGCAAGCAGCATGATCTGGAGCCAATTAGTATGCTAATTAGTAGCAGTGGGTGACACGGTGTCTCAATCGTTATTACTGCTGCCTCTTAGTGCCAGGGTCCCAGATTCGATTCCACCCTCCGACAACTGCCTGTTTGGAGTTTGCACATTCTCTCCTTGTCTGCGTGGAGTTCCTCTAGTTTCCTCCCACAATCCAAAAGTATGCAGCTTTGGTGGATTGTCTATGCTAAATTGCCCATAATATCCCGGAACGTGCAGGTTAGGTGGCTTAGTCATGGGGGATAGAGGGCTATAGTGATAGGGTAGAGTGGTGAGACTGGGTGGGATGCTCTTTCGAGGGTTGATATGGACTTTGGCCTGTTTTCACACTGTATGGATTCTATTGTGGGATTAAAGAGAAAGGAATTAAGAAGTGAACTTTGATCCAATAGAAATTGACGCAAGAGTTAATCAGATGCATTGACCAGATAGCTTGTATCAGCCTTCATTACAGAGGATGCAAGTAATATTCCAAAAGGAGCAATCAGTGAAAATTACAATCAGCAGAGAACTGGTACAGAGTGGATGTGTTTATGTGAGTAGGGAGGGGTCATTCACAGTTGCTATGGAGGAGAGGGTTAAATATAACTTTACTATAATGAACATCTGCCTCAGATCACCTGGAACTAAAACTGTAAGAATTCAGGTATGTCCTATCTTACCATTGATTGTATACATTTATGTTTAATAAGGCTTGTTAATGTTTACTTATTTCAGTGTAAACCTGATCTTACTACATGGTGGGTATAGTGACCAGACCCATGAAACTGAAAGCTAGTGGTCAGAAGGATCCGAGGTGAAATCCAATGGTAGTAAGTACTGTGGGAGGATTATGAGGGCAACCCATCAACCTGCCCAGAGAAGCACGGTAAAAGTCTAAAAAGCAGCACAAGGGGCAGTATTGTGCAATGAGTGAAGGATGTTAAGGGAAGCCCAATCATTGGGTCAGTCACCTGACCAAAATAGACATCACCACACAAGACAGACTTTAGACTCAGATGAACAACTGATTCTTCCCTGATTGAGTTAAAAACCTCTTGGACCGTACAAAACCTTGAACACACTGTCAAATTTTCCACAATGATTTGATCAGAAAGTACTTCTTTTTCCTCTGTTTAACCTGAGATACTCAGGAACATAGTTGATTATTAAGGGGCATAGGTTTAAAGCACGGTGCGGAGAGTTTAAAGGAGATGTGTAAGGCAAGTTTATTACAGAGGGTGATAAGTGTCTGGAATGCACCACCAGGGGAGGTGGTAGAAGCAGTGTTTAAGAGGCATTTAGACAGATGCATGAACAGGCAGGGAATGGAGAAATATGGCCCATGTGCAGGCAAATGGGATTAGATTAGAATGGCAACGTGTTCGGCACAGTCATGGTGGCCAAAGGGCCAGTTCCTGCACATTAGTGCTCTACGTTTTACAAGATATGGATGGCACTGGGGAAAGAAAATCAACATTTATTACCCATCTGCTGTTCCTCATGAACTGAATCATTTGTTCAATCATTTCAGAGGTTTGTTAAGAATTAACCACATTATAAGGATTCTGAAGTCACATATCGCCCAGACCAGGTAAGGATAGATGGTTTTCTTCCCTGAATGATATTAGTGAACAAGATGGATTTTTACAGCAATTGTTGATAGTTGCATGGTCAACATTGCTGTACCTATCCATATTCTGGATTATTTAAAGATTTTAAACTCCACATACTGCTGTGACAGGTTTTGAACCCATGTTCTGTGAGCATGAGTTTTGGGCTTTGGATTACTCATCTAGTGGCAATGCTGGTAACCCACTCTAAATTTGACTATAAAAGGGAAACTGATTTTTTTTTTAAATTGTATGAAATTGCTTTAAATTTAAGCTGTTCATTGATAAAATTATTTGGAAACAAAAACTTTAAGCTAAGCTCCAGTCATAGTCAAAGAAGCATCTTGAAGCCAGCTTAGTTAAATAGCTGTGGCAGCATTTGTAGGCGAGTGCATTATGAGGCATTCCTGATGCTGGCAATATTGTACATTATGAGAAAAATTACAGAGTTTTACTGCACATCTAATCTTTACTTTTCCAAACTGCGAGTGCTTGATGCTGCATGCCCAAAGTGAGCTGACGTCCATCATCTTGATAAGCCACAAACATTTAAGGGGAAATTCACACCAAAGTAGAAAGCAAATGTACCTAAACTATTCATGGAAAGCAGATCCAGTGAGAATTTCAAGACCTGGCA
Source organism: Chiloscyllium plagiosum (assembly GCF_037043375.1). Classification (NCBI taxonomy): domain Eukaryota; kingdom Metazoa; phylum Chordata; class Chondrichthyes; order Orectolobiformes; family Hemiscylliidae; genus Chiloscyllium; species Chiloscyllium plagiosum. The sequence continues at coordinate 115,051,883 of NW_028270139.1, forward strand.
CTTTCAACAAAATAACAATTTGTGTGCTGCAGCCTGAGGCAATGATTTATTCAAGATCCAATCTCCTATTTAGAGTTGTACACTCAGAGAACATTGCAAGGAAACATTGGATTGCACAAATTAGGTTTGCTGAATGCTTTCTGCAAAGTTACATAAGCTTGTCTTTCGTGTACAGATCTTGCAAGAACTTTTGCTCTCTATCTGTACATCTATTTATAACAAAAATGTCTGTGCTGAATACTGTACAATTATATTCTTTTAACATATGTTAATTTTCTTTTGTTTTGTTAGATAAGTTTTATTTTTTCCTTTTCCTGCTCTCTAATCAGTTATTTCCAACATGTTTTTTTTCTCATCAGACATTTTATACAAAATAATGGCATCAATCTTGAGTAAAATGACTACCTTGAACACGCATACTCTGAATCATCTTGATAAGTATGATGTTTTCAGGAAAACACATTCTGGGTTAATTAGGAGAGAAGTTCTTTTTACCAAACATTTCTCTGTTTACCTCTGATATCATACATAAACAGAAATCCATGCACTTTCTTCACCTAGACTAGGTTTCCCATTAAATAGCTAGTTGATTCATGAGATACGTTTGAAATGTTTTATCCAAACTTGGCCTGGACAAGAAGTCACATTGAGACCCATAATAGTTTTCAGCTGCCATGTGTTATTTCCAGAGCCTATAATAATCATAGAGGGACGGTAATCCCATACTAAACTGAGAAAGCTAGAAAACATAGCCTCCTGATTTAGGTAGAAGATCCCAAATGACGACTTAAAGGAGCAATTAAAACATGCCAGATTTCCGGTGGAACTGGATTCTGCCATAAACATTTGTTTCACCAAATGGAAATATTTTTCTCCATTCTCCCAAGAAATTTAAGGCCCTTTGACAATAAAACCATGGGGTTCCAGGATTTTGCACAGGAATAATTGAAAGATGGTTTGGAGAGTATGATTCATTGATTATACTATGTCGTATGTAGGATCAGTAAATAGAGCAGTGGAATTTAAGATGTATAAGATGTGCAATATAACACAATTTAGAGGGTGTGTTATAAGGTACTCTTGTCGGACATCCCTATCTGGAGCACTACTTGCAGTATGAATTATTTCACTGCAGGCAATATGTTAAGACACAGTAAAGGACCACTAAAAAGTTGCTTTTATGACCAGTATCCTGGTGAGGATCTCCAAACTACTGTGGTTTAAGGTGAGATGTGTTATGGAATAGACCAAACCCCCCCTCAAAATATATTAAGAACATATCCTAAGCCATAACATTTTCTTATTTTTAAAGGCAAGTGTAAGGTATTGTCTCCCAGATACAATTCAATTGGTCAAACTATCAAGCTTGAAGCAAAACACCCTTCACTCTTGGCATAACTTAACTCAGTTAGAGACCTTAACACAATCATAGATTATTTAACTACTCAACAGCAACTGAAACAGAAACTGGCAGATCACCCACACAACATCCACTCAAGGAAAACCACTGATTCTGCCGCTGTCTGCATTGATACTCCTCTGGGGCAATGAATGTAAATATTTTTATTTCCTTAAAAGCATCCAAAATAAACGGTAGAAGCATACTGATTTTACCCACATTCCACTTGCCAGTAACCTTCTGTTATATCAAGGGTAGTCAAAAATGTTTGACTTTGCAAATTGTGGAACAATCCCTTTAATAGTTGGCATGGGATAAAAGCTCTCTTCAGAATTTTATTTAGACCTTCTGGATCAATGCATATTCTCAGCTTTTTGGGTTGTTTCACTGCTGTCATGCTATTAATCTATTCTGCAGGAGCTATCAATTTATCGGTTACTCTCTCCCTTTCTGACCCTTCTATGTTGCCTTTCACGCTGGCCTTGAGGTCAGCTGGAAGTTTACTCAGCAGGTACTGTATTGGTCTTACACTACCAGATGTTTTGAGGTGATATTCTCCAGTGTTTCTGCTGTGCTCTGTTCCTTCACCTTTTTTAGGTGAGGCGGGGGTTGAATTCTTGTAGGAACTTTCATGGCTCTGAAATTGCTATCCCCCCCTGTCCCCCACGATAAGGTTTTTTTTTAAACAGTTCTTCAACACTTAATCTCAGCTCCATTTCTGCCATCATGGTCTGTGATCACAAGACAGCAGTCCAGTCTGTAGTGTCTTTAGTCTGCCTTTATTGAAGTGTGTGTATATTAGTTGCCTCTGGTGTTTGTGCCTCATCCATTGCGGACCAGGAAGAAACTTGTACATAAATGCATACCAATCCTAACAATGTTGACATTGGAGACCCGGCTCTCGAATGGCTTGACATGACTTGTTTACATTGGAGAATACAGGGTTTAGAGCCAATCTTGCTGAGATTTGAAAATAAAGGAAGGTTTAAATGTATCAGTCTATTAATGTACAAATATTCAATGTTCTCTTCTGAAGTTTCTGTCTCCATTATTTATACAAAACATTAACTTATTTATATTCAATTAACAAATAACTTTGATAAGTTCATAGCTCCTTGAAAGTAGAGTCGCAGGTAGATAGGATAGTGAAGAAGGTGTTTGGTATGCTTTCCTTTATTGGTCAGAGTATTAAGTATACGAGTTGGGAGGTCATGTTGCAGCTGTACAGGACATTGGTTAGGCCAGTATTGGAATATTGTGTGCAATTCTGGTCTGCTTCTTGTTAGAAGGATGTTGTCAAACTTGAAAGTGTTCAGAAAAGATTTACAAGGATGTTGCCAGGGTTGAAGGGTATGAGCTATAGGGAGAGGCTGAACAGGCTGGGGCTGTTTTCCCTGGAGCATTGGAGGCTGAGGGGTGACCTGATAGAGGTTTACAAAATTATGAGGGGCATGTACAGGATAAATAGACAACGTCTTTTTACCTGGGGTGGGGGAGTCCAGAACTAGAGGGCATAGGTTTAGGGTGAGAGGGGAAAGATATAAAAGAGACCTAAGGGGCAACTTTTCCATGCTGAGGGTGGTATGTGTATGAAATGAGCTGCCAGAGGAAATGGTGGAGGCTGGTATAATTGCAACATTTAAGAGGCATTTGGATGGGTATATGAATAGGAAGGGTTTGGATGATATGGGCCAGGTACTGGCAGGTGGAAATGGATTGAGTTGGGATATCTGGTCGGCATGGACGGGTTGGACCGAAGGGTCTGTTTCCATGCTGTACATCTCTATGACTCTATGACTGTATAATTTGATTTATTATTGTCACATGTACCTAGGTACTGTGATAAGTTTTGTTTTCCATGTTCATAACATACAAAGACCACAGAGTGACTGAACAGAACGAAAAACAAAAAGTTACGGCTGCAAAGAAGATGCACAAAAAGCAAGACCAACATTAGATTTGAAACCTGAGAGGCCCATTCAGCAGTCTAATAATACCGGGAAGAAGCTGCTCTTGAACCTGTTGGTATGTGTTTAATCTTTTGTATCTTCTGCCAGACAGAAGGGCGGCATGGTGGCTCAGTGGTTAGCACTGCTGCCTCACGGGACCTGGGTTCAATTCCTGCCTCAGGCGACTGCCTGTGTGGAGTTTGCATATTCTCCCTGTGTCTGCATGTGATTCCTTCTGGTTCTCTGGTTTCCTCCCACAGTCCAGAGATGTGGGGGTTAGGTAAATTGCCCATAGTGTTCAGGGATGTGTAGGTTAGGTGCATTGTTCAGGGATAAATATGGAGTACAGGTGGGTGGGCTGCTCCTCAGAGGGTCAGTGCAAACTTGTTAGGCCGAAGTGTCTGTTTCCACACTGTATGATATTATGATGGGAGGGGTCTTAGATGGGACTTACTAAAGCATTGTCAGAAATTTTAACACACTTAGAACTGAGGTTTAAAAGTGCAGAATGATTATAAGAAATGTGAGGGTAAGATCTGCTGTACTGAGCTCACGAGTAGTTGCCCTGTGTTGGTGCCATCTTGAATGAGTGAAGGCAATGTCAGGAAGAAGTTCAAACAACCACATTAAATGTTTGTTCCTACTAAAATCCCATAATTTCTTTTCCATCAACAGTTCGGGATACAAATACATGATAATATTTAATTGCAATAAGTTGCCCACTATATGTCCTTATGATTCAGAAATTTCTTGACACATGCCCTGATATATTTGTCTGGGCTCCATAAATTACCTGACCTTTGATGCAACTCCTCTGAATGCATATAGTTATTTCACTCATTTCGAGGCTCCAAACAAAGACTATCCAAGCATAAATAATGCATGTGTTTCTGCAGCATGGGCAACATTTTCTGAAGAATGGTCACTGGACTTGACACATTAGCTCTGTTTTCTCTACACAGATGCTGTCAGATCTGCTGAGCTTCTCCAGCAATTTCTATTTTCGTATGCTTTTGCATTAGTTTTCCAATCTTATCCCAGGAATCTTCATCAAATAATATTTTATCACTCTTTCTTTCCATCACCTTTGTTTCTTTTTCACCTCTGTGCTGATGGAATTGCAGCTAGATGAATACTCCTAATGAAAAGGAGCTACCTCTAAAACAACATTGTCAACAAAAACAGCTGGAGTGCCAATTACGGACAAAATAAACCAACAACATTCTAGCCTCTCACAATGAGTGTGTAAACACCTGACACACTGCAATCCAGAAAGCATTCATTATTTCTGTACACATCGATACATAGATGTCAATTCACTGTGTGGTATAGAAACAAAAGCCGTCATAGTCTGCTGTCATTAGAGAGACAGCTATCAACGTACCCTGGTATCTGCACCACAAGGCAAGGCAAGACAGAAGTACTGTGAGGCTGTAAGTTCTGAATGAGACAGTTGTGTAGAAAAAAAGTAACCTAAAGGAGAGATGGGTGCCTGTACCTGTGTGCAAAGTGGCCTGACAGCAGTATTGCAATGAGAAGTGTCAGTGTCTATCAAAGCAAAGTGGCGTAGTCAACTGTATTTTAAGTGAGTAGGAGATATGTTATGATGATGTGGCGAGGATGGTGCATTTCCAATGCCTTCTGTCAAGGACGAAGGATGCAGACAGTCCCTGAGATATTGAGGGATGCTGGCTCAGCTGGAGCGATCAGTTACCTAATTTCATGTAGGGAATTGTCATTGTTTAGTTTCTCTTGACTACCTGAGAAAATAACAAACTCCATATAAATGAAGCAAGATCACACAATAATTATGAAATGAAGGTGCCGGTGTTGGACTGGGGTGGTCAAAGTTAAAACTCACACAACACCAGGTTATAGTCTAACAGGTTTATTAGATTTTTTTTGCAAGCTGACCTCTCATCACTCATTAGCAAGGTTTTCACCACACTCTTCAACCTTGATTGGAAAACCAGACTTCTTCTCTCAACATTGAGAACCATTTTTTTTTCTGATCTCCCATTTTCTGTCAACTGAATTACATTTGCCCATGTTGTTCAGGGAAAGGTTCTGCTCATGTGAAGAGATGCATGTGTACGTACAGAATCTATCTCCACATACAAAAAATAAATCTTTATGAAGAAGGGACTAGAAGTATGAAAGAGAAACTTATTTGCAACTAGAATGTGTGTGAGGCATACAAAGACAATAGGAGACTGACTAAAGAGCTAAAGTAGAGTCAATGAAGAATATGCAAGAAAATAAAGTGACAGTGAGAAAAAAAGGCAAAAAAATTATATATGTTGGCAACCATGATCACTGTAGTAATATAAGAAACAGAGTTTTTCATTTACCCTCTCCAGCCTCTTTTCCATTCGCTTAGATCACGGCAAAACAGCAATTTGTCTTTGCTCCAGATCTCTGAAATGGTTATCCAAGAAAATTTTATCAAACTCATCCTTGAAAGTTAAATTTACTTGTAATTTATCACTTTTACTTGTTGAAATTGGAAAGTGTTCCAAATTTCCGGATGTAGGGCTTACGCCCAAAACATCGATTCTCCTGCTCCTCGGGTGCTGCTTGACTTACTGTGCTTTTCCAGTACCACACTCTCAACTCTGATCTCCGGCAACTGCTGTCCTCACTTTCTCCTGTAATCTGATAAGATTGACATATCGGGACTGTGCAGTAAGTATTCTCTCGCATCAATCTGATTTGATTTGAGTGAATATTACTGCTCAGTGCAAATAGGCTTTAGGAGTATATCGGTTAAATCAGACTAACTACACACAGATAATTGTTTCCTTCCTTCAGACGTCTTCTGCCTGACATTAAATGACCTCAGGCTATCTGCTATCATCAAGATCCATAAAAATACTCATTACTAAATAAATATAACATTTGACTTACTTCTTTTTCATAAAGCATCAATTTATAAACAAAATCCTAATTTAAAAACAACATTAGTCTTTTGGGTCGAGGGTTTGTAAAATGACATATTTTCCATCTGTTCAGTATTTCAGCCTCTGCTTTTTATGTGCTGTACACCTGCATTATGATTTAATTGTCTGATCTGCAATAACTTTTCATGGTTTCTAACAGACTCAAAGGGCAGAACCTTTCTAGCCCCTGAAGTATGTGGGCATTGACAGGTCAGTTTTGAAAACCAGAGACATCAGATTCTTAATGTCAAGGAAATAAAGTTAGATTCTGCAACTAAGTTTTGAAAGGCAAGATGAGAATCTCAAAAGTGAGAGGCTGATTTGCATGTATTTGCATGCCATTTGTAACCAAATCTCTGCTCATTGATACAAGGTTTCCTATTCTCCCAACCAGTGGAGAAAAAATATATGCCAATGCCAATACCATGAGGTATTGGCATTGGCATTGTAGTCGGAGACTTCAGCAGGCCAATTTTAAGAATGTGCTACCAAAATACCGTCAACACAGATCCCACCAGAGGCCCAAACACTTTGGACAATCAAGCCTACTACTCCATCCCATGCCCACATTTTGGAAAATCAGACTGTAACATTATGTTCCTTCTCCCTACTTACAAGCAGAAACTGAAGCGTGGGGATCCAGTCCAGAAAATCATTCAGTGCTGGTCTGAGGTAATAGATGAACTCCTACGTAACAGCTGAGTCAGTGCACTGGTCCATATTCAAAATCTCAACGGCCAACCAAAATGAGTATGCCACTACTGTTACAGATTTCATCAGTAAGCATGTATTGGGCTGTGTGCCAAAGAAGTTTATCCAAGTGTTCTCCAAACAAAAACCGTGGATGAACTAAGAGATCCATTGCCTACTGAAGTCCAAATCTGAGGCATTCAAGTCTGGGTGACCATGATATATCCAAGAAATCTGGGTATGACTTTCACAAAGCTATTAGGGATGCCAACAAACAATACAAGACTAAACCAGAGTCCCAGACTATCCACATGAACATGTCAACTGTGGCAAGGCTTACACAATACAATTTGCTACAAAGTGAAGTTGAGTAGAATCACTGATAACAACACATCCCTCCCTGGTGAGCTCAATGCAGTCTATATTTGTTTTGAACAGAAGGTCAGTGAAATGATGTCACCTGTTCCGACAGCCTGCATGCCCACAGTCACCAAGGCAGACGCCAGATTGGCCTCCTTGAGTTGAACCCAAAGAAAGCGACTGGTCTGGATGGAGATCACAACCATGCACTCAGATTCTGCATAGACCAGCTAGTGGGAGTATTTTCACATCTCTTTAACCTCTCCTTACTATGATCTGAGGCTCCCAGCTGTTCCAAGAAGACTACTATCATCCAGGTGTTAAAGAAAAATCTGGCAATGTATCTGGTGACTCTGACATCTGTCATTATGAAGTGCTTCAAGAGATTAGTAATGGCACACATCAACTCCAGCCTCCCAGCCTGCCTTGATCCACTACTATTCACCAACCGTCACAACAGGTTCACAGCAAATGCGATCTCCCTGGCACTACACTCATACTGGAACATCTAGATAACAAGGACACCTACTTTAGACTTTAGCTCTGCCTTTAGCACCATGATTCCAACCAAACGCATCTCCAAAATCTGAGACCTGGATCTCATCTGTCCCCTCTGCAATTGGATCTTCGATTTCCTGACACTGAGATTGCAATCAGTAAGGATAGGTGATAAAACCTCCTCCAGGATAATCCTCAACATTGATCCATGCAAGGCTACATACTCAGCCCTTACTATACGTTTTGTACACATACGACTCTGTGGCCAAGTACAGATCCAACTCCGTTTACAAATTTGCTGATGACACCATCATAGTGGGTCAGATCTGAAAATGACAATGAAACAATGTACAGAAAAGAGATAGAGAACTTAGTGGCATGATGTAAAGACAACAACCTCTCCCTCAATGTCAGCAAAAAGAAGGAGCTGGTCATTGACTTCAGGAAATGGAGTGGAGGACATGCCCCATCTGTATCAGTGGTGCTGAGGTGGAGATGATCAAGAGGCTAAAGTTCCGAGGAGTAAATATCACCAACAATCTGTCCTGTTCCATTCACACTAATGCTACAGTAAAGAAAGCACACCACTGCCTCCTCTTCCTTAGAAGACTAGGGAAATTCAGCATGCTTACAATGGCTCTTATAAATTTTTATAGATGCACCATAGAAAGCGTCCTAACCAGATGTGTCTTAGCTTGGTATAGCAACTGCTCTGCTCAAGACCCCAGAAAACTACAGAGAGTTGTGAACACAGCACAGTCCATCAGGCAATTCAGCCTTCCTTCCATCAATGCTGTCTATACTTTCCACTGCCTCGGGTAAGCCACCAAAATTATCAAAGACCTTTCTTTTAAGGAGAGGTGAGGGAGATGTGCAAATAACCCCAATAGCTGGTCTATACTCTTTTCCACCAGGCAGAAGGTAGACAAGTTTGAAAACAATAAATTCAAGAACAGCTTCTTCCCTTCTGTTATCATACTTTTGATCAGACCTCTCATATATTAAAGTTAATCTCTCTCTGTACCTTCTTTGTAGCTGTAACATTACATGTTCTTTAATCTGTTCTATTATCCTGATGTACTTATGTCAGGTATAATTTGCCTGGATAGCATCCAAAACAATACTTTTCACTGTATCTCAGTACATGTGACAACAATCAAATCAAATCAAATCATTCTTCTAAACCCCAGTCAATAGAGTCCAAACTGATCCAATCTCTCTTCATATGTCAGTCCTGACATCCCAGGAATCATCCTGGTAAATCTTTATTGCACTCCCTCCTTAGCCAGAACATCTTCCATCAGATGAAGAGTTCAGACCTGCACACAATATTCCAGGTTTATTCCTGGAGACTAGGACCCAAAGAGACAGCTTCAGACTCAAGATGCAGCACTCTAGAACTGAAATGAGGAGGAATTTCTTCAATGAGAGGGTGGTGAGTCTGTGAGACTCATTGCCACAGAGGGCTGTGGAGGCTAAGTCATTAAGATATCTTTAAGACAGAGATAGATAGGTTCTTGACCAGTAAAGGGATCAAGGGGAAAGGCAGGAGAATTTGGTTGAGAAGCGTATCAACAATGATTGAATGGTAGGCAGAATAGTCTAACCTTGTACCTAGATCTGATGGTCTTATGGTTGCACACCCCCTTTCCCAATTGATAGCTACTCAGATAATGATTGGCATCCCTGTATCCAGATCTGTCCAGATGTGGAGGACAGAATACTTTGTCCTCTGGCCAACATTTCTACAAAGTTCTTCCTTCTTACACTAATGCCACCAAGGACCACAAAATGGCTCCCTCACATCAGGTATCCATGCAAGTCATCATGGTACTGCCCTGACAAATGACGGCACTTGTTCCTCGGAATTTCTGTTCCCGACAACATAGAACATTCGAACATAGAACATTGCAGTGCAGTACATGCCCTTCGGCCCTCGATGTTGCGCTGACCTGTCATACTAATCAGAAGCCCATCTAACCTACACTATTCCATGTACGTCCATATGCTTGTCCAATGACAACTGTAATGTACTTAAATTTGGCAAATCTACTACCGTTACAGGCAAAGCATTCCATACCCATCCTACTGTCTGTGTAAAGAAATTACCTCTGACATCTGACAACTGGAGAATGCTAAAAATGTGTTGCTGGAAAAGGGCAGCAGGTCAGGCAGCATCCAAGGAGTAGGAGAATCAATGTTTCGGGCATGAGCCTATCTTCAGGAATGCGGAAAGTGTGCCAAGCAGGGTAAGATAAAAGGTGAGGAGAGACTTGGGGGAGGGGCGTTGGAAATGTGATAGGTGGAAGAAGGTTAAGGTGAGGGTGATAGGCTGGATTGGGGGTGGGGGCGGAGAGGTCAGGAAGAAGATTGCAGGTTAGGAAGAGAGAATGCACCAAGGTTTTGGAATGGATCATGGGGAATCCAGAAGAACTGCAACATAGTGCTAGATAAGAACATAACAATGTTTTCAGTTGTAATAGCACCTTCAGCAACCTAGTTGCAGCGGTTTCAGACAGCATCCCAGGTAGGACTTCCTTGTGAAACTCATTCACTGGTATTGCATTGTGTGAAGTCACCTCTCATTGATTGTCATTGTTTTGATACTGTTAAAGCCAGCATTTCCTGTATAATCCTGACTGCAAGTGCAGCTTAATACTTTGAACTTTTATGCATTTCATGTTGTTTTATGAATGTTCAGGTTATAAACGGATGGAAGCCTTCACAACATGTGATACTCCTTCATTCAATCCTAAAAAAAATCATGTTGGTATAGGCATTTTGGAAAGGATAGGTATCATTCAGGCAGATTAGAACATCATGTGGCTCTGTAGATGCCTGGCTTTTGTGCTTTGAATCTTACAGTTTCAAGTAAAATGACATTTGCCAACAGATGATGAAAAGAGAACTTGTATTTACAAATGTGGTAACTAACTTACAATTAAATGTCCCCGTGCCATGGATGTGCCTTTGTAAGTTCTTTCCCTTTCTTTCTCACTAGTGTGGTAAGGTGTCACAAGTGAGTGAGAAGGCCGATTGGAGGGTATATATGCAGGGCAATGGAGTTGATGAGAGCAAGTGAAGGATGATGATGTACACAACAGTGAGAGCCTTGATGGAATGTGTGTGTAGTAGCAGAGATAGAGAGTAAGTGTGTGGTAGTAGAGACAATACGGTGACAATTTTCCTCACAGAATTGCCTCTCTTGCAGCCTTATTGTGTGTATGTCCAGAACATGGACATTGCATTGACCCAGATGGCATCCTTGGACCAGGGTGGCAGGGTCTGCTGCTGTGGTCTTCTCTAGCAATGCTTCCATACCACCCTATCTATCACAGTCTCCAGGTTCCAGTCAATAAAGCTGGGAGCTAATTTGTTTTTATTGGTTATCTCCAAGGAAGTCTTCCAACATGGCAACCGAGAAGGGCAACTCCAGACTGCAATGCTTGCGCTGGTGTATGACTCCAATATGAAAACAAAGCAAGTGCCAGGAGTTCCCAGCAATGCTGAATACATCTACCATTGCTGAGTTCATGATGGTGCAAGCAGGAATCCAAATAGGCATAGTGCACTGTTAATGAGGCCAGCAGCAGACAATTGGGTGAGAAAGCTCACTTCAGCTTACAGAGAGAATTCCTCCCTGAAAACTTCCCAAAGTTGATACTTCATGGATTTTTAGTCAAATTCAGCCCAAAATCTTTTCTCATAGTTAACAGTTATGACAATGTTTAAAATCAGTTACTGCTAAACACCTCTGCTTAAACTTACAACTCTAGATTTTCTGATTCATGTTATCTTGATGAAAATTATAGCAATGTTAATTGATAAATTTAAGCTCCTCTAGTAAATGGAAGATATATTATTTTACAAAGAGCTAAGTAATGACATTGGAATACCATACAATGACATTGCTGCTTTAATGTAGCAAATATCGCAAAGTGTCTGACAGAGGAGTCAAATTAAATGAGAAAGAATCAGTTCAACCATAGTTGAATAGGTAGTTGACAGAAACCTTTTTGAAAAGATAGCTTATAAGAAGGCTTTTACTGGTTTTAGTAGATGAGCTTCAAAGAGTTTGTCTGGAAAATGCTGATGGCTTTGTAACTACTGGTAAGGCACAGGTAAAGGCCCAGAAAGCAAGCATTGGAGGAGTGTAGGAGAGGATGCAAGAGTATTATAACAACATAGAGTAAGAGGCCAATAGTGAGCTCTAATAGGAAGGACAAGGATTTTAAATTCAATTAATTATGCATAGTGAGTTGAGGAGATAGGTAATGTTGATTGCGAAAGATACAGATTAGTGCTAAGTGACTACGTTTTGAAGAGGTTAGAGTTTTTGGAGAACATAGGACTAGAATCTGACGAGGGAGATTTTGTAAGAAATTAAGCCTTATTTTATAATTCTAAGCATTACTCGAGAGCCTTTCCCACAATCAATGCAGAACATAAATTTGTGACAAATTATACATCCATCAATAATATTTAATTTCAGTCACTACAATTTATTTAAAGATATTTGAAGTGAAATATTTGTTTCAAGTTATTCTAATTAGAAACTTCCTCACCAGGACTGGGTCATTGTAATGATGATACAAGCGGTATTATCACCATCATTACTCTGTGAAACTGATAAAAACTTCTTGGTGTCCATATTATCACAATTAAATGTGAAAATTCTGAAGTTGCTGTCAGGTCATCCATTCCTCCACTGTTGAATTCCTTTCATTCAGATTCCAATTACTGGTCAAGAACCTATCTATCTCTGTCTTAAAGATATCTTAATGACTTAGCCTCCACAGCCCTCTGTGGCAATGAGTTCCACAGACTCACCACCCTCTCATTGAAGAAATTCCTCCTCATTTCAGTTCTAGAGTGCTGCATCTTGACTCTGAAGCTGTCTCTTTGGGTCCTAGTCTCCAGGAATAATTCCAAAATTAGAAATCCAATTAGAATTGTCTGAAGTTTCACTTTCTTGCTGTTATTTTGCTGTAAAAACTTTGAAAAATGTTATGACTTGTTACATGTGGTTTTAATGAAGTGCTGTGTCATAAATACTTTGGAACAACCTCCTTGTCCTTGAAAAACTGATTTATATCTACGGAATATCATAGGTCCCCATTACATAAGAGATTTTCAGTGAGACAGTAATTACAACATTCAAAATTGCTGTCTGTGAAATTTCAGCTACCAGACAAATATGGCTCAATATTGTTATTAATATTAATATTAAGAATTGAATTTGAATTCAATAAATGTCTAGAATTAAGAGTTGAATGATCACCAGCATCCATTGTCGATTGTCAGAGAAGCCCAACTGGTTCACTAATGGGCTGCCATCCTTACTTGGTCCAGCCTACATGTGATTCCAGACGCACAGCAATGTGGTTTATTCTTAGCTGCCCTGTGGACAATCAGAAATGGGCAATAAATGCTGGCCCAGTCAGTGATGCCAACATTCTGTGAACAAATTTAAAAAAAAATAATCAAATGTTTGTTACTTTCTGGTTTTCAGTCTGTGAGAATTGTTTAATGCAATTGGTTGCTTAACTTACTTGAGGATATCATTGTTGCTGGCCAGCAGAGATGTGCTATTGCTGGTGTTAGAATAAATTAGTGTCAAGAAGGATGAAATCTATGCCAAAGAGTTCACTTTGTATTTGTTAATAGCTTTGTTTGAGGTCAATATTATCACTCTGCACTGAATCTTGACATATCTGATCAACCTGAAGTTAAAGTAGAAAATAACCAGCAGATATTTCACTGCTTTATCTCTTTCATCAGATTTTTCTGAACACTTTATTCTGCAATTCTAATAATTGGCCACACCAAAATAGTCACTTTTTCTCATTCAGATTCCAATTGACCTTGCCTTTTAATTATTGCATTTCTTGTTTTTATTTCAGATTTCCATCATTTGCTTACTTTTTAAACTTGTTCTCAAAACATACGTGTAATAGTTACATAGTTTACATATAACGCATATAAAGGCCAGGTTACGGCCTGACTAGAGCACTGTGTTCACTTACATCACCACATGTGAAGGTGTTTGAGAGACCGTAGAGCAGATTTACCAAAATTGCCTCATGGGTGTGGGATGTGAGTCATAAGGTTAGCTTGGAGGAATTGGAGATGTTTATCTTGGAAGAAAAGATAGATTAAGGGGAAATTTGATAGAAGAGTAGAAGATTATGATAAGTTTGGATATGGCAGCCAAAGAAAAACTATTCCCATTAGCATGATACAGAGCTGGAGGAGAAAAATACAGAGATATTGGGTGAGTAATGTGGGTAAACGAAGAATTTCTTTTCACACAGCGGAGTGAGACATACTGGATTTCTCCATAGAAATCTGGCAAAACTTCAGTGGACTGGATAGCCTCCTTCGGTGCCATAAATGTCTCTATGGGTTGGATTTAAAGGTGGGTTCTAGGCTCTCAGTGGTGAAGATTGAAGCACATGGTCCACACTGTCCATTATTGACTTTAATTGCCAAAACAATCTAGTGATAATCAATGAAATACAGCAAGATTCTAAGTTTGGGGCTTGCTCACCCCAATAACATGGCTAATTACTGGTCCAGTGTCATGATGCCACATTTTATAAATGACAATAGGGACGTCTTCACCTTCTGGTTGTTAAATTCAGGGTTGAAACTTTATTGCTGGAAGAGCACAGCAGGTCAGGCAGCATCCAGGGAACAGGAGATTCGACGTTTCGGGCACAGGCCCTTCTTCAGGAATGAGCAGAGAGTGTTCAGCAGGAGAAGATAAAAGGTAGGGAGGAGGGACTTGGAGGAGGGACATTGGAAATGTGATAGGTGGAAAGAGGTCAAGGTGAGGGTGATAGGTCGGAGTAGGATGGAGGCGGAGAGGTCAAGAAGAAGACTGCAGGTCAGGAAGGCGGTGCCGGGCTGGAGGGATTCGGCTGAGACAAGGTGGGGGGAGGGGGGATGAAGAAACTGGTGAAGTCCAAGTTCATCCCCTGCGGTTGGAGGGTTCCCAGTCGGAAGATAAGACGCTCCTCCTCCGACCGTCGCGTTGTTGTGGTTTGGCGGTGGATGAGTCCAATGACCTGCATATCCTCGGTGGAGTGGGAGGGGGAGTTGAAATGCTGTGCTACAGGGTGGTTGGGTTGGTTCGTCCGGGTGGCCCAGAGCACCTCTGGGCCACCCGGACGAACCAACCCAACCACCCTGTAGCACAGCATTTCAACTCCCCCTCCCACTCCACCGAGGATATGCAGGTCATTGGACTCATCCACCGCCAAACCACAACAACGCGACGGTCGGAGGAGGAGCGTCTTATCTTCCGACTGGGAACCCTCCAACCGCAGGGGATGAACTTGGACTTCACCAGTTTCTTCATCCCCCCTCCCCCCACCTTGTCTCAGCCGAATCCCTCCAGCCCGGCACCGCCTTCCTGACCTGCAGTCTTCTTCTTGACCTCTCCGCCTCCATCCTACTCCGACCTATCACCCTCACCTTGACCTCTTTCCACCTATCACATTTCCAACGCCCCTCCTCCAAGTCCCTCCTCCCTACCTTTTATCTTCTCCTGCTGAACACTCTCTGCTCATTCCTGAAGAAGGGCCTGTGCCCGAAACGTCGAATCTCCTGTTCCCTGGATGCTGCCTGACCTGCTGTGCTGTTCCAGCAATAAAGTTTCAACTTTGATCTCCAGCATCTGCAGACCTCACTTTCTCCTCGGTTGTTAAATTCAGTCCTATGACTCTGTAGGTTTAAATGGGTTAAATGTCAACAAAGTATCAGTTGCATATTATTCAGAGCAGCCTTATCCTTGAAACAGGTGTATGCTTAAGTGGAATAATCTGTACGTGCAGTTTTTAATTTGAAGCATTCAAGCAATACACATCATGTCATTTATCTTAACTGTGGAAGCAACACTTTATCTGTTTTTTTTGTGACTAATAAATTATTGAGTTTTGACAGAGTAACAGGAGAACACGCACACAGAGCTATTTATGACGTAAGTGCCATTACACACAGAATAAATTTACATCAAGACTCCATTATGATAACAACACATCTGTTGGAGCTACTATTAACAGCAACGATTATAAGGGAAGTGCACATAGGAGAAATGTGGCTACAATTGCATTAACACGATTTTATAAATAGATCTTATCATGTGGCATTTTGTAATATTACTTTTACACATGGGTACCATGAGCAATCTGGATGAAAATCAAATCCAAAATTGAACTTATGTAAATAATATCATAAGACAAGAAGAAATATGAGTGGGTGTCAGCCATTCAGTGCATCAAACTTGCTTCATCATTCAATAAGATCCTGGTTGATCTGGTTGTGGTTGTAACTTCACTTTCCTTCCTGTCTCCATGACCTTAAACTCCATTGTTAATTGAAGTATGTCTAACTCAGTCTTGAGTATAATCAGTAATCCAGCATCACGTTACAGACAACACACATTTTAGAAACGGCGTCCCAAATTTGTCAATCGCGTTACAGCGAATTCACGTTGATGAAACATGTGTTATAACAAAATAAACTAGATATTTATATGGAATATCACAATTCGCCATTACATGAGACATATTCAGTAATAATTTATAAAAATTGCTGTCCATGAAATTTCAGCTTCCAGATAAACTTGCCTCGATAATTTTATTTATATTAATATTAAGAATTGAATTTGAATTCAATAAATATCAGGAATTAACCATGATCTATTGTCTAATGATAACAACCCTGATCCATTGTCGATAGTCAGAAAAGTCCATTTGGTTCACTAATGTCCTTTAGGGAAGGAAATGACTATCCTTACCTGGTCTGGCCTGCATGTGACTCCAGACCCACAACAATGTGGTTGACTCTTAACTGGCCTGTGGACGATTAGGGATGGACAATAAATGATGGCCCAGTCAGTCATGCCAATACCCTGTGAATGAATAAAAAAAACAAATACTTGTTATTTCCTGGTTTCGGTCTGTGAAAATTGTTCAATGCAATTGGTTGCTTAACTTACTTGAGGATATCATTGTTGCTGGCCAGCAGAGATGCACCATTGCTGGTGTTAGAATAAATTAATGTCAAGAAGGATGAAATCTATGTCAAAGTATTCACTTTGTATTTGTTAATAGCTTTATTTGAGGTCAATATTATTACTTTGCTCTGAATCTTGACATATCTGATCAACCTGAAGTTAAAGTAGAAAATAACCAGCAGATATTTCACTGCTTTATCTCTTTCATCAGATTTTTCTGAACATTTTATTCTGCAATTCTAATAATTGGCCACACCAAAATATTCAACTTTCCTTATTCAGATTCCAACTGACCTTGTCTTTTAATTCTTACGTTTTCTGTTTTTCTTTCAGATAACCAGTATTTGCTTTTTTCTAAACTTGTTCTCAAAGCGTATGTGAGTTGGTTATATAGTTTACATATAACCTGTGTAACCCAGCATCCATTTTTCTGTGTGGAAGAGAATAAATTTCTTTCTCATTTCCATTTTAAATGGAATATGTCACAGCAGAATCTAATCAAGCCCTCAACAACGTGGGCAATGCCAATCTATTGGTAAAATAGGACAACAACAGAAAAGTAATATTCATAATATTGAGAAATAAACTCCAAATTTCCATACAAAGTTTGAACACTGAGTTGAGAATCTAACTAATGAATGGTTAAATAGTGAATTGTGAATGGTTGCTGAAAATGTGTTGCTGGAAAAGCGCAGCAGGTCAGGCAGCATCCAAGGAACAGGAGAATCGATGTTTCGGGCATAAGCCCTTCTTCAGGATTCCTGATCTCCAGCATCTGCAGTCCTCACTTTCTCCCCAATAGTGAATGGTTGTATGTATTAACATCTCGTTATTACCTAATTTTATCTCTTTTCTGTGCAGTTTGCTCTTATCTCAGGCAGTGGAAGGACACTAGATGCTCACAATTCCTAGTCTGAAAATCTCATTGAATGCATGGCAGTTGCAACTCACCAGCAAAGACATAGTGGACAGAGAAGAAAGTTACCTCAGAATACAAAAAGATCTTGGTCATGTGGGCCAATGAGCCGAGGAGTGGCAGGTGGAGTTTAATTTATATAAATGTGAGATGCTGTATTTTGGAAAGGCAAATCAGGTCAGGACTTGTAAGCTTAATGGTAAGGATTCTGGGGAGTGTTACTGAACGAAGAGACCTTGGAATGCAAGTTCATAATTTCTTGCAAGTGGAGGTGGCTATGATAGTGAAGAAGGCATTTGGTATGCTTGCCTTTATTGGTCACAGTATTGAGTACAGGAATTGGGAGGTCATGTCGTAGGTGTACAGAATATTGGCTCAGTCACTTTAGATTAGATTAGATTACTTACAGTGTGGAAACAGCCCTTCGGCCCAACTTCTGGAATACTGAGTGCAATTCTGGTCTCCCTGCTATAGGAAAGATGTTGTGAAACATGAAAGGGTTCAGAAAAGATTTACAATAATGTTGCCAGAGTTGAAGAGTATGAGCTATAGGGAGAGGCTGAATAGGCTGGGGCTGTTTTCCATGAAGGGTCAGAGGCTGAGGGGTGACCTGATAGAGATTTATAAAATCATGAGGGGCATGAATAGGATAAATAGACAAGGTCTATTTCCCTGGGGTGAGAGAGTCCAGAACTAGAAGGCATAGGTTTAGAGTGAGAGGAGAAATATTTAAAAGGGACCTAAGGGGCATCTTTTTCACGCAGAGGGTGGTGCGTGAATGGAATGATCTGTCAGAGGAAGTGATGGAGGCTGGTACAAATACAACATTTAAAAGACATCTGGATGGGTTTGTGAATAGGAAGGGTTTAGAGGGATGTGAGCCAAGCCCTGGCAAACATTTGCTAGGACAAATGTTCGGCACAACATCGTGGTCTGAAGGGCCTGTTCTGTGCTGTATTGTTCTATGTTCTATGTTCTAAATGGGACTAGATTAATTTAGGATATCTGGTCCGCACGGACAAGTTGGACTGAAAGATCTGTTTCCATGCTGTACATTTTATGTACATATTAATCATAATTATGATGCTATCTGTTCCAGGTGTCCATCTTGGCCAGAATTCCTCAATCCCTCAGGGCACACATCATGGGCAGCGACTGCCTGTACTGCCTGGCAATGGATGTTCATCATCAAGCCACCAGGCTCACCATGTTGTCAGGGCTCAGAGAGGACTTAATATTAATACAGTTCAGCCCTTTTTAAGTATCCCAGCTGATGTTAATCCTGGATAGTTCAGGTCCCAGACTGAAAACATATAATCCTTTCAATGTGGAAGCAAGCCTTATGGCCCATCGGTCCACACTGACCCTCTGAGGAGCACCGCACCCAGACCCATCTCTGTAACCCCACATTTACAGTCACCTCATGAGTGGAATGAAACATGGTTCCCTGGTGATGTAAGGCGGCAATGCTGACCACTGTTCTGCCCTATGGCTTTACAAATCATAGAATGATAGAATCACTACCGTGCGTATAGAGGCTGTTTGGCCCATCAAATCTGCACCATCTCTGCAATGAGCCTCCCACACAGACTCACTCCCAATCCTCCACCCTATCCTTGCAACCCTGCATTTCCTATGGCTAATACACATGTCTGGTCACTATGGGCAATTTAGCATGGCCAATCCACCTAACCTGCACATCTTTGGACTGCTGGAGAAACCCCACACAGACATAGGGAAAATGTACAAACTCCACACAGACAGGTCTCTCAAGGTATTTTAATTTTAACAAGGTAGCCTTTCACGAAACCATGCTGCTGCTTTGTGTTTAACAACATAACAGTTTATTATGCAAAAGAAATGAAGATAAAGTAGAACAACCCAAAGTGTTTATGTACAATACAAAGTTGAAGATTTTGAAATATACAATAAAATACAATTGCATTGGTCCCAACAACATTCCTTTGCAGTACTTACATCAGGGAGGATTTCCTTCTCTTTTGCATCTGAATTTTAATTTAACTGTGGTCTAAATTCTGTATTTTGAGAATCGGAAAGTATGTTCCTTTTAACTAATGGCATATGGGTTTTCAAAGTATCTAAAATGGTTTAATAGTTGACTTGTAAGTATTTCTGTGATCATGGTGATTTATTTTAAAACAATTTATTTTTAAAAAATTTGGGAGAGATTTCCTGGAGAAATATTATGGATGTGTTTACATTTGGAGAGTTTACTTTAATCAGTAAATTTGTAAATAGTGCAATGTTTAGGTTTACAGATAGAAGATCCTGGAATTTTATTTGGGCCCTTGTCTTGGAAATCATGACATATAACTGAGCTTAGATATTCTCAACTGTACATAACCACTTCAGGGTTTTAACCAAACTCGTCTGGTCTGGAAGTTTTAGATTAAACTCATTACACTGAGGTAACATCTTTTTAACAGCCCTTAAACTTCTTCCCTTTCCGTGAGCAGCTGTTGTGCTCATCCAGCTTCAGCCAACACATCTGCAAACTGAAACTAAAATGTTATTTTCTAAATTATCGGTGTTTGCCTTATAGAATTCCCATCTGAATTTCCAGCATTTTCTATCTATATTACAACGCTGGTTATGTTGTTTTGTCATAAACTCTCCAGTGTAAACAATTCCATTTCCCTTTAGGAAGATATCCAATGTTTTTAGAAATCATCATGATGACAGATTTACTTATAAATTAATCAATTAACCCCTTCAGAAACACAGAAAACTGCTTTACCACTAGTTTAAAATACAGAAAGCCAAAATGAAATATTTAAAATACATGAAGCTCAAGCACAACCTCAATACTATGCTTTAAATTCACTGACACCCTACAACACAATACTGCTGCAAATTGTGACAGGCACATCCCATGCATTGGAAAAGAGTGCTTTTAAGACTTCTTCACTTGTTTCCTTAGCAATCACTCACTTTACAATTACTTGGATGTTCACAGCATCTTTGCTTTAACTGCTTTTTAGTTCAGGGTAAAAACAAGATCTGCAGATGCTGGAAACCAGAGTCTAGATTAGACTGGTGCTGGAAAAGCACAGCAGGTCAGGCAGCATCCGAGGACCAGGAAAATTGATGTTTCAGGCAAAAGCCCTTCATCAGGAATAGAGGCAGGGTGCATCTATTTTCGTTGATTTTCCTGTTCCTCATATGCTGCCTGACCTGCAGTGCCTTTCCAGCATCATTCTAATCTAGATCCTGTCTTTTAGTTCAGACAGACAACCAGGCAGTTTGTCATGTCTGGTAACAATGACCAGTCAAGAGGTTCAATGGTCAGTTAGGGGGCTCATCCTTTATCAGTCAGGCAAGATGAAGAGGAGTCCTGAGTGAGTGAGTAGGGCAGATAGAGCACTGAAGGGATTAGTAACTGGCGGTGACAAATGTGGGTGAGAGTGACTGAGAGAGCATCAATATTTATCCTTGGTGAGTAAAATGGCACAATTACAGTGAGTATGAGACAACAGGAAGAAGATGATGGCACTTACCATTGCAAAACCCAGAAGATCATTAACATCTTGCGTAGCATTTTGTGTGCTCCTCCAGATTGGCCTGACTTCAGACCAGGCTGGCAGCATTTGACATAGAGGGCATCTGATTAAACATGGCACCAATAGAGAGAATGCAGTAAGGTCATGGCATTTAGCTCCTGATGAGCACAAGATAGCATGAGGACAGTACCATGAAATTATGATACTTAAGGAGATGAGCAGCAGAGTATTCCTTGAAATAACTCAATAGACCTCACTGAGAGAAGCCCTCCTTGAAACTTACTGAAAATGACAGAGCTAATTCTTCCGTAAAATTCAATCCTCCCATGTTCAAACTGTTCTCACTCTCCCTAATCCCACATCTCTGATGTTTCCCCCGTCTGAATCATACCAGACATCCTCTGGGGCAACTTTATTTCCCGGCAGCATTTCTAATATGTCTTAACCAGCTTCCTCAGGAATAATCAATTTGGTAGTTATTTACTCACTTCCAAGAACAGCTAAGCACTTAGAAAACCTATATTCCACCAGCATATAACATAGTAATCCATTCGTATTCAGACCAAAGCTAATTTCTGTAACGCCTCACAGCAAGCATTCTTTCTGTCAGCACTCTACTCAATTAGTCTCTTACAGTTCAAAAGACATTGATTGATTGAGGCACTGAAAGTTTTACTTACATTACCTCCAGACTATCAATACACCAAACACCATTAGAGTTCAAAATAAATGAATAAACTTAAACAAACACACTTTTAGAAAATATTCTTAAGAGGTACCATAAAATCCAAGAAGTTCACAACTCAGAAGTAGAACTGTAGATTTTCTTTGCTGGAAGAGTTCAGAACTATCCTGCTGCACTCTTCCCTTCACATCGCCACATGCCATTTCCTGCTGCAAACAATTAAACACTTTTCTTTGAAATTGCCTCAGAAGGCAGTGGAGGCCAAGTCTATGGATACTTTCAAGAAAGAGATGGATATGCTCTTAAAGATAGTGGAATCAAGGGTTATGGGGATAAGGCAGGAACAGGATAGTGATTGTGGATGATCAGCCATGATCATAATGAATGGTGGCGGTGGCTTGAAGGGCCGAATGACCTACTCCTGCACCTATTGTCTATTGTAATAGCCCATGCATCAAACAGTCTGTGCAGTAATGCATTCCCTTTTCCAACAACTTTATGCATAAAGAATTTTCTTCTAATCCCTCGTAAATGTAGGATGGATAAATGTGAAAGTTACACTAAACTAACCTTAAGACACTGTTGCAACCTATTCCTATTATGAGCTGATTAACAAATTAACCATCTTTCATTCCATACAGGTGCATACAGTCCTATTAAGTAAAATAGCATTTTTTTAACAACAATGCAAAGCAGCAGCAATCTGTTCAGCGCAATGAGTGTGACATGAAAGATCATGCTCTCTTTCAGTGGAATAAGAAGCTCTTCTCCCAGAAATAGTGGTAGTTATTTTCATGAAAGAAAGAAAGATGTGTGAAGTGTGTCCTGTACTAATATTCACATCGTTTAAAAACGGTCTTAGCATAGAACTCTCGTTTCCACCATATCAGAAGATGACGACTGCGCTGGAGAGGGTGGAGGGGAGATTCACCAGGATGTTGCCAGGGATGAAAAGCCTCTTGGATCTGAGGAGGCTGAGGGGGAATTTTATTGAGGTATACAAAATTATTAGAGGTATAGTCAGAATAGATTGTGAGAATTTTTTTCCCCATGGCAGATGTGCCTAAGATGGAGGTCATAATTTTAAGGTAAGGACTAAGTGGTTCAGAGGAGATCTTAGAAAATGCTTTTTTCACCCAATTGCTAGTAGGAACATGGAATGTACTGCTTGAGAGGGTGGTGGAGACAGGTACTCATCCAGAAGCAGCTGGATGAGAATTTAAAATACTGGGACAATGGCTATGGGAATGGTTTGATTTGATTTATTTATTATCACCCGTATTTTATTTCAAAATACAGTGAAAAGAGTTGAATAGTGTCACCATTGTCTGGAGCTGTCTTAAAACACAAAGAAAACAAAAGATAGAATATAAGGGCAGAAAAATAAAGGAATAAAGAAAAAATGTTCAACTTTATAGTTCTTCTTATTAAGTGTTTCACCAGGGGTGGTGGCCAGGTACAAGTCCCCTTTGCTGCGCCACCGTGGCTGGAATGAAATTGGCCACTCTTTGGCAGCATCTACCTCCACCAATGCCCTCGCCATTATGAGTCCTCATTGGACCTCACCAATGCAGATGTCACTAATGGCACCAGGCACAGTACCAGCTCAAACTTGACTCTGCCACCACTGATTCAGCTGCTGCCGATGCTGCCGGGTCTCAGACTGGGCCCAAGCTGGCCTCTGCTGGCCCTCCATGAATTTACGCTGGATGCAGACGCCACCAGGAACCCAAACTCACCTTCACTGCAGCAGCCATAGGTCAAAGCTAGGACTGCCTCGCTGATGCCGAAGCCACCAGGAACCCAAACTCGTCGTCACCACATGTCAAAAACCCATGACCCTCTGAGGGAAACATTTCAACTAACTTGCATCAAATAAACTGCCCCTGATTTTTAAACAGTTCTCATTTTAGAACATAGGACATAGAACAGTACAACACAGAACAGGCCCTTCAGCCCACGATATTGTGCCGACCAATTGATTCTCATGTAAGGTAAACCTAATGTACGAACCCTCAAATTTCTGTGACCATATGCATGTCCAGCAGTCTCTTAAATACCCTCAATGACCTCGCTTCCACAACTGCTACTGGCAACACATTCCATGCTCTCACAACTCATCAGTCACTTATTTCTCACCTCCAGTAAGAGGACTATCTTTTTCACATACAATTTAAATAGAACTCAAAATACCTTATCGTGACTTATTTACATTCAATCATTGATGTCACTCAATGTTCACAGCTCTCCCTTCTGGGTTCATCAGGGACATGGAAAATGGTCACTTTGAACAAAATGTTATAGTCAGCTGTACACTAGAGAAAGAAGTGCACTCCATTTGCAGGGTTCAAACAGGGAATGGCTGTAAGGTCATGTAGCCTGGGGAGCTTGATTCCTGTTGTTCCAGTTACAATGGCAGCCGATCATACAGGTGATGTTGCAAAGTAGTCATACATTTTCGAACGGGACCTTCCATTTACAATGAAGTGTCACCTTCACCACCCAACTGCTTTCAGAAGCTTTTACTTTTAACACCACCCCCACCCCTCTCCACTACGTGTACCATGAGGGTCTATTTGTGGCTGGCAGCAATTTCTAGTTCACGGCTGGTTTTCAAATATGGCACAGGGCTGGAAATCCCAGCAGATCACAGCAGTGGCAAATAGTTCTGCAATGGATAAGCACAAGATAAGCACAATGGATATTCTACAATGGATAAGCACAAGCTCTCTTTGGAAAGCAGCATCCAAGGAGGTGTGATACATACATAATGAGGTGAGAAGCTGAGAACTGCAAGGTTAAAAGATAACTAGCTAAAGTTCAAAGAGAGATACCCTCTGTGAAACTGCCTGAAATAGGCACTGAGCCAATCTTTTTTGTAAAATACAACCCCTCAACTTTCTCTTTGCAGCCGTTCTGATTTTTTTCCACATTATGTCAATATTTGATTTATTTCTTCCTGTCCTAACTTGTTCCTCTCTTGCAGCCATTTATTCAATCCTCACAAAGAATATTTTCAAGCATTCATTTTTCAAAGTTATTCAGAACAAAAATTGTTGCCACTTTCGTAACTGTCTTTTTATCTTTGGTTCTGGTTCTCTGATCATATTGCTCATTTATCCTTGTTTCTCCGTAGTGTTTATCTTCTACATATTGAGTCAATCTTAGCTCTGTGCATGTAAACATTCCTTTAGTTTTCTTGTATCTGTAAATGTTCCAGTCAGCTCTCAAATTCCCTTCCATGATTATCATTCACTCTCGTCTGCATTGATAAATCACATGACATTGCTGTCACGGTGAGAAACATATTGCATTTAGGTTGAGAAACCTTGGCCAAGGCCCACAACTCAAGGTTAAAAGTGGAGGCAAAAGTGAGGAATCAGAGCAGTAAAGAAGTTAGTTATATTCTAAAGGCCCAGAATAAACACATTCAAGTAGAAAACTGTGGAATAGGTCCTTGTTCAACACAATAAGGGAGAAAACAGCCCTCAAACATAGACAAATGGGCTTGAAGAAAACCATTGACAGGCTGGCAGATCTCAGTGCTGGTGGTATGATGGAGGAGGAACGAGGTACTATCTGTAACAAGGGTAGCTATTGTGCCTGGAGATCATCTGTGTTAGCCTTAGGTCACCACTAAATGCGAGCACCATCGATTTTCCTGAAGTCTAACAGGAGGCTTCTAGCTTATACCCAACAGACTCATCCCCTATTGGTATGTCCTCTGTACATTGGAAAAAATTATGAGGGGATGGGAGTGACTCTTAATTGCTCAGGCTTAATTAGGCTTGTAGTAGGCAACTGATCTGTTAAGGTCAACTAGGAGAAAGTGAGGACTGCAGATGCTGGAGATCAGAGCTTAAAAATGTGTTGCTGGAAAAGCGCAGCAGGTCAGGCAGCATTAAAGGAGAAGGAGAATCGATGTTTTGGGCATAAGCCCTTCTTCAAGAATGAGGAGGGTGTGCCAAGCAGGCTAAGATAAAAGGTAGGGAGGAGGGACTTGGGGGAGGGGCGCTGGGAATGCGATAGGTGGAAGGAGGTTAAGGTGAGGGTGATAGGCCAGAGATGGGGTGGGGACGGAGAAGTCGGGAAGAAGATTGCAGGTCAAGAAGGCGATGCTGAGTCTGAGGACTGGGACTGAGAAAAGGTGAGGGGAGGGGAAATGAGGAAGCTGGAGAAATCCACATTCATCCCCTGTGGCTGGAGGGTTCCTAGGCAGAAGATGAGTTGCTCTTCCTCCAGGTGTCATGTTGCCATGGTCTGGTGATGGAGGAGGCCAAGGACCTGCATGTCCTTGGCGGAGTGGGAGGGGGAGTTAAAGTGTTCAGCCACAGGGCGGTTGGGTTGGTTGGTGCAGGTGTCCCAGAGGTGTTCTCTGAAACGTTCCGCAAGTAGGCGGCCTGTCTCCCCAATGTATAGGAGGCCACATCAGGTGCAGCGGATGCAGTAAATGATGTGTGTGGAGGTGCAGGTGAATTTCTGATGGATATTGAAGGATCCCTTGGGGCCTTGGAGGGAAGTGAGGGGGGGGAGGTGTGGGCGCAAGTTTTGCATTTACACCCTCCTCATTCCTGAAGAAGGGCTTATGCCCGAAATGTCGATTCTCCTTCTCCTTTGATGCTGCCTGACCTGCTGCACTTTTCCAGCAACACATTTTTAAGAACTGATCTGTTAAGTTGTCCGCTGCTGACTATCTGGTAACTGAAAGATAGTGGGAGCCCACCATCTCCCCAGCGTCTTGCCAGCTTTCCCATCTCCCAGTCCATCTTCAAAGGGCTCACTAGATTCCTCTTTCAGATCTGTAAGCTTTCATGAGAACCTGGTAAGTTAGAAAATTGATGCCTGTAATTTCTCACAAGGAGCTTTCAACATCGTCAAATATGTTAAAATGATGGTTGAATATTTAGATCATTGGGCATTTGTATGTTAATATTCAACAGAGTAATTTTAGTGTTTGGTATGACACATTTGTATTAGTGCAGTGATGGACACCATAGGCAAACAATTGAATTTAGGTTGGAAAATGGGATTCAGAATGACAATTTAAAAAAATTGATTCTGCCGCACTTATATTTCACCATTTTAGTTTCTGTTTTTTCCATATGAAATCATAAATGTGTATGCATAATGCTACTACTCCAAACTCATGTCCAAACATAATAATACTAGAGCTCACAGTGTGGTTTATTTGATTTAACTGAGTAACAGTCACATTAATTTATAAACCAGTCACTCATCCACATGCATGTTCTGCCTTTCTTCAATGCTAAATAGCGATATTAAAAATGTATGAAGTTTATGTATAGCAGAAATGTATGCACTTTAAATGGCAATGTAATGAATTGCTCTTGAAATATAGCTGTTCAATTTGAGAGAGATTGTTTTATTTACTTATCAATTTGATATCATAGAAGATATTGATTATAATATTAGTCTTCAAACTATTACATCATAAACAACACAGAAAGATTTCCATTGTGCATTGCAAATAGATGTATCAATATCTTTTTCCACTTTACTTTCACTCTTATTAAACACCTTTCTGCTTTATTTGTCAATACTTAAGCCAACACAATAGTTGGCTTCAACAAAGACTGATCTTTGAAAACCTTATGCAGCAATATCATGGTACTGCGATAATTGGTCTCCAACAATGACAACATTTTCTTTTGATTCCAACTAAAAGACTGTTTTCCCCTGTTTCACATTGAATATACTTTACCAGCATACCTTGGTTCCATAGCTGATGTCAAGGGCAGTCGCTCTCAACTTCCCTTTTGAGTTAAGCTCTTCGATCCACATTTAAATCAAGGTCGTAATGAGGTCAGCAGCCTAGTGGCCCTAATGAAATCAGCCCCCATTTTTCAAGTCTTTTTTTCTCATGTCAAGTTCTTAATCTGTCTGTGATTGGGAAATCCCTGAGGTTTCACATTTTTGCTTGGGGTATGAGAATTCTGGCCCACAGGTAACATCTATAAAGGGATAATGTGCAAACTAGATTGGAACCAATGCTTCTAGTGATAGAGTCATTGACTTGATCTGCACAGACTTGTTCTTGATATGCAATTAGAACAGCCTTAGGTACTGTCCACAGTCTGGCATTAACGAATTATATTTATTTAATTAATTAATTGATTAATTAACACAAGTTATTCTCCCTGTTGAGATTCATCTCACCACCTGGATCAAAATTATATATTAATACCCTGAGGACTAAATGGTTACACTGGGGACTGCAGTTGACAGTGGGAATACCCACTGCATGTAAAACATGCTTCAATGTTTGCACACATTATATTAATCTTTATTCATAATAACTGTGTGATTGTTCATGCCAGAGCCCACCTGATGCCAATGATTTATGCCTTCCATATGCCGCTGAGCTCAAAGCACAACCAACAGCAGTAGATTTCTCTTTAGGATATGTTATCTAAA
The DNA here is from genome assembly GCF_037043375.1 of Chiloscyllium plagiosum. Taxonomy (NCBI): domain Eukaryota; kingdom Metazoa; phylum Chordata; class Chondrichthyes; order Orectolobiformes; family Hemiscylliidae; genus Chiloscyllium; species Chiloscyllium plagiosum. The sequence continues at coordinate 115,080,297 of NW_028270139.1, forward strand.
TGCATCAGCTACACATTTTGGCCAAGATTTGATCTCAATGTCAAAAGTAACAGCAATAGTTGTCCTTTGTTTCATTAAAATGTTTAAAAATTACCTGCTGATGTGAAAATTATTAGCTAGTTGCTCTAAAGAACAGTCAATGCAATATGCGTATGTGTGTATTTGTGCGTATGGAAGTGAGAGACCAGGCCTTCTTGCATTGTTTTCAATGTGGAAATCGCAATGAAGGGATGGCTTTCTTTTAGGGAACCAACAATTTACCTAGTCAATCCTATGATCTACGTAATCGCAAAGTGAGATAAAAGTAATAATTAGTACAGGGTCAGCAACATCCAACTTCTTTCTATTCTGGATGTTCTTCCATGTATGAATTTCAGACATATACATGAAAAAACTGAGATTACATAACTGAAGTTTTAGATATAATGATTCACATACATGCAATATATCTAATATCAAAAACATTTAAAATCAGAATCGTAGAACAAGTTATTTATATGGCAACAGCAACTGTAAAATTGAGTCAGACAGGCCAAGATGAATCCCAGGTTGATGTTTACTCTATGCTGACATGATTTTAACAGTGACAGCATTTGGGATGCTGTAAATGGCCCCAAGTACCCTATCAGGGGAAAACATCACCGAGAGTTGCATTATCGATGGTTCTAATTGTTGACTTCAGGTGAGGACAGGATTGAACTTTCCTTCAATTGAACGATTTATAATTCAGATTTATACTTGAGGAATGGTCAATGTGCAAAGAACAATATCTCAATATGACTCAGTGACTTTCGGGTCAGAGAGCTGAAAATTGGTGAATATGAGGCTGGTGGTAGTGAAGCAAATCTCTATTGTAGATGTTAAGACCTTCATTTCTGATTGCACAATGCACCATTCATTTCTCTTCAGATAGTGAAGCAGTCATTGTTCATATGCAGCAAAACATGGACATGATTCAGTCTTGGATGTTCTCAGCTCAAAAGAAGCTCAAAACCTTCCAATGTAAATTAGCCTGCACCATCAGCATTCCATTCACCAACTTAAATATTCAGCCATTCCAACACTGATGCATAGTGGCAGTATTGTATATGTAAGGTACGCTGTGTCAGTTCATCAGCACGCTTTCAATCGAAGCTTCCTAAACTTACGCAATCTACCATCTTGAAAGACAATTACAGCAGATACTGGGGAAAAGCACCACCTGCAAGGTCCTCTTCAAACCATTCAGCATCCTGACATTGAACCCTATTATCATTGTTATCATATTCCTGGATCAAAATCCTGGAATTCCATGCCTAACAGCATTCTGGAAGTATCTGGCTTGGAAGGAATGCAATGATTCAAGAAGTCAACTCATCAGCATCTTCTTAAGGGCACGTAGGTAAGACAACAAATGCTCAAATAAACAGTGGCATCCATGTGATAGAGTCATAGAGTCATAGAGATGTACAACATGGAAACAAAAAAGAACAGACCAGGTCATTGGGTAACTTAGTAGATGTGCTTAAAGCTGAAATGGAGGGGATAGGACAGGATTAATACACTGGATTCCCTAAACTTACACCTTTGTGGATTATAGGCAGAAAATAAAGTCAAAACTGCTATCACTAACAAATGCAACAACAACTGCATGGCTTCCATCCCCACCCCCATTCACCTATTGTACTCTTTGGTACCTTCTCCCTAGCAATCCCCCTCCCCCACCCAACACCCCCCCAACCCCCATTTAATCTAGACTGTAGTTTCCAGAATGTGCAGTCCTCACTTTTGCCTAGCAACTGCATGGCATTTATCCACCTGTTATCACTGAGTTTGAGATTGTCTGATCAACTGTCTCTCTCACTACTTATCCTACTCTTAGTCCACTGTGCCTAACTTCCTCTATTGTTTTCACTGTTCTATCCCTAAAAGTGTGACTTTCCCATTTACCTCCCCTGATGAATTATCTGACCTCATTTTGCCTACAGCACCAACTTCTCTCACAGCCTGAAGCTGCAGGCTACCCAGCATTTTTTCCTGACTCCCATGTTAACAATTCTGTCTTCTCAGGTACTCCCCCTCCCCTTTAAACATTGAATTTAACATGCAAGTGAACATACAAATTAGAAACAGGTTAGGACATCCAACCCTTCAGCCTGTGCCAGAGTTTGATAAGATTATGGCTGGCCTGATTGTGTTTTCAACTGTACATTCCTGCTTGCCGTCCAAGCATTACCTCCCTTGTTATCAAGAATCTATCTAACTACATCATAGAAATATTGATCTCTGGTAAATATCATTCCAAAGATTAAGAGAACACAGACAGAAAAAAATTACCATTATTGCTACCCTAAATGGGAGGGTCATTATTTTTAACTAGAGTCTAGATTAGAGTGGTGCTGGAAAAGCACAGCAGGTCAGGCAGCATCCGAGGAGCAGGAAAATCAACGTTTCGGGCAAAAGCCCTTCATCAGGAATAGAGGTAGGGTGCCAGCAGAATGGAGAGATAAATGAGAGGGGGGTGGGGGTGAGGAGAAAGTAGCATAGAGTACAATAGGTGAATGGGGGTGGGGATGGATGTGATAGGTCAGAGAGGAGGGTGGAGTGGTTAGGTGGAAAGGAAGCTAGGCAGGTAGGACAGGTAATGGGGATGGTGCTGAGCTGGAAGGTTGGAGCTGGCGTGAGGTGGGAGAAGGGGAAACTGGTGAAACCACATTGATACCATGGGGTTGAAGTATTTCGAGGCGGAAGATGAGGCGTTCTTCCTCCAGGCGTCGGGTGGTGAGGGAGTGGCAGTGGAGGAGGCCCAGGACCTGCTTGTCCTCGGCAGAGTGGGAGGGGGAGTTGAAATGTTGGGTTACAGGGCGGTGGGGTTGATTGGTGTGGGTGTACTGGAGATGTTCCCTAAAGCGCTCTGCGAGGAGGCATCCAGTCTCCCCAATGTAGAGGAGACTGTATCAGGAGCAATGGATACAATAAATGATATTGGTGGATGTGCAGGTAAAACTTTGGTGGACGTGGAAGGCTCCTTTGGATGGAGGTGAGGGAGGAGGTTTAGTCTCTCACACAAGGGGAAACTGTTTACCATCATCAACCCTGTCAAGTTCCCTTAGGATTTTATAGGTTTTGTTAAGATCATGTCTTGTTACTCTAATGGATTCAGGTCCAAACAGTATGAATTTTCCTCAGAACACATTCATTTCAGAAATCAGTTGAGTAGACTGCCCTAGTGCAATTATATCTTTTCTTAAGGAAAATCAAAAATGTTTACGTTATATCAGATATGGTCTAACCAAAGCCACGTACCACTACAAAAAAAAGCTTTCTGACTTTTATAATCCATTTCTATTGCAATAAAGCATATCGTTTCATTTTTCTTCCTAATCACTTTTCTGTACCTGGCAATTACCTTTCTGTGATTCATGTACCATTGCTACATGAATATGAAAAAGGTAGAAACATCCCTTCTCCATCTTCTCAATATGTCTGCAGCTTGACCATAGGATTTGGTCCATTGCCATTCCATGATCATCCAGTTTGATGGGACTGCATTCACCTAGTTCCTTTCTGATTTAATCATTTGTTGTTGTATTGACCAGATAATCACCTGTAATGGATTATCTTTCCAGTTATATCACTTCTCATAACTTCAGCATGTATCGATTCTCTTGCTATTTCTAATCTACTTGCAACCATTTGGAGCCATAATCCAAAAACATTATTCATTTCTACAACTATGCTCAGCATTAACTCCCAGTTACCTCTCTTAACTATCAAATGTTTTTAATTCATCAACTGTGTGACAATGCTGCTCCTTTAACAAGGTTATTCTGTCCTTGTTTTAAAGAATGATCATAAAGGCAGATGTTCCAATATGTCTGGAATATCTACTTGGAAAAGTTTTTAAGTGTTTTCATTTTCCCTTTTTTATCAAACAAAACAGAATTTATTTGCAGACTACTGAATGAAGCATGAACAAAAGAGAACCGACTTTAGAATAACTTAACCTATCTGAAAACCCAAACAACCCTATTGTAACTTAATGATGCTGTTCCAAATGCTTGCAACATCCTCAAAAACACGCCCTTTGCAAAAAGAAGTGAAATAAAACACAGGTTCTTACAGGAGAGATATCAGAGAGAGAGGATCAGCATGGAACTGCTTCTTTGAGTTCCCAACTAAGATGTCACCAGCTGCTGCAAACAAAACAGCTTGCTTAAACCAAACCCTGAACTGGGAGAACTAGCCATTCCTCTTTCATTGGACAAATATTTTTAAAAAACACTTAAAAAGCTTTTTGAAGTGGATATTTCCAGACATATCAGAACCTCTGCCTTACCAACCCCTCTGGAAAAAAACAAGGACAGTAAAACCTTAACTGCTTGTTCAACATTCAACACTAAATGAACAGAAATTCCAAAAATTAACTGTTTTATAAAGATGGAAGCCATTTAACTTTGACTCACACCACAAACCCTCTCTCTGGCAACTGAGTGTGATCAAAATTTTTACAATCTTCATTCCAGAGATGAAAGGCTTGTCGTATGAAGGAGAAATTGAGTAGTTTAGGCCTAGTGTTTAGAAGAATGAGAGATTTTATTAAGGGATGTGAGATGCAAAATGGAATTGACAAAGTAGACACAGTGCAGATGTTTCTTCGTGTGGGGCAACCTAGAATGAGAGGTCATCGCTTTAGGCTTAGAGGTGGCAGTCTTAAACAGGTATAAGGAAGAATTACTTCTCCCAAAGGGACATGAATCTGCATAATTTACAACCCCAAGAGTACAGTAGATGCTGGGACACTGAAAAAGTTTATGAAGGAGATAGATTTTTAAAGTGAATAACAGGTTAAAGTGTTATGGGGTGAGGGCAGAAAAGCAGAGACAAGGCCAAAGTGAAATTGTATTAAATGGCAGGCAGGTTTCGAGGGGCTGAATTGCCGACTCCTGCTCCGAGTACTTATGTTCTTATGTAACCTTCCTTCCATATATAATTTCTGCAAACAATGAATAGACTAAGTGCAAGTTTAAGTTTAATTTTATTAGTAAATTTATATTTATATATTATTGTATAAGTAATAATTACTTGCATGTTTTATATGAAAACAGTTGTCGACTGAGTGGAGGGGGCGATTGTCTTGTCTGTTGCTACCCCTATTTGAATGATTACTGAGATATGCATTTTACAATCAGTTAATGTTGTGAATTATCAAGTCATAGTGCATGTTGTACTGGCGACATGTGTATTGACCCTTTCACGTACATCTCATTCCACTTTGCTGAGGCCAATTCAGATAACAGTAATAAGATTATGCCATCAAAGATCAAATAGGTTTTGTAAAACTGACAGAATCCTATTTTGCAGAGAAATTTAAGTAGTATTTAATAGAATGTACTTGTCAGTAGGATGACAGGCAATGTAATTTTCGTACAGTATTAAGACAAATATGGATATAACATTGCAATTACCTTCGTTTGCATTTATCTTGCCCAGATACAAACATTCGCTGATAATGGTGGCATGTCAGGCAATCAAGAACTTGTTTAGTACCCGTTGATTGGAGATTATGGCCAATATTCTCGCTAAAAACAGAGAGATGGTTTTCACAGATGTGTGAACTATTTCCCTATTGGGAAGATTCTGAGCCAACTGCAGATACATTAATTTTGAAGTTTTTATAAGTAAACAGTACATCAGTTAACACCAAGTGGCATTGCTCCGCGAGTAGTTATTTTTGTATGAACAATGGAATATTTTGAAAATCTGTATGCCAAGAATGCTAATATTGGAGGTGACCTGAAATGACTGGGATGGCAGGATAGATCAGATAGTTGGTAAAATCTCAAGAAAATTGGAAGAACAATCGTGAGAATATTGAACATCAGAAAGAATGCTTTAATTCATGTTTGGAATATTGTGTGCAATTCTGGTCTCCCTGTTATAGGAAGGATGTTGTGAAACTTGAAAAGGTTCAGAAAATATTTACAAAGCATGTGGCTAGAGTTGGAGGGTTTAGGCTATAGAGAGAGGCTGAATAGGCTGAGGCTATTTTCCCTGCAGCGTCAGAGGCTGAGGGGTAACCTTATAGAGGTTTATAAAACCATGAGGGACACGGATGGGCTGATTGGTAAGATCTTTTCCCCAGGGTGGGGAAATCCAAAACTAGAGGGCATAACTTTAAAGTAAGAGGGAAAAAAAATTTAGAAGGGACCGAAGGTGTAATTTTTTTCACGCAGAGGGTGGTGCATATATAGAATGAGCTGCCAGAAGAAGTGGTGGTGGCTGATACAATTACAACATTTAAAAGGCATCTGAATGGGTATATGAATAGGAAGGGTTAAGAGGGATATGGGCCAAATGCTGGCAAATAGGTTTAGATTTATCTTAGATATCTGGTAGATAGATATCTTAGATAGATGAGCATGGACGAGTTGGACTGAAGGGTCTGTTTCTGTGCTGTACCTCTCTATAACTCTCTGACTACTGTGTTCCTGAGTGCAGAAGCAAATCAGTTCAAAGTTGCACCTCAATTTTCAGGAACAGCAGCTTAACTCCCAATATCCTTCTTAAGTTCCATAAGCTGTACCATCACATGCTCATCCATCCCATACCACTCCATGCCCCTAACATCCCACACGCTGCTGCAAGCATTCTCCACATCCTTTATACTCCAATGGTCTTTCCATTGTAATGACTGCAGGAGTTATAAATGGTTGCAATTTAGATTGTTTTATTACAAGAGAGAATGTAATAAGTGGTGGAGAAGATATTTATTTCATATCTACCTGCCTACGAGGATGATATAATTCACGTTGATTGGCAGATAAATTTTGGCTAGGGGTAAGTCCATAGACAATCAATGGTAGGAACAAGTTATAGGGTTTCTAATATGTCATTGACATCACAGACACTAGTCAGTCTGCAGACAGAGAACAAGATATAGAGGCAGCCAGCCCTGCAGCTGGAACAGGCAAAATTATGACTACATTGGTCACCATGTTGAATATGTGTGGAAGCTCACGCTCAGATTAGCGAGGGACATGAGGGTTTAAAGGGATCAGGAAGTTTCACCATGGTTGGGCAACAAAGAAGGAATCTTCAATGTTTTCCTCACAGTGACAGTGAGTCGGAAAGTTAGTCTCTGGGATGAGAGGTTCTTGCTGCAAAGGGAGAAAGGGAAAAAGCCATCAGGAATGGAGAACAGCTTTGGCCTGATTATGGGAGAATGAAGTATTAACTTACAACACAGCATAAAGTATAACTGTACGTGGGACATTCTATCATGTTGCTTTACTTGTTATAGTAAAAGTCATATGTTGTAATCCTTTTAGTCAGTTATGCACAAGTCAAATACCTTTTTTAAAAGATGCCACCTTATAAAACACATGCCTCTCCATGAATGTTCTATGCAGATTCCAGGATATGCCCCCTCAATAACCCAGATGTTCACCCAGTTATTCATCTAATATCCAGCATATTACATTCCTCAGGGATAGTAATAGATGAAGGTGAAGCTAATTATACATTTTCTATAGCCTTGAAAGCATTAAGGCACCTTTTTTTCCAGCGAGTGAAATACTGTAAAGCATGTCAACAATTGCACAATGCTGGTTAATGTAGTGATCAATTTACATTTGCAGCATCAGTCCCTATAATCAATCACTGCACTAAAAGCACTTCGAAATGACAATAAAGAATCCAATCATGATGTTTGAAGGTGACAAAACATTCAATATCTCCCCAACTGAATGTTTCACACTCCTCATCTCGCTTACACCAGTGGTCATAAATTCTCCTAAGAGGTGGAGGTGTGTGTTTGTGTGTGTGTGTGTAGCTGTATATATAGGGGTGTGTGGCTGTATGTATGGGGTGTGTGTGTAGCTGTATATATAGGGGTATGTGTATAGCTGTATACATAGGGGTGTGTGTCTTTCTGTCCGATACAATTGGGCTAATCGTGATACTAACCTCAGAAGAGAGGCATAGGTGTTTTACAGCTAAGGCCTCTTGAGAACATGAATTGGTGTGAACTTTTAATATTAGTCTATGTCCAGTGGATGCACATTTGAGAGATCCATACAGGTCACCCATTGATCTGTGGAAAGAGCCACATATATAGAGGTTCAAAGTTATCGTTACCTTCATAGCAGGAGAGGTTAGCCTCCCATTCCTGCTGCAAACAAGTCTTTCTCCAAAATCTAATTCCATCACCAAGTCTCAACATGTACAGAGCCTCTGCTTAGACTGCGCTTCACTCACCCCCAGGAAATGGAGTTGCAGCTGGAAAACTCTCGTGCTCCTGCAGACCCCAGACATCTTGAGTGGGCCTGCGGCTGGGCGGCCTCTCTGAGTTAGGAGCTCCTCATCCACTGCAGTGGCCTGCTGCTGCTCCTGCAGTTGCTGCTGTCGACCCCGGCCCAGCTCCTGCATCTGCTGTGACCTTCTTTTTCTCGGGGTTGGCGAATCGAGGACTGGAGGGAATCAGTTTAAGATTAGAACGGAAAGAATAATAAGGAACCTGAGGGGCAACGTTCTTACACAGAAGGTAGTACGCATATGGAATGAGCTGCCAGCAGAAGTGGATAAGGTGGATATATTAAGAACATTTAAGTGGCATTTGGACAAATACATGGATAGGAAAGGTTTAAAAGGATATGAGCCAAGTGCAGGGAAATGGGGTTAGTGTTGATGGGCAATTTGGTTGGCATGGGCCAGTTTGGACCAAAGATCCTGTCTCTATGCTGTAGGGCTGGTACACTTACAACATTTAAAAGGCATCTGGATGAGTATATGTATAGGAAGGGTTTAGAGGGATATGGGTCAAGTGCTGACAAATGAGACTAGATTAGGTTCGGATATCTGGTCAGCATGGATGAGTTGGACTGAATTGTCTGTTTTTGTGGTGTATATCTCTATGATTCTATGAATCATGTCTGGCTGTACAGGACATTGGCCAGACCACTTTTAGAATACTGTATTCAATTCTGGTCTCCCTGCTACAGGAAATATGTTGTTAAACTTGAAAGGTTTCAGAAAAGATTTACAAAGATGTTGCTCGAGTTGGAGGGTTTGAGCGATATTGAGAGGCTGATTAGGCTGGAGCATTGGAGGCTGAGGGGTGACTATATAAAGATTTATAAAATCATGAGGGGCATAGATAGGGTAAATAGCCAAAGTCTTTTCCCTAAGGTATGGGAGAAAGGTTTAAGGTGAGTTCGGAAAGATTTAAAAGGGATCTGAGGGGCAACGTTTTCATGCAGAGGGTGTGCATGTATGAAACACGCTGCCAGAGGAGGTGGTAGAGGCAGGTACACTTATAACATTTAAAATACATTTGGCTGGGTACATGAATAGGAAGGGTTTAGAGGGATATGTGCCAAGTGCTGATAAATTGGACAAGGTCAGTTTAGGATATGTGGTCAGCATGTGCGAGTTAGACCAAAGGGTCTGTTTCCACGGAATATGACTCTATGACTTTGTAGCATTTGAGCCCCAAGCACATTCAGTCTGCATGTATTGTAAATGGACGATGAAATGATTGTTAATTATGTGTAACTGGCGTTTGCAAATTCCAGCTTCATATATTTGTTCCCTCAATGTCCAAGCATCTAGCAGATATGGATCTCATATCTGTCACCTATCAAAGTGACACTGACTCTGTCATTCCTGGGCTTTGTCCCAGACATTCCCAGTTGCAATTTTCATTTAGAGAATGGCAAGTGAAGGGCAGGGAATGCAGTTAATCAGCACCGTCCATACCAGGATCAAACTGGTGACCAGATCTACCACATCCTCCTTCTGGCTCCACCACCTCCCAAACCTCTTTGTTCCCCTTTACCTTTCATTGCCTATGCACCCATTTTCACCCATCCCCTCCACCACTATCACATGAGTGACAACCAACTCCCCTCCCTGAGCCCTGATATTACATCTCAATGAGGCACACCTTGCTGCTTAACACTGCCCCTATGGGGGGTCATTGTGTCAATGACTGTCAATAATCTCCCCCAATCTCCTGTAGCCTACTGTTTTTCTGATGCTGCAGTTCAAACTGCACTACACCTCTTCACAATTTGGGATTCTCACCATCACTACCTTGTCCCACCTCTATAATGCCTCTGGTTCTACATGCCCACACTCGCAGCCTTGAATGTACCACCTCCTTTAGTAGTTACCACACAAACAGCCCAATCAGTCCTCTTTTCACCCTCTTAAACAATCAACAGATAGTGCCCCCAGGACAATATTAGCCCTGGGTCTCTGGCCAACTTCAGTGAGCAAGACTGTCCAGGCTCCAGGCTGCTGTGTTTGCAGCTCACAGTCTAACAATCCCCTGTCTGCTGGGTGCTGGCCCTGCAGGAGTGATTGGTGTCAATTCCCCTACATTATATTCCTGAAGAAGGGCTTATGCCTGAAACGTTGATTCTCCTACTTCTTGGATGCTGCCTGACCTGCTGCGCTTTTCCAGCAACACATTTTTCAGCTCTGATCTCCAGCATCTGCAGTCCTCACTTTCTCCCCTACATTGTAGCCAAACAGACCTCATGACCTTGAGCGGCCCAAGTGATGACTGACCATGGCCAAGCTTCTGGACTGGTTGCAAGTTGTGCCAGTGACTGATGATACTGAGAACCCAGCAAGAGACAATGAAAAATATGGTCGTATAGTATACTAGAAGATATTTGATCACTAATTTTTGATGAGGGGGTATATTGGCAATCTGACTCAAAACGAGTACAACATTTGACCTAGTGAGGTGTGGGAGAATTAGAGAAGTAACCGACACCCATTTAATTTGGCATTTCATACCTACTATACATGAAGCAGGTATAGTACATGGCACGGCCTCTGTTCATGTGCAAAAAATCTGTACAATTGCTTATAACAGCTTTATAATTCTGTCAGATGTCCTACATAAAGAAAATTGACTTATAATTTTGCGAAAGAGTAAAGGGAGCTTAATTCTTCAAATAGCTGTACTGAAGTTGAAGAGTCAATAATGTTGGTGCAGAATTATCAGGAGAAAGGCAGGAGATTTAGAGGGGATTTGAGAAAACTTAAGGCAATATTTCTTCATCAGAAAATGGTGGGAATCTGGAATGAATGGCATGGGAGTATGCTTGAGGTAGGAAATCTCACCATCTTTAAAAGTACTCAAATGAGCATTTGAATTATCAGAATACTCAAGGTTATGGATCGAGTGGTGGAACATGGGACTAGTATAGAACTAGAGTGCAGACTTGATGGGCCAAAGGGCCTCTTTTGCACGATATAATTCTGTGCACCTGATCTGGATGCTTTTGATGGTGATACCAGCTGAGGAAACCTGGAAGTACTTCCTTCCCCAAGATAAATATCCTGAATTTTGATTAACATAAATGTAAATTTTAAAGTAACTGTATCAACTTTACCAAAGTAATTATTAGTTTGAGGATTTTATATCTTTGCACTGAAATCATCTGGATAGGTACATATCATACTGATATTCTTATGTCATTGCACTCACCTTCACATATATAATCATTCAGCAGGAGCATCAAATGCAGTACAAGGATCTTGGCAATCATTCACTAAACCATTATTGAAATTACAGCAACTGAAATACCACTAAATATATGGAGAACACAAACACACATAAGTCAAAATGGTATTATTCATTATTGATGTTCTTTAGAATAAGTGAAATAGCTTTACAGCCCGAGAAAACAGGCTTGCCACCACTGAATAAGAATCACTGCAAGTACCTGCAAATATTGAAAGAGATATTGCAACTTGTATGGTTTTTGAAAATGTGACAATTATGCCAAGAAGTAATGGACCTTCATTACTTTATATCCATTCATTTGATTTTCATTTTGCATTTTTTGGTCACCATGAGAACCATGAAGTCCACATCAATCCTTCTTGTAACCATGTGACTTCAAGCTCCAAGTGGTGGTGGTAGAAATTATTTGTATTGTGCAATAGATAGAGCCAAAACAAACTGCTACCTCCTATTTGAGGGTTATTGGTCAGAGAAGTCAAAATGTCAGTGAGCCAGGAATTTAGAAGGCAGAACAAAAGATTGGATTAAAGAATGTGTTCTTTTTTTCCGGGCAAATGACATTAGGGCAGATGAAAAGCAAAAAAGCAATTTTCCTGACAGCTTGTGGGCAGACAGCCTTTTAGGTTATTAGGAGACTAACTTTCCCTGAGGCACCAGATAATAAAACCTTTCAAGAGTTGATGGACTCATTTAAGGAATATTAGCTTTCTCTAATTCTGAGATGCTATTGGTTTTACTTAGCAATTTGAGAACCAGGAGACTCTGTACCAGGATTTTTGACTGGATTAAGAGGACTGGCAGAGGCATGTTTATCCCTTAATGAGATACTGAGAGACTGTTTGGTATGTGGAAGTAATGATATAAAAATTCAAAAGCGCCTACTAAGTGAAGCCTGACTGGACTTCAAACGGGCACTACAACTGGGTTGATCATTGGAAATGACACACATGGAACCTATGTGTTGCAGGTTATTCTGATAGAAGTGGACACCCTCACCAGGCTGACTTGGGCAACACCACTTGAGTGAAAACTAAAATTTTCTTCAGGATTTGAACAGCAGGTCTTTGTAGTTGCTGCGTAGATGCTGTCTAGCGACAGCAAAAGTCTTGAAGTCCCACTGGACCTAAATTGAGTTAGAGAAATCAAGACCAGTATCCAGGAGACTGCACACTCTGGAAAGTCCACCTACATCTGGTTTGGAACAGCTAAATTGCTGAGCAACTTCCAAATCAGAAGCAATTTACAAAAAATCTGATTAAATGGTCTGCCTGTTCTAATAGAGGTTGATATGGGCATGGCTGTTTCAGTGATTGCAGAACTTGCCTTTAACAAAATTTACTCTGGACTCCAACTCTCAAGTTTGTGCAAGATCTCAGCTATACTGAGAAGCTGTACTGGGGAACCTTTACATGGTTCCAGTCTCTTATGAGAAGCAGCTGGTTCAGTTACCACTGGTTGTACTAAAGGGCCTGAACTTGATGGGGTGCAATTGGTTGAGAAAGATTCACCTAGATTGACTCAATATTTTTCAATTAGAAAATGACTGCTTGAAATCCTGATTTATTACCCAATTTCTTTTTTGGGAAGGACTAAGATAGATAGCTAGGCAGATTGATAAGTCAATAGATACATGTATAAACAGTACAGGAGTAATGGTGAGCGGGTGGATAAATAGAGCTGAGGCCATGAAAAGAACAGCCATCATCTTACTGAATGGAGGAGCAGGCTCGCTGGGCCAGATAGCCTACTCTTGCCTAATTTCTTATATTCTTATGTTTGTATGCTCCAAGGACTAGGGACTACTGGCGCCAAGGCCACCTCGCATGTTGACCAGGAAGCAATTCCTTGATTCTGCGAGGCCTGGCCAGCATAGTGGCAGAAATCAGAAATCTGGAAAGCGAAGGATTCCAACTTGCAAAATGGGCAGCACCAGCCATACTGATTGTGACACTCAGTGGGTTGGTTCATTCTTGTGGGGATTTTAAACTAACAGTATACTGTCTTTACAGCTAGATAAATACTCATTCCCACACATGGAAAATTTAAAACTGGCAGGGGTCTGTCCTTCATGAAGCAGATATGAGCCAAGCATATTTGCAATTGCGGTTAGATGAGGATTCCTGGACAATTAATACCCACAAGGGTTTGTATCAATATATAAGACTGCCATTTGGGGTATCTTCAAACTATATAATTTCTCAGTGGATAATGAAGGACATTTTACAAAGTCTAGCCCAATACACTTGCTGTTTATCGAGTTGACATGCTAACAACAGGGAAGACCAATAAGGAGTACTTACAGAAGTTGGACATCGTGCTTAGATATTTCTCCCAGATGGGCACACACTTTATAAGGGAAAAATATTGGTTCCAGGCACCTCAATTGACCCACTTAAATTACAGAGTTGATAAGACTGGGTTACACCTGTTGCAAGATGAAGTGAGGGCGATCAAAAGTGCACAGCCTCCCACATCAGTACAGAGCTCAGAGCTTTCCTTTGGTTGGTGAATTATTACGGAAAGTTTATACATAACCTGGCCTCCATCCTGGCATGTTTGCATCAACTCTTCAAATAATGTCAGCCTTTGAAATAGTCACATCGCCAAGCTGTAATTTTCAGGAAAATGAAGACACAGCGATCATCCTCGAAGGTGTTGGCACACTATGATCCCAAGCAAGGTCTAGTATTGGCATACAGTGCCTTCCTGTATGGCAGCGGAGTAGTATTAGTACTTAGGTGACCCACTGGGGAGGCATACCCAATGCTATATGCATCCAGGACATTGGCTAATGCAGAGCATAAAAACACTCAGACAGAGAAGGAAGGTTTGACGGTAATATTTGGAGCCAGGAAGTTCCACCAATACCTCGACAGATGCAAATTTGTAACAATAACAAACCACAAACCACTGCTAGGTCTACTTAAAAAGGACATGGCAGTGCTGCTCACAGCTTTAGGCTGAGTTCAACAGTGGGCTCCAATACTAAGTGTGTGTGATTACAAGTTGGAACGTAGTCTGAGAGGCCATTTGTAAATGCAGATGCACTAAGCAACCTCCCGCTGATTGATACACCACTGACAGTACTGTCACTAGAAGTGTCTGTAATGGTTTTAAATTTTCTGCACACACTTCCAGTCACAGCTGACAATATCAGACTTTGGACACTGAAAGATCTTTTTCTGGCAAAACTGAAACAACTGGTGGTGATGGGGAAATCCAAGAACTGTCACAACCAGAATGGAAACTGTTTTGGTTCCGGAGAGACCACAGTAGAGGACAGCATATTGTTATGGTGAGCAGGAGTGATTGTCCTGAGCAAAGGTAGATACTGGCTCAACTCCTCCAGGCTCATCCAGGAGTTTCCAAAATTAAGATACTAGCAAGAAGTTATGTCTGGTGGTCAGGATTGTATGCAGACATAGCCGCATTCATGTGGCAATGCCCAAGATGCCGACAGGGACAAAAATTACCATCAACACCTCCCCCCACATCCCCCACAACCAAGGACTTTGTTTCACGCTGACTGTGCAAGCCCTTTCATGAGCTCATTGTTCTTAGTCATTGTGGATGCCCACTGTGCTAAGTGAGAGACAATTTACTTCAGGGGACAAAGTTTGGTGCAGGAACCACAGGAATGGCCCTGCATGGGTAAGAAGCATGGTCAATGTGAGGTCAGTTTCTAGCTATGTATGATGGTTGGGTACAGTCCGGAACAAGCATGTGGACCATATGAAAGCTGCAAACTCACAATCAGTGCAGGAGCAAAACATGTTCGGCTCCTTGACAGCCTTCCCGACTGTTCCAGAACACATCGGTTCCCCATATCCGCCAAGTGGTGAAGATGCTTCCGAATCTGAGATGGACATGGCTGATGTCGAGGGGCATGGGGATAATGCAGGAAAGTGAAATTGAGGGTTTTCAGATCAGCCGTGACTTTATTGAATGATGGAGCAGTTTTAATGGGCCAAATGGCATACTTCTGCACTTATGTCTTATGGTCTTCACCTGATTGGCATACTTCACTCATCTTCCTGAATCAGTGTCCACAGCAAGGTGCATTCCACCTCTGTGAGTATGTGCATCTGTACCAATATCTAATTGATCAACAACAAGTCAAAGCGGGAAAAGATAGCCTCACATCAGAACAAATGCATAACTACATTGGTTTCCATGCAATCAAATAACGATGGTTACACAAAAACTACAAGAACTATAGAACCTGTAACCTTGAAGGAGTTTATGTCTTTTTTTAAGCAATGACAGAGAAAGTTACTCAAAAGTAACTATAATGCTGACATTGAAGTGCCTGGCAGGAGATTAAGTGACCTGTTTTAATTTTAATCCACAAAGAACCTTGTATTTGGCTCAGTATTTGTAGCTCTTAGTTTGAAGAGAAAGATTTTTTGTCTATCCCAGATAAGCACCTCCATGGATATCTGTTTGAAAGAACTAGATGCAAAAATAAAACTCAGCAATATGCTTGTATTTGTAATACAGAGGCTGAATCAACTTACTATAGGGATGGCAGCAAAACTAAGGTGAAAGACCAATTAGCCTTCCTTCAAACTAATCCTGTATAGATCAACTAATTATTTTTCAAGTTCTGACATTGCTCCCAACATCTCTTCTTGATCAATACAATGTAGTTGGAGCTTAGGGTTTCACTCTCACACAGTGCATTGCATTACATTAGAGTTGATTAGACCTGCAGTCAGAGTGCTTGCATGGGCTGCCAACAATCATTCTATAAACTTGCTGAAAATGAACTAGTAAGAATTGACACACTGGGTACACACACTCATTGGATCCAATGTAATCTTTATTTGAGCTGTAGTGAATAAGTGTTTGGACTGATTACTTCTTTTGTGCAGGGGAGTATATGCCTCCCTTAATACAAAATCACTATTGTGCAAGAGGCCTGTTCAAATTTCAGCCTATACAAAATAATAAAAGAATGTTAATTACAGAATCACTGCAGCATGGAAGAGGCTACTCTGCCCTTCTTGGATGCATCGGATATCCGTTGGGTTAATTAATTTATTTCAATCCCTTGTCTTCTCTCTGTAACCCTGCACACTCTTCCTTTGCTGACAGCATGACGTGGAGGTGCTGGTATTGGACTGGGGTGGACAAAGTCCGAAGTCACATGACATCAGCTTATAGTTCAACAAATTTATTTGAAAACACACATGACTTCACCTGATGAAGGAGCAGCGCTTTGAAAGCTTGTGAGTTCAAATAAACCTGTTGGACTATAACCTGGCGTCATGTAATTTCTGACTTTACTGACAACAATCCAAATCTTTTAGCTTTTCTGTAGTCTTTCTGTGCACTTTGGAGTGCAGCAGCACTTTTCATTGTGATGTTGATGATGGGACATAGTGACAAGCCTCCCACTCATAAATTATATCAGGGCTCCTCACTTTCTCTCTTAGTGTTTACTCACTTTGTACCTGCTTGGATGCTCACTATATCTCTACCTTGTCTTTTTGTGCTTTGGTCCCTCAGCCTTTCAGTTTGACTTGCCCTTAACATAGACACAAAGCCAGGCAGTTTGTCATAGTTGTCAGCAGCCATCCATTAGGTGGGTGGGCATATTGTTGAATGATGTCAATGTTACACTTGCAGCATGTGCCAGCAGCATGTGTAGTGAAAACACCGCATTGCTTCACCTAAATGGCTATGTTGCAAAGATTAAGGGAGAGTAGTCCTCTGTCAAGTAAAGGGAGACAACTGTCCGTCATGGGGAATCCAGTGTACTATCATAAGAGCAACATTTGCTAATAATACAGGGATTTGGGCACATGGTCAGAAGGTTAGTGCCTCTAAAGTCCATGGAGTTAGCCACGGTCAGCCCTGTCGGTGACATACAACCAGCTGGAAGCTGCCTGGATATCAGTCAGCGATCTCATCAGTCATCAGTGGGGGCTGTTCATCTAAGTCAGTCAGGCACATGGGCCACAGACAGTCCTTGGGTCCATTCACTAAAAGCCATCCAAGTCAGTTTGCTATGTGCCTCCATCAAGCCCGCCTGCTGTTCTTGTGTCTGCTTGTGCATTTCAATGGATTGTTACATTGCTGACACCATGGGGGCCTTCTCCTGCCAGGAGCTGAGTAGGTGCCTGGTGTTTGGCAGTCCTCCAAGTTCCTCGGTCAGCTGCGGAGGCCTGGCAGTGATTCATTCAACAGCAGGTTCTCCCAACTAATCCCAAATGAAATACCCACTGAGGTACCTGTATCTGAGATGCTGGAGGGTGCAGGAGACTGTCTTCATGGGGTTTCCTGTGAGAGATCTGTTGCTTCTAGAAGTGACGACTTGCTGTATTTCCTTCTTGACTATGGTATCTGCAAAAAACGAAAGAGAGAATGAGTGTGGAATAGGGTTAGAAGTTCGTACATGTTAACAAGCATTCACAGTGGCAAGAACGGGAGAATAGCACAGCAAAAAACAATGAACACTTGGTTTCCACAACATGGGAGTTTTAGCATCATCACTGAAACAGCTTTGTTACTCACTGGTCAGATCCAGGAGTCTCATTTGGTAAGGACTGAAGACCTCAATGGCAGACACATAGCTGGGCATTCTCTGCCCCATCATGCATCATTTTCTCCTGGAATGAAACAAAAGAGGGATTGGGTGTGAGATAAAAATGCTCGTCACAGTTAGTAGTGCTAGTGGAGGTGGGGGAAAGTTGGTGAGATATCCTGATTGATTGACTAGGCAGCGCCATGCAGATTTAATCAACTGAAGGGAATTGGGTGGGTGAGATTGAAGAAGGAAAGATGTTGCATGCCCTACTGAATGTGGTAGATCATGAGGCTTGGTGGAAGGTATGTGCAGTGGAAAAAGTATCAAGTACTCGGTAAAGGTGAGGAGATGGTAGCTCATGCTCTCATGAGGCGTAGAAGCTGCGGAGGCCTGGCAGTGATTCATTCAACAGCAGGTTCTCCCAACTAATCCCAAATGAAATACCCACTGAGGTACCTGTATCTGAGATGCTGGAGGGTGCAGGAGACTGTCTTCATGGGGTTTCCTGTGAGAGATCTGTTGCTTCTAGAAGTGACGACTTGCTGTATTTCCTTCTTGACTATGGTATCTGCAAAAAACGAAAGAGAGAATGAGTGTGGAATAGGGTTAGAAGTTCGTACATGTTAACAAGCATTCACAGTGGCAAGAACGGGAGAATAGCACAGCAAAAAACAATGAACACTTGGTTTCCACAACATGGGAGTTTTAGCATCATCACTGAAACAGCTTTGTTACTCACTGGTCAGATCCAGGAGTCTCATTTGGTAAGGACTGAAGACCTCAATGGCAGACACATAGCTGGGCATTCTCTGCCCCATCATGCATCATTTTCTCCTGGAATGAAACAAAAGAGGGATTGGGTGTGAGATAAAAATGCTCGTCACAGTTAGTAGTGCTAGTGGAGGTGGGGGAAAGTTGGTGAGATATCCTGATTGATTGACTAGGCAGCGCCATGCAGATTTAATCAACTGAAGGGAATTGGGTGGGTGAGATTGAAGAAGGAAAGATGTTGCATGCCCTACTGAATGTGGTAGATCATGAGGCTTGGTGGAAGGTATGTGCAGTGGAAAAAGTATCAAGTACTCGGTAAAGGTGAGGAGATGGTAGCTCATGCTCTCATGAGGCGTAGAAGGTCATTGACCTTTCTCCTGCATTGCTGCACATTCCTGTGGACCATGCTTAGCTGGATGGCAACCTCAGACCAGGCACGCAGAATGTGATAACATGGTTTCCTCTGCTGGTCCTGAGGGAGGAGGATGGCCCTCTTCTGCACCATGCTATCATTAGTACCTCCAGACCCTTGTCAGCAAAATGTGGTATCGATGTCCCTAAGTCTGTCATATCCATGGCAATTCACATGAACAGTATAAGGCATTCCAGACTGTCAGCTCTTTGCCTGTTCCAAAATTGTATGTTAAATATTGCACTGGAACCATGAGTCCAGGAAGTCCAGACAGTGGTGTGTTCTTTCGCCTGCTGCATGAGGGAATGTAGGGCAAGCGAAACTTGATGGGTGGGTGATGAGACACATTTCAGAAAATAGCATGAGACACCTGGCTTAGCCTCATGGAGAGAAATATTCCATGAATCCCACTCAAGTTGAAACTCAGCCAATTTCTGATAAAATTCAGTCCATAGCTTCAGTTCATTGGGCTATTGTCAGAAAGTGGGGTCAAGATACAACTTGTCCACAAAGTGTTGTGTTAAAATATAGTTTTTCACATCCATCTTTTAGTTTTCAATTTTGGAATGACAGAAGCTGCAACACAGGCTGTGAACCCAGTCTTTTTAGTTAATGGGGAAAGCAGCTAGTATCATTGGAAGCTTCATTTGCATTTTAATTATTTCACCAAGACTTGTTCACTGTTTGCTCACTGTTCTCCTAGTTCCAAGTGTTGCCAAGAAAGGAGGAGACTTGGCCTCTCTTACCATGTTTTGTCTTCCAGGAAGATTAATTTACATTATATGAACATGACACTCTCCGCCATTCCTCTTATCCCAGCTGTGCTCTCTCCTTTCCCTCTGATCTCACTCACTAACTCTCTCTCACTCTGTCCACCTTTTTAGTTCATTCCAGTTGTGTTCTTACCTCCCCCCCGATCTCATTCGCTCTTTGACTCTCTCACTCTCTCCACCATTCCTTTGATCGATACTAATGCTCTCAGCTCTCCTGCTCATCTTACAGTGTTGCTAATGATCTCTCTATGTTGCTCATTTATTCACCATTGTTCTTGTGTCTCTCTGTTACTTATTACTTGTTATTGCACTTATTTAAGGTTGAAATAGGAATAGAACAGTAGGCCATTCACTCCATTGACTCAGCCTTGCAATTCTAGATCTTACTATTGCATTCTATGTCCATATCCGTTGTTATTATTAGCTTCCAAAAACCTATTGGTTTCTGTCTTGAATCTGCTCAATTATCAACCTTCCACAACCCCCTGGCCTAGAGAATTCCAGAGACTCTCTACCATCTGAGTGAAGAAATTCCTCTCATCTCAGTTTTAACTGGCTTGCCCCATATCATGAAAGCTTCCTGAAAATACAAATCCACTGCTTTTCCTTTGTCTATGTTACACCTAACATCTTCAAAATACCCCAATAGGTTTTTCAAGCATGATTTCCCTTTCATAAAGTCATTTTGCCA
Organism: Chiloscyllium plagiosum; assembly: GCF_037043375.1. NCBI lineage: Eukaryota > Metazoa > Chordata > Chondrichthyes > Orectolobiformes > Hemiscylliidae > Chiloscyllium > Chiloscyllium plagiosum. The sequence goes on from NW_028270139.1 coordinate 115,101,000, forward strand.
TTCTTTTCTAAATGTTTAATTTTCACATCCATTCTAACATTTTCCTAGTATAGATGTTAACAGTTTTGTTAACAGTTCAAGCTAACAGTTTTGTAGGTCTCCACATTCCCTCATTCTCCATTATTATGCAATAGCATTTGCTACCTTCTAGTCAGCAGAAGACATTCTAAGATCTTTAGAATTATGACAAATAACTGTCAATGCATTTCACTTCCTACTTCCTTAAGCATTCTGCAATGGAACTTACCTGGTCCAGGTGGTTTATCAACCCTTAATTGGATTTCTCCAATATTTTGTTTTGTTTTTGCTTCAGATCTTGTATTATCTATAGTATTTTGCTTTTGTTCAATTATTCAGTTTTTCTGCCATTTCCCTTTTCTCCACAGTAATTTTTTCTGTCCCCACCTGCAATGGGTCCATATTTATTCTTTTTAATCAACTTCATTTTACACATTGATAGAAGCTTTTACAGTTTGCCTTTATGTTCCTCACTAACTTACATGCATGGTTTCTTCTTCCTTTCCTTATCAATTGCTTGCCTCTGTTTCACTTAACCATATTTCTGTCATGCTTACAATCCATATCTCTTGATTTAATTAATTTTTTAGTCTACTTTGCTGACCATAGTTAATTTACCTTTACCTTTGGATGTTTCTGTCTTAAAGGAATGTTTAACTGCCATAGACCATGTAAAATGTCATTAAGTATTGGCTATTACCATTCTATCATCAAATTTATCAGTGTATTTTCCCAATCCACCTCAGCCAACTTCACTCATACCCCACAATATCCTTTCCTCAGATTTAAGATCCTAGCTTCATACTGAATTTCGTCAAACTTTTATGCCAAATGTTATCATACAATGGTCACTAGATCCCAAAGGAAATCTTAATTAGTAAGTATCTTGGTTTGCACTTTTCATTACACAGCACTGAAATCCAAATTAGCACAATCCTTAATTGCTCCTCAACATACTGTTCCAGAGACCCATCTGATACACACTCCAGGAATTCATTTTGACAACATTGAATTGGTTGAGGCAGTCTTTATGCAAACTAAAGTTGTAATTTATCTATTTATTACTCATGTCATATACATTATGAATGCAGAGTTATTTTAAGTTAAAATACTTAAATTATCTTAATATATAAAAATCAAATAGAACTAACATGCAACAAGAAAGCACTGGCGGTTCTTATCATTTGAAAAGGGTGGAAATTCTTTTATAAGCAAAATTATTGCTTATTTCAGAACATTGAGGATGGGTCATATGACCTGAAACATTAACTCTGATTTCTCTCTCTGGATTTGCTGAGCTTTTCCAGTGATTTCTATTTTAGTTTCTGGTTTACAGCATCCACAGTACTTTCAGTTTTTATATCAACTACAGTGGTAAGATATAATTGGCTTAAAATTAGTTAAGTGTTTTATTTTAAACAAAGCATTTATTTGAATATTTAAAGATGAGTATTATTGATCTATGGTAACATTGAGAAAGGCAGGAAGATGCCACTTAAAATAATGATTTTGACTTATACATGCCTTTCATGACCTCAGGATATTCCCAAATCAGTTTATGACAAATGAGGTGCTTTGTTTCCCAATAAGGTCTCAGTTACAATGTAGGAAATGTTGATAAACAGGCAGTGACAGGACTGTACTTGTTGTCACTGCCCAATCTGCCCTAGCGTGGCAGCCACCAGAAGCAAAATCCACCTGGCAGTGTCAGCGACCCACTCACTTTCACTGTCCACACTCAGAGGAAGTGAGACAGCCATCAAGAAGCAGCTTTCATCTAAAGCCCCATTTCTTTCTCACTTTTGTTGGAGGCTGCCAGTGAGAGCAGTCAGTGAAAGCAAGAAAGCTATTGTCACTGCCGGTGATTATTGATTCGGATGAAATTCTTCACTTGCTTTAATAGCCCACTCTCCACAAGAAAGAGACAACCATCTGAAGAAACATTCATTTGGCGGTGACAACATCCGTCTTGCTTTCATTGTCTACTTTTGAATTCAATTTAAGCCCCCAGAGGAGCTAAATTCTATCAACCATTCACAGGCTGTAACACTGTTGGAAATACAGTCAAATGGAGAAAGCAGCTTTCTTGAAACTCCATATGCCCAATTGATGGAATCACCATTTATTAGAGTCTGGAGGCATTAGTCTGGAGGATGCTAGCAATAAATTCCCACTTCCAATATTGAGTTGCCCTGTTCACCATTTGCCAGAAACTCCTGTAATCTGTAATGCAGGCTACATCCAATGCTTAATACCGAGTTAGTGATTATCCGTCCTTGGTAGGGAGGGGTGTGATGTAAACTTTGCACAGTCTCCTTGGAGTGAAAATGGGTATATAATGACATGGTTAACAATGCAGCTCCAAATCCAGTCAACTTTCTGCAGCTGACTTAATAATCTGACATCTGAGCCAAGTAAGTCCAAAATACGCTGTGATAATTGAATAGGGAACCTGACTCATTTATGAAATCTGGAGGGCTGGATCTGGCTGCAGGGGATGGGCTTCTTGCCATCTGGCTGAATCTGATGGTGCAATTAAGCCAATGCTCTAATGAATGGGGTGTTCTTGTTCTACACTGCTGGGCTATACAGGTTTACTTTGTTGCACTCTACGTTTGATATTCTCTGCCAATCTATACTCAGGTTCTCTGCATTCCTAAGCATAGAAGGTGGGAATTTTTCTGAATCAAGATGATACGAGAGCCATTTAAAAATGTCAGATGGATCCCAAGTCTGCGATTTCAAGTCCATTCCTAGGGTTTTCAAAATTCAAGGGTGCCCGATCAAGCTATGGGCTCATTCTGGTTGCAAACCAAAAGGCAGTCCTGACCTCTTTATGGACCCATTGCAGGGGCATGCAAGTCCTAGTCTTCCTCAATTTTCATACATCTTGTACAACATTGGTTTCTCAGCATGTCATGATTCATAGTCTGCATAAGACAACTTAAGGAAAGTGGAGATGAAATGGTCCACCTCATTTCTTGCATGCCAAGCTGTGCCTCTCCATCCACCCTCGATGCACCTCCATGGAAAACATAAAAGCTGAAGCTACATAACACTGACTTTTTCTACCATTATCAAAAATCAGTGGGTTTTTTTTTGTCTGTGTCAGCATTGTATTCTGTTTTAATCAAGGACTGGAGTAAAATATTCTTCTATGAATGAGTCATGGTAATTTTTCACCAACAATATAAGCACCGGCATGTATTTCTATAACCATGTCATAAAGGTAAATGAGTACATTATAACTAGGGCCCTTCTCTCAATACGTTTGCCCAGCTGAATATCCTTGCAAACATTATTTCCCCATACATTGGCCAAATTATAAAAACCCACAAGCTGGTTGAAAATGTTTGAAAATATTAAAATCAGGCAAGGGAATCTGCCAGCCCGAACATAGAGGAGTGGGAGAGGTGATGAATGGAAGGGATCACAAGTGACTCGGTAAGCAGAAAGATCAGCAAGGCAAGTGACAACCAAGATTGAGTCAGTGGGCTGGGAAAAGCACAAGATGAGAGGGTGTGAGTGACTCTGTGTGTGTGTGTGTGTGTGTGTGTGTGTGTGGTGTGTTTGTGTGTGTGAGATAATCTACTAGAACATGTCATTCTCCTGTAGCTTAACAGGCTAATACCGGCTCAGGACCCTATGAGTCTGTGAACATGATAATTATATATATTAATGAGCAATGATAGATACCTGTTGGACCTTTCAATACCATGTTATCCATGTTTAGTTTTTTTCTGTTACAATGATAACATAGTTAAAAATCACGCAACACCAGGTTATAGTCCAACAGGTTTAATTGGAAGCACACTAGCTTCCGGAGCGACGCTCCTTCATCAGGTGATTGCTGTGCACGAGATGATTGAGAAGTTTACGAGAGGTGCAGTGGCAAAGTCTCTCTGCGTAGTCTGTGTTGTAGGTCGACCTAAGTGGATTTGTGATCCGTAATCCTTTCGGGATCTTTCCTGCTTGCCTGCATTCCTGTAGAAACTTGATGTCTGTGTCGATATGTGCAATCTTCTTGGAGATCCTCTCCACTTTAAGCCGGTAGTTAGTGGTGTCGATAGTAGTCATGATTCAGAGATGCCGGTGTTGGACTGGGGTGTACAAAGTTAAAAATCACACAACACCAGGATATAGTCCAACAGGTTTAATTGGAAGCACACTAGCTTCCGGAGCGACGCTCCTTCATTCAATCACCTGATGAAGGAGCGTCGCTCCGGAAGCTAGTGTGCTTCCAATTAAACCTGTTGGACTATAACCTGGTGTTGTGTGATTTTTAACTTTGTACACCCCAGTCCAACACCGGCATCTCCGAATAATGATAACATAAGTATTGTCCATCAGGTAAAGAAAACCTGCTGAAGGTAAAATGCACATCAGTGTGTTCAATGGTTGGGAAAAGCAGAAAGTGGGAAGTGATGAACAGGATACAGGAAATAATCTGATGCAGGAACTAATGAGCTGGAGGCAAGAAGAAAGAATAGTACATTATTGCTGTCAGTAAGGGGAACTTTGGACCCATCAGGTTGCTCAACTAAAAGGTGTTAAACGTAAATATTATAGTGACAAATGCGTCCTTCCCTTATTAGATGTTTGCTTATGGAAAAACGGTTTCCCATCTATCATGTTCCTTTTTAAGAACACAGTAGGATTACCAAATGAGGGACAATAGTAATCAGATTCACCAGGGAGGGAAAACTTAAGAAACCTAGGAAACTGCTGCCATCAACACCACACATGGTTCCTTACCTGAACCACTCAGAACATCCTTGAGGAAAGGGTACGTTTGCCTCTTTACTTCCTCTTAGACAAGACTCAGATTTCATTGTTTAAATGTTTATTCATGGTTCATAGGAGATGTAAGTGTCCAAAATGGGATATAGCTCAAATGTTTATTGCAAGAACAATGATTGCATATTATAATTACTGCTAACAAACATCTAATTGACTATTAATACAAATATAGAAAGCCTTTAATTTTTTTAGCTTTATTTCTTATTTTCCTAACTTATATTATATACATTTGTAACTTCTTAAATTTTTTTTCTATTTTTTGAACCTAAGATTTGTACCCAGATACTTTGTATCTAAGATGGTGTCGTGTGTTGGCCATATCGGTTGGACCTTTCAATACCATGCCATCTATGCTTAGTTTTATCTGTACACTTTTCACTGTAGTTCTGTTCTTTTGTAACTGAGTACACATAACAATAAACCTAATTCTAATAATTAAATGGTTACACTTTATTCATCTGTATCACTAACCAACCATATTCACATATTTCACATTTCGAATTAGTACACATGACTATATTATCTAAACATATTCAAATTAAGTCATGTGATTTTATTTTCCAATCATATAGTTATATGTTCAGATCTCTCAGCTGCAGTAAATCTGCACTGTTTATTTTCCTTCTTTTAGTCCATCCTATTGCCTACACTATCTATTTTCCCTTTCATTTGCATTGTTCTGGAGAACCTGAAATATCCAATGGACACTTGCCAATGTCACGATGAGTGCAGACTGGAGCTTTGGGGTTCACTTTAAGTTTACTCATAAGACCTGAGACGATTGCAATTATTGACTAAGTGAAGGGAGCCAAACTAAAGATTACTAATCCTGATTAGCTGTAAGACTCATTCCAGATGCCAGTATATTTTTACATTTTACAGAATTTACTAATTTACTAAACTTATCATAACAGATAACATATTTATTATGATAACAGATCAAAAAGATGCTCAATAAAAACAATGGTTTTTTGTCAATCTAATTTGAGACACTAGCTCCTACTTCTGGCCAGTAGGGTACATGTCTTTGGTTCTCTTCTGTTGACTAAGGTTTTCCTTCTCCCCACTCTGTGCACCAAAGAATTAGTCCTTATTGATTGTAGCTGGCCGCTGCATGATCAGATGCATCCTGAAGTCTAGTTGACTTGCCAACACATTGATAGTACATGATTAATCTCAGATTGCCTGGCTAGTGCACACCCATTTCTTGATTTGTTTCTTTTAAAATGTTGGTAATCTTAGTGATCTCATTTCTTATTAACTCCTGATTTGTTCCTTAAAATGTACATTATATCCTTTTCATGAAAGCATACCTCTCTAATTTCACTAACTCTACAGATCTCTCCCAAGATAACATTACACCAGTTGAGAAATTTGTACATCTACTTGAGTATCCCCGTACTCATCATTCCAAATGACCCAGCTGATACAGCTAAGTATTCCGCATAATATAACGTAGATTTTAACCAAAAAGAGAACATGGGTCCACAATGACAGTTGTGTTAAAGTTAGTTGAGATTCAAAATAATCATACAAAACTAAAATATATAAGTCTGTGTTACTGGGGTATTAGAGTCCCTTGAAAACTGAATTTTCCTCGTATTTACTTTATAGCATGAGATTCCACTTAACAGCTATTACTGCAGTAATTGACTTTCCCAAATTCTAGCATATGAAAACAAAGGAAAAAAATACAAGAAACACAGATGTCATGATGCCCATTGAATTAGCAACAACAATTTATCCAACACCATTTGCACCCTATTGTCAAAGTGTTGTTTCCAAAAACAAGAAACACTTGTTCTTAGAAAGAAAGGTAAACTAATCCTCAGATGAAGATGAGTAAGTGGATAATGGCCATCCAACGTTATCACCATTGGGCAAATGGGTTGTTATGGACCAGACCAAACACCCTCAAAATTTTAAGATGATAGCATAGATCCTAACTTTTTCTTATTTTAAAGGCAAATGAAGCTGCATCAGAACATTATTTCAACAAACGAACACATCCAGCAGCACAGAGGAACTACGCAGAGTAGAAGAAAATCACCTATCCTGTGTATTAAAAAAAATGGGTACCCAATGAACACAGTCTGCTGATTTGTCAGCAACAAACCCAAACAAGCAGATAAACACGCCCAGGAAGCCTAACCACTCTCCCCTACATCAAAGACATCTCAGAAATGACTGCCAGACTATTCAAACCCCTTGGCATCATGGTCGTCCACAAACCCACTGACACACTAAAACAGCAGCTAATGAACTTGAAAGACCCTATACAGAAAACAAGCAAAACTAATGTCATTTACAAAATGCTGTGCAAGAACTGTAACAAACACTACATTGGATAAACAGGAATAAAACTAGCCATCAGAATGCATGAACATCAACTAACCACAAAATGACATGACCCTCTCCCACTTAGTATCCTTACATGCAGATAAGGAGGGACACCACTTCGACTGGGACAACACATCCATCCTAGGACAAGCCAAACAGAGACATGCACAAGAATTCCTAGAAGCATGCTATTTCAACTGGAACACTATCAACAATCACATCTAGTTAGACCCCATCTATCACGCCTGAGAAAAAGAACAGGAAATGACATCACCACAGGAAATGACATCAAAAACCCAAAGAAACCCAAACATATAAATAGAAAGCAGGAATCATCAGCAGTGCTTTGCCCGGAGGTCCACTGAAGATGTTACTTAGTAGGGGGATGAAACGTCTGGAAATGAACCTTCCAGCTCAGCGAGCAAACCTACATCTTAGACAATCAGTAGCCACCATCTGTTTCTTGACCTTGAATAAAGACATTAGCCTACTTAACAATGTGATTAGCTAGATGCTTGCTCAAGTTCTTCAGGCTAGTATCAGTCAGTTTGCTGTTCTTCACTCTGTTCTGATACCTGGATCCTTGCAGTAATAAAATTGACAAAATTGATTTTGTGGCTACAAAAGCAATTCAGAGGTGAGGGATTGTGCAGTGAGCACTTACTTTCTGACTCCCCACAGCCTGCCTACTGTCAAATTGTCACAAGCCAGGAATGCAAAGGAATACTCAATAATTGACTGGATGAGTGCAATTTCAACTCTCAGATAGATCATTACCATCCCAGGTAAAGCAGCCTGTTTTATTGGTACCCCATTCTCCACCTTCAACATTGACATAAAGAACAAAGAGAACAAAGAACAATATAGTACAAGAACAGGTCCTTCGGTCCTTCAAGTCTGCCTTGCCACATTTTGCCTTCTCATACTAAAACTGTCTTCACTTGCAGGATTCATATCCCTCTATTCCCTCCTATTGATGTATTTGTCCAGGTGCTTCTTGAATGCTGCTATTATATCTGCTTCCATCACTTCCTCTGACAGTGCGTTCCAGGCACTCACCACCCTTTGTGCGAAAATCTTGTCACATACATCTCTGTTTTTAATATATTTTATTGAAAAAGTAGATATTTTAAATATTACAAAAATACAAAACAATGCAATTCAAACAATACAAACGAAGAACATTTAAAACGTTTTTAAAAACCCAACCCACCCTCATGTACAAATGTATAAACGTATATAGAAAAATATTAAATAAAAAAACTCAACTAACTATTTAAATAAATAAATAATAACCAACAACAAACTAATAGATAGCAATAACTCAACTCAGCCAAACAGAACACTCATACATTTGCAGTTCCTCTTCCCTGGATATTGTACTCATAAAACACAGCCGTTACAGTTGTATAAAAGCTCTTATTAGTGTGGCAGATAAATCTGTGCCCAGGTTTTGCAAAAAGGGCTGCCATGTCTTATAAAAATTCTCAGCTTTGTAGTGCACCATACTTGTGAGAACATCCAAGGGGGTACGCTCCATAACAATCTTCCACCAACCCGACAGGTCTGGGGGCTTTTTGGATACCCAATCTTGCAAGATATTCTTTCTTGCGCAGAAAGTGAGGATGTTGAAAAGCTTTTTTCTTATGGGCATCAACAGGGAACACATTGGTACCAGGAAGAAGAGAGATCGGGTCCTTCTCCACCCTTACACCCAAAATCCTCTACATTGCACCTACCACAGCACTCCAGTATGTTTGAAGTCTACCACAGGACCAGAGACAATGGGTGAGAGTGCCCGTACAGACCTTACACTTGGGACATTTTGAAGATACTCCGGTTTTAATTTTGACAAACGGTCTTGAGCCAAATGGATCCTGTGGAGATTCTTCGACTGTAAAGCATGGGTCCTATTGCAAATTGATATCTTTCTTTCATTTTTCCAAATATCTTCTCAAGCCTCTGAGGAGACCTCAACACCTCCCACACCCTGCAGAGTCAATCAAACTCATCTGAGGGGTCAGCCCCCAATTGATGGTATAAAGTGCTGATAGAAAGTGTACACTTAGCACTGAGCACCCTCCTTTCTATGTCGAATTTGTAGGGATCAGTCAAAAATGTAGTCTTTTTTTCAATAAAATCCCTAACTTGAAAAAAATTAAAGAGGTCCCTGTTAGATAGCCCGTGTTTCCGTGCTAACTGATCAAAGGACATTATTGTGTCTCCGTCAAATAAATCGCCCATGAAGACACAGCCCCAGCTGCTCAATGTTTGAATCCTGAATCTATCATCCCCAGTTGAAAACCTGACATACCCATTATAGGTGTAAGCGAAGATGTTTTGCCACTATTACCTTCCCTCTGGTGAATTGCCCTCCAGGCTTTAACAGTATTGATAACTATTGGATTATGGCAATATTCCTTAACTGTCCTCATTTTATCCAAAAACGGCAAGCTAGTAAGGGGGCACCTTGCCTGGGAGATTTCAATATCTAACCATATTGAAAGAGGGTTCCCACAGACCCAATCACTTACATAGGATAAAAGTGAGCTTAGTTGGTAGCTTTTAATGAGATCCACCTCCGCCCCCCCAATCTGTGAGGCAATTGCAGTTTAGCTAATTTAACGAGGAGCCGCTTATGATGCCAAATGAAGGAGCTGAGCCAACCATTCAGTTTCCTGAATGTTTGCTGATTGAAACTCAGGGGGAGCATCCGTACAGGGTATAATAAACAGGGGAGAATATTCATCTTAATAAGCGCTATCCAACCCAACCACGAGACCAGAAGCGCCTCCCATCTTTGAAGGTTTTGTTTGATTTTGTCAAATAATTGAACAAAATTGGCTTTGAACAACCGATCCAGAACTGGAGTAATGAATATGACCAAATACATAATATCTTCCCCGTCTTTGTAACCACTTAAATTGGAATTGATAGCCGCCCTCTAGACCTAGCACCTTTGTAAGACCACTCATAAGCATAACTTCCGATTTTGCAATATTAATTTTGTACCACAAAAAAGCGCCAAATGCACTGATGCATTTATCAGGCGAGGCACCAAAACTGCTGGATTTGAGAAAAAAAATTAGGACATTACACACGTACAATGAAATCTTATGTAATTTTGACCCCACTTCTGGAGCTGATATATTGGGATCCCTACGAATGGCCTCCACCAATAGTTCAATGACCAATGTAAAAAGCCCTACCGGCTGCCCCTAAAAATGTTAAAATTGCTGGATCGCACCCCATTGGTGACGACTGCAGCCAGAGGGTCACTGTCGAGAACCTTTACCCATCTTATACAGTCTTCACCCAAGCCAAACCGCTCCAGAAGATAGAAAAGGTACGGCCACTCAACTTGGTCAAATGCCTTCTCTGCATCTAGAGAAATCACCAATCCCTGTATTGACTGTTGATGACACGCTTGAATTACATTAAGCAGCCCCCTAACATTATTGGAGGATCTGCGGCCCTTTATGAAACCCGTCCGGTCCTCTTTAACAATATAAGGTAACACAGTCTTCAGCCTTAACAAGAGTCTTAGAGAGCATTTTAAAGTCCATATTTAAGAGTGAAATGGACCTGTACAAAGCACAGTTCTCCAGGACCTTCCCTTTTTTAAGAATAAGTGATATATTGGCCTCTGTCAGAGATGGTGGGAGACAATCATGGCTGTATGTGTCATTAAACATGTTGCGCATCAGGCCTGACAAGATGTTTATAAATTTCTTATAGAATTCTTTGGGAAGTCCGTCAGGAGCAAGTGCCTTTCCACTCTGAAGCTGCTTCAAAGCTTCCTGTACCTCTTGCTCTGATAAGGGGGCTTTGAAAGAAGACTCTTTTTTGGGAGTCACACCCAGGAGCTCCAGATCCTTAAAAAAAAATCCATTTTGGCTCGCCCCCCCCCACAACCCTCAGATTAGTAAAACTTAGAGTAAAATCTCTGGAATGCCCCATTAATCTTTTTGGAGTCACGTTATGTTCTCAGACCCTTCGCTAATTGTCGTAATGGCTTGAGGGCCAGTCCGTTTCCTGGCAAGATATGCTAAGTATTTGCCAGGCCTGTCACCATGCTCATATAACCTTTGCTTTGCAAAAAGTATGCTCCTTCTTTGCTGTCTATGGGAGCACAGAATTCAATGCAGACCACAGTGCTGTAATCCTCTGTAGCTTGAGCAATATAATAAGTCTTCTCGGCTGCCTTCAATCATGCTTCAAGGAGACATTGCTGCTCAGCCTTCTGCCGCTTCCTACTGGCAGAGTGAAATAACTACCCCCCAGCATAGGCTTTGGCAGTTTCCCAAAGGATGGATGGGCCACTAACAGAGCCTGAGTTAATGTCTAGGAACACGCAAAATTCCCTAGAGAAGTACTCCACAGACTTAGTATCCTTGAGGATAAAGGGATCCATTCGCCAGGACCTTGAACCCACTGTAACGTCCTTAATTTTAACCAACAGGTACACTGGAGCATGATCAGAGATGGTAATGTGACCAATAGTACAAGATGCTACCAAGTCCAGGCTTGCCACGCGGGTCAGAAAAAAAAAATCAATTCTGGTGTGACATCTGTGCGGATTGGAAAAAGACGTAAAATCCCTGCCTGTAGGGTGGAGATGCCTCCAGACGTCCACCAACCCTAACTCCACACACAGATCCCCCAGTTGTTTAGTTTGTGAAGAGGGTTTTGGGGTGGGGGGGGGGTGGGGCTTTGGGCAACCTGTTGCATCCATGAGACTGTTGAAATCTTCCCCAATAATAAAATGCCACGACTCGAGACTGATCAATTTAGAGAACGCATCTACCAAAAATTTGAGGGGATGGGCCGGAGGGCAATAAACATTTAAAACACCATATTCTTCTCCATTTATCAGGGCTTTGAGAATTACAAACCTACCATGTGTGTCTTTAACACAGTCTAATAAATTAAATGTGAGATTCATCCTGACCAGTATAGCTACTCCCCTACTTCTGGTATTAAAAGATGAAGTTTCAAATACTCCCTGTCATCTAAATGTGTCTCCTGTAACAAAGCAATGTCCACCTTCTCTTTTCTAAGACTCAGAAGTACCTTCTTCCTCTTAATTGGTGAATGACTCCCCTTGATATTCCAGGTGCACTATTTAATCAAGTAATTAGCCATAACCTTCTGCAGTAACATCTAAATTCCAGACAGGAGGAACTTGAACCACAAATAGAACATAGAACATAGAAGAATACAGCACAGTACAGGCCCTTCGGCCCTCGATGTTGCGCCGATCCAAGCCCACCTAACCTACACTAGCCCACTATCCTCCATATGCCTATCCAATGCCCGCTTAAATGCCCATAATGAGGGAGAGTCCACCACTGCTACTGGCAGGGCATTCCATGAACTCACGACTCACTGAGTAAATCACCGAGTCTTAGTGACATAAGCTCCATTGAACATAAAAACTACATAAACTAAAACCGATAAAGCTATCAAAGATTATATACAACAAAAAACAAAAAAACAAGCTGACATATAAAGTGCCCTCTTTGGGCAGGGGGTGAGTTCCCCTATCCAGCGCTGGATAGGGGAACTCACCCCCTGCCCAAAGAGGGCAACTACCTATCCCAAAACCCAATTTCCCATCCCGCTGCCAAGACTACAGCCCAGGTGTATAAATACCTGAACCGGGTATAAACTGCCCGTAAGTAGCTATCTAGCTATTTCAATAATTTTCCCACTTCCTAGCACGAGCCACACTGTAAACATAAGCAGAGAAAAAAGAAAATACAGCATGAAATAGCAATGTGAATAAGGAAAAACTTTTTAAAGAAAAAAGGGTAAATATCCCATCCATCCTTTGGTATAACTTAACTTGGAAATTGACAGTACATCTCAATCGCCGCCAAACATAGTTTAAACCAGGTAATTACCAATAAAAAAAGGATAAGAAAGCCCCAACCAGACTTCCTATGTTTTATAGAAAAAAAACAAAGACATACCCAAACAACATGACTATTTGTACATATTAAATTGTTCAGATTAGGTTAATTTGTCCACAAAGACTCTTGCCTTCTCTGACGTGTCAAAGAGATGTACGGATCTATCTAAGGTGACTCGAAGTACCACTGGATATCTCAGAGAGTACCGGATCCCAAGTTCCCTCAGTCTTCTCTTGACACTGTCTTGGATTTTCTTTTCTGGGTCACTGCTGCTGAGAAATCCTGGAAGAACATGATTTTAGAGCCCTCATAAATTAGGGCCTTCAGATCTTTCCCCTGGAATCTGGAAGCTTATTCTCTCCTTACCTCTATAATGATGAAACCGCACCAGACTTGATCCAGACTTGATCTCCGCGCTGTGACCTGGTGAGCCCTTTCGATCTTCAAGCTTCTCATGCCAGCCTCCAAGTTAAGGAATTTTGGTAACCAGTCCTCAGTAAAGTCCGCCAGCCGCTCACCTTCCTTACTCTCTGGCAGACCGATGATCCAAGTATTTTTTCTCCTGCTCCTGTTCTCAAGATCATCCACTTGGTCATGCAAATTACAGACCTGTGTCTGCAGGACTTGGATCCTATCCTTGGAGGAACTGGTATCAGCTTCCACACTGTGACTCTGTGTTCAACCTCATCCCTCCTTTCTTCCAGGTCTTCCAGCTGCTGTTCATGCCTCTGCAGGGTGATAGAGATTGGAGCTAGCTTCTCTTCTATCTGCTTACCCAACATTTCATGAACTTTTGCAAGCTCTTTCACCAGGGTCTGATAGGTAATTGAGTCTGAGGATCCTGAAGGAATGACCGCAGGCCCGGCCTCAAGTGTTCCTCCTCCTTTCTTCAGCATCTCTGGATGGCGAAAATACAGTTAAGTTGATTTTTCACAGTTTCCTCGGACTCTGGAAAGGTTGTGGAGTCCCAGGATGTCACAGTTTGGGTGGGTTAAAAGGTCAACCCACTTGTGCTGCGGTGCAGAGCTCTGCAGCACGATCGTCCTAGATTGCCGCCATCTTGGATCCCCCTCCACAGATCTCTTTTAAACTTTCCCCTCAGACCTTGAACCTGTGTCCCCCAGTAATTGACCCTTCCGCCCTGGGAAAAAAGCCTCATACTTTCCACTCTATCAATGCCATTCACAATCTTCTAAACTTCGATGAGGTCGCCCCTCAACCTCCTGCATTCCAGTGAAAACAAACCCAGTCTAGTCAACCTTCCTTCATAGCTAAAGTCCCATACCAGGCAACATCTTGGTAAACCTTTTCTGTACCCTCCCTAAAGCATCCACATTCTTCTGGTAGTGTGGTTACCAGAACTGTACACAATCTTCCAAGTGTGGCCAAATTAAAGTTCTATAAAGCTGCAGCCTAACTTGTCTATCTATATACTCGATGACCCTTCCAATGAAGGCAAGCATGCCATAGGCCTTTTTTACAATCTTATCTACCTGCTCTGCCACCTTCAGTGATCTGTGGACCTGTACAACCAGATCCCTCTGCATATCAATACTCCTAAGGTTCTGACATTCACTATATAATTTCTACCTGTATTTGACCTTCCAGAGTAACCTCCATCTGCCATTTATCTGCCCATGCTTCCAAATTGTTCCACTACTGATGCACAGAAATAACATTGTGCATTATATACAAGTTCCACTGGAATTACTCACCAAGCTTCTTTCAATAGGCCTTCAAAATCCAGTTTCTATCAACTAGAAAGTAAAAGTAAAAACCACCACCTTGCAAGTTCCCCTCCAAGCCAAACACTGTCCTGACTTGGATCTATATCACAGTTCTTTTGTTGTCGTTCGATCAAAATCGTCGAGTTTCCTTCCTAACAATACTGTGCACCTATACCACCTGGACTGCCGTGGTTCTGGAAGGCAGCTCACCACCACATTTTCAATGTTAAGTAAGGAAGGGCAATAAATATTGTTTGAATCAGTAATTTCCACATCTTAAGAACTAAAACAACTTGTGACATTCTGCTCCATGTGTGCGCTGGCTTTTAAACACTTATTACGAGAGGCTTCTTGAAAATGAGCTGCCACGTCACCTGATTAATTTGTACTCAGTTAGTTCTTTCTGTGATGTTTTACCACCAAAGATTTCCTCCTCGTCATATAAAGGCCAGGTCTTGTTTACTCTTCCTTACTAAGAATTTACATGAAGACAGTTATGATAATGGACTGATTTGATAATTGAGCTTCTTCCTTATTGTGCCAAGGAATTGTGTACATTGTATTTTGTATATCCCACGTCTTTATTAACCACATTTTGACACTGATAACAGTTAATGACCATTATTTCAGGTGTACTGTGTTTGGCTATTAGTTTTGAAATCTTGACTAGATCATATTTTCCAGAATGGTACATTCCGATGAATTAACTATCAAAGTGCACAATGATCAAACATAGTAGATATTTATTTCATCTTGCTCAAAAGGAAAATACTGTGCATTGTGACTTGTTCTTCGCTAAATTGCTTCTGAAGTGGTTGCAAAGGGGAAGGTAAATTTTCTGTTTTTCACAAAGTTAATGTTATGAAAAATGACATATTATCTACATGTTCATTTCTAAATAGACAGCAAAAGAATATTTCTCAATATTTTTTGTTGTAGTTATGGCATGAAGTAGATACATCAATTGATGTAATTTCTCTCTTGGAAGCAGTTTAAATGCTGGTGTTTCTTTATCTTGTAAACAGTCTTTAATTTTTCTCACTCTCCTGACAGTGATCTGCCTACAATTCCATTAAGGGAACCTTACAAGTTGTCACATTTGTGGAAAAGACAGCATTTACAACATTGTATTTACAACATTGACTGTTTCATTAGCAGGGACATATTCAGGGAGTAGATAATTGTCTATTCTCTTTCATCTAAATTGGAAAGAAACTGTTGCAATCATTTCATCTTCAAAATGTCGAGCTTTGACAGATGATACTTCACATTGAAGTTGCAGAAAGTGGAATGAGAAAAAAGAAACTTCATGAATTAACTAAAATTGCCAGCAATTCAAATGGTATCTTTGGTTAGAAAGGAGCAAGTGGAGGTGGCAAGAGTGAGGGATAGTGTGGGGGATGAATTTGAGCAGACAGGGATAGATGAGGCTTGTAGAAAAGAGAGGCTGAATTCGGGTAGGAGAGTGAATGTTTATGAGTGGTGTAAGTTCAAGGATACACAATGATTAGCTCCGTCTACAACCACTTCATTTGGTGGCAGCAGTATTTACTTTGTACAAAATGCACAGCAGAAATTCACCAAGGCTTTTTAGACAGTACCTTGCAGTCCCAGGGCCACTTCCAACTAGAAGGACAAGGACAACAGATACATGGGAATATCATCATCTGAAAGTCTCCTTCCAAGCCACTCATCATTCTGACTTAGAAACACACTGTCGTTCCTTCAGTGTCGCTGGATCACAATCCTGGAACCACCTCCCTAATGGTATTGTGCGTCTAACTACAGCACATGAACAGAAGTGATTCAAGAAAGCAGCTTACCAGCACCATCACCTTCTCGAGGACAACTAGGGATAGGCAATAACTGCTGGCCTAGCCAGTGACCCCCACATCTCATGGATAAATTTTAAAAAATGAAGCAGGGCCACAGAGTCATAGAGGTGTACAGCACAGAAACAGACCCTTTAACTTATTCATGTTGACAGATATCCTAAATTAATCTTGGCCCACATCCCTCTAACCCCTTCATATTCATACCCGTCTAGATCCTTTTCAATGTTGTAATTGTACTAGCCTCCACCACTTCCTCTGGCAGCCCATTACATACATGCACCAACCTCTATGTGAGAAAGTTGCCCATTAGATCACTTTTATACCTTTCCCCTCCACCTTAAATTTAAGCCCTCGAGGTTTGGATTGTCCTATCCTGGTTTTGGTCAGAAGTAGCTAAAGATTGGAAGGTTTAGATTGTGGCTAGCAAGATGGAATGTGTAGGACATGAGCCATTGTATGCACGAGGGGTAGAGAGGTGGGGAAGAGAGATAGACTGTGCAGATGGAAAGAGGTATGCTGGCTGGGACAGGTCACAGAAGAGAAAATGACCATATCTTGAAATATTTATTCTAGGATCTCGATTTTATTGAAAAGGCACAAAATAACATTCAAAAATACACTATCAATGTCGAACAACTTTATTAAATCTATATGCAATAGTACATATCTTCCAGTTGCTATCACTAGGATTTGTCTCAAGTGGTCAGTCCTCAACAAAAACTCATGCATAGCTAGTTAGGCAATGTGCTACAGATGTAGCATTTGGGAGCTAATGGGTGTCAGTGAGATCCATGGTGAGCACATCTGTAGAGAGTATTGACTACTTGGGGAACATTGGCTCAGAATTAATGAGCTGGAGTCAGCTTGGAGAAACTGGAATGGTGAGATGTACAGGGATACTGTGTTCCAGGAAGCAGTTACATAACTTAGATTAATTACATCAAATGTGGCCCATCATCAGGGACATGTATGTGTGACTATCAGCGAGATAGGTATCAGGTTCCAAAATTTAGCTTTGGAGGGGCCTCAGTCAGTCTCCCTGATGCCATTATTCAGGATCTCTCTTCTGGGTTGGACAGTAACTTGATATGGAAGGGAATGAATCTAGTTGTTATGGTCCACATTGTTATTAATCATACAGGTAGGAATGGAAAGTGGCTCTGCAGACAGAATATGAGCGATTCATGGCTAAATTATGATTTGATAGCTATTACAAAGATGTATTAACCAAATGACCAACACTGGGAATTTATTAGTCAAGGGTATTTAATGTGATAGAAGAATAGGCAAAAAGGATAATGAAGTGAGGCAGGAAATGGAGGGTTACAGGGATGGGCTGGGTGGGAGTTCTGGGTGGGATACTTTTCAATGGGTTGGTGCAGACTTGATGGCCTCACTGGTCTCTTCTGCACTAAAGGTATTCTATGAAATAAGGAATGGTAAGTGAAAGAAATCATTGGTGGGAATTGTCTATTGGTCCCAAAAAGTTATTTCACTGTAGGACAAAGTATAAATTGGGTAAAATTGAGGCATGCCAAAAAGGCAGTACAATTGTCATGGGTGAGTTTAATCTGTATATTGACTGGACAAGTCAGATGGGCAAGTGTGACAAGGAAGATGAATTTGTAGAGTCTATCAGGGATCTTGTCTTAAAGCAGTATGTGACAGGCCATGGGTACAAGCTAATTTCAAAGTAGTAACGTGCAATGAGGTAGGATTTGTAAGAGTTCTCATATTTAGATAAACTATTTTCACTAGTTGAGGATTCTAGAACTATGGGGCATATGAAAGATGATAATCCTTTAGTAAACAAAAGATGGCAGATGTTTGGAAAGCTCTTCCACAAAAACAGTGGCTGTAGGATCGATTGTTAATTTTAAAACTGAGATGGGTACATTTTTGTTAAGCAAGGACATTAAGGGATTTGGGACAAAGGTATGTATGGGGAGTAAGGTCTTGATTAATTGATCTCATTAAATGGTGGAACAGACACAAGGAGCTGAATGGCCTACTCCTGTTCTGATGTTCCTATTTTCCTATTTAAGGATCCTCTAGGGGATCACAACATGGTTGAATTTCAAACTCAGTTTGAGGGAGAGTGGGGCTCAAACCAATGTCCTCAACCTAAATAAGGACAATTACAGAGGTATAAAGAGAAAATTGTTACTGTGTAAAAGGAGGCCATTCAGCCTATTGTGCCTGCACCAGAATGTTAAAAAAGTATCATTATACAGCGCCATTCTTTTGTTTTTCCCCATGCCCTTAAATACTATTTCTATCTAAACAATCATTCAATGCTCTCTTAAACACAGGCAGTGTATTCCATCCTCTAGCTACTCACTCAGTGAAGACACTTTTCTCATCTTGCTCTTGCTTCATTTGCACATCACTGTAAACCTATGCTCTCTCATTCTTGTTTCTTTCATGAGTGGTAGCAGCTTTTTCCTATCTGCCCCATACATCCTGCTCATCATTTTGAAAACATCTATCGAATCACCTTTTAGCTTTCTCTCTCAAAGGAGAACAGTCTCCACATCTTCGATCTATCCTCATGATTAAAGTTAATTTTTTCTGGAACCATTTGTGTAAGTTGCTTCTGCACTTTCTCCAATGCATTCACATCTTCAGTAAAATGTGGCACCCACAATTGTACACAATACTTCTGCTGAAGACTAACAAGTATCTTATATAAGTTAAACATCACTTTTTTGCTCTTGTAGTCTGTGCTGTAAAGTTGAGGGCACTGTAAGTTGAGGGCACAGTAAGTACTTCCTAACCAACCTGTGGGGCTTGAACTCGGGCCTCCAGATCACTCCCACTGCAGCACATTGGCCCTCTCCAAGAATATTAGATACTCTATTGACTGCTGTCTTCATTTGTCCTGCCACTTGCAATGATCTGTGCCCAAATACACTAGATCCTTCTGCTCCTGCATTCTCCTTCAGAATTGTAGTCCCTATTGTATTGTATTGCCTTTTGATTGGACGAGCAGATGGATTCAGTTTGCAGGGAGCACTGTATGTGGAACAGGATGCCTAAGCAGTAGTAGAACCTCCTTGAAATATCAAAGCAGAATAGTTTCCACAGGCAACAGGTTGCTGAGTCAGGTGATAGCTGACATCTGTACCCTCCAAGCTGGAGATCTATTGTCTGCTAAAGCTAGTTGCTATGCATTATAGATACTGTCACTGTGGCCATCAGCTTCAACACCTTTCCCTTCAAATCCTTTCATGTCTCTGTCAGAGAGGCATTGGTCCACTATTCAATCACACTGAAGGCAAGCCAGAGGTCACGTGCCTATCAGTGCGAATAATTATGTGAAAGTTGAACGTAATGACGCTCATCAGAATGGCCGGGTACACCTCTAACATCTTTCCGATTTTTATTCTGATGGCAGGTGACAACCCTTAAGTTTAATCCAGTCCGTTATTTGTCATGAATTATTTTAAATTGCTAAGTCACAAGCATCCATATCTCAAGTCTTACCCTGCTTGAAGATGCTGAAACCCAAGGTAGAATTACCAGGTTAAGGTTTTTCAACTTCAAGGATCAGGTGGCAAGTTGAAAGACACGCTGGTTAAAAATGTATTTTGAACAGTATTATATTAAGGTGTCAGAAAATCAGCACTCCAATGGATAGTCTGCCTCATTTTGTTCACTGTGCCAAAAAAGATTAGAATTTTTTAAGCTCAAAGATGAAAAACAGTTAATTAATCTGGGCAAAGCACTGGCAAAATGGTGCAATTCTTCATTGTATGTCTAAATACATTGATTCAGATTGGGAACATAATTGAAAAGACTGAAGGGTATGCCAATAAACATCAACTTCATTGTTTCTAACTGTTTTTAGATTCAATATAATCCATGAGCCAAAGTAAATGGTTACTATTGCCTTTCTTTTTGTTTCTCTTTTGCTAGAGTGATATTCATGAATCTGACACTCATGTCACTTGCCAGCACTCGGGTTAAACTGATTGACCTGCTGGTGCTGAGTTTCCCCTTACACCTTTTTGTTGAACCATTTCCAGTTCTCCTGTCTTCTGGTACCAGTGGCAACTGAGGAGGAATGAACAGAATGTCCAGTGAATCTGCAACTTCAAATCTCACTTTCCTTAACATCTTTGGATGTATCTCATCTGCTCTTGTTGACCAAAACTTTGACAGTCCTTGACATCATGCATGATGTCATGGAGTCCTAGCAAAACTGGAATCAATGGGTATTGGGGGGAAGACTCTCCACTGGTTGGAATCATACCTTGGCACATAGGAAGATGGTTGTGGATTTGGAGGTCAGTCATCTCAGGTCCAGGACATCTCTACACAAATTCCTCAGGATAGTGTTCTGAGTCAACCATCCTCAGATCTCTCATCAATGACCTTCTCTCTGTCATAAGGTCAGAAGCGAGCATGTTCGCTGATGATTGCAGAATGTTCAGTAGCATTTGTGACTCCTACAGGCTTGGGATGAAAAGTGGCAAGAACATACACCACACAAATACCAGGCAATGACCATCAGCAATAAGAGGCAATTTAATCACTGTCCCATAATATTTAATGGTGTTACTCTCACTGAATCCTGTACAATCAACATCCTTAGTGTTACCATTGACCAGAAGCTCAACTGGACTCACCACAGAAATACAGAGCTTACAAGAGCAGATCAGATGATAGTATGTGGCTGGTAACTCATTGTGTGGCGAGTCATACTGTGGCAAGTAACTCACTGCCTGATCCCCCAAAGCTTGCCCACAGGTGAGGAGTGTGACAGAATACTCCTCTATTGCCTGGATGAATGCAATTCCAACAACCCTCAACAAGCTTGAAACCATCCAGGACAAAGCATGACTTATCTGAAAATCCTCAACTCTAATTTCCTGTCATTTTTCTTACGCCTTTCGTTGCCTTACTGATTAGAAATCTATTATCTTAGCCTGGAATATTCTTAATGACCCAACTTCAACAGCCTACTATGGTAATGAATTCCACACATTCACTATCCTCTGCGAAGAAGTTCTATCCATTTGAAGAGAGACTGATTTGATTAAGAATATATTCATAGAATTTAGAAGGATTGGGGAGGGGTGTAAATCTCATAGAAACCTATAAAATCCCAACAGGACTGGAGAGAGTATATGGAGGAAGTATTTTCCTAATGACCTGGGACTCCAGAACCAAGGAACATAGTTTAAGGATATGGGCTAAGTCATTTATGACCGAGATACAGCGAAATGTCTTCATCAGAGAGTGGTGAGCCTGTGGATTTCTCTGGTATGGAAAGTGGCTGAGGACAAGACATTGAGTGCTTTCAAAAGAAAAAGGGTATGAGATATTGAATTGGAAGATCAGCCATGAGCATATTGAATGGAGCAGCAAGCTTAAAAGGTCAAATAGTCCACTCCTACTCCTATTTTTTATGTTTCTATCTCTGCCTTAAATGGATAACTTGTTAATTTGACATTATGCCTGATTCTACACTTTGCTACAAGGGGAAGCCACCTCTCAGCATTTATTTTGCTAAGCCACCTAAGAATCTTAGATGTTTCAAAAAGTTCACCTTTTATTCTTCTAAACTCCAAAGAGTATAGACATAAATTGCTCAATCTTTCCTCTTAAGAAAATCTCTTCATGCCTAGTCAAGGGGCAGCATGGTGGCTCAGTGGTTAGCACTGCTGCCTCACAGCACCAGGGTCCCAGGTTCGAATCCAACCTTGGGTGACTGTCTGTGTGGAGTTTGCACATTCTCCCCGTGTCTGTGTGGGTTTCCACCGGGTACTCCGGTTTCCTTCCACAGTCCAAAGATATGCAGGTCAGGTGAATTGGCCATGCTAAATTGTCCATAGTGTTAGGTGCATTAGTCAGAGGGAAATGAGTCTAGGTGGGTTACTCTTCGGAGGGTCAATGTGGACTGGTTGGGCCAAGGGCCTGTTTCCACACTGTAGGGAATCTAATCTAGTGTATCTTCTCTGGACTACCTCTAATGAAAGTATATAGTTCCTTAAATAAAAGGACTGAATCTGTTCACATTATTCCAGGTGATTCAGTGCTGGCAAAACCTGTTATTAACAAAGTTCACTCTGGACTCCAACCCTTACATTTTTGGGTAGACTGAGAACCTATACCGAGGAACCTTTACAGATTAAGGGTACAGGCATCTATACCAATGTCTGATGAGAAATAGCTAGTTCAGTTATCACTGATTGGAGTAAAAGGCTTGTGGCCCAAGCTTGATGGGGTGCAATTGGTTGAGATTCACCTAGATTGGCTCAATATTTTGCAATTAGAAAATGGCTGCCTGAGTGAAGTCCTAACTAAATACCCAGCTGTTTTTCAGGAAGGTCTCGGGACAATCAAAGAAGTGAAGGCCACCTTGCATATTGACCAGGAAGCAATTACACAATTCTACAAGGCCACACAGTTCCATTCGTCTTACAGACAAAAGTAAAGGCAGAAATCAGAAAGCTGAAAAGTGAAGGAATCATCAAACCAGTCCAGTTTTCAAAATGGGCAGCACCAATCATACTGATTATGAAACCCAACAGGTTGGTTCGCCTTTATAAGGATTTTAAACAAATGGTAAACCACTTTTTGCAGCTGCATTAAAGCCCATTGCCTTACAAAGAAGATTTGTACTTGAAGCTGAAGGGGGGGGGGGGGGGCTCTCTTTCACAAAGCAGGACATGAGCCACACGTACTTGCATTTGCAGTTAGATAAGTATTCCCAGATGCATGCGACAATTAATATCTAAAAGGGTTTGTACCAATATACGAGACTGCCATTTGGAGTATCTTCAGCCTGTGCAATCTCTTGGTAGATGATGGAAAGCATTTAGACAACTTGAACATAGCCTTTAGATGTTTCTCCCAGGTGGGTGTATGCCTTAGCAGGGAAAAAATGTGTGTTCCAGGACCCCAAGTGACCTACTTGGACTATAGAGTTGACAAGGCTGAGTTACACCCATTGTGAGGTGTTGCATTTTGGAAGGTGAAATACAGGTCAAAATTATACAGTCAGTGGCACAACCCTTTGGAGAATGAATGTGCAGAAGAATCTGGGTGTGCAGTCCACAAATCACTGAAGGTAGCAATGCAGGTGGTAGTAAAAAGGTAGTAAAAAAGGCTTATGCCATGCTTGCCTTCATTGGAAGGGACATTGAGTATAAGGATAGACAAGTTATGCTGCAGCTTATAGAACTTTGATTAGGCCACACTTGGAATATTGTGAACAGTCCTGGTCACCACACTACCAGAAGGATGTGGATGCTTTGGAAAGGCTACAGAAAATGTTTACCAGGATGGTGCCTGGTGTGGGGGATTTTAGTTACGAAGAAAGGTTGATTGGGCTGGATTTGTTCCCAATGGAATGTAGGAAGTAGAGGGGCGACCTAATAGAAGTCTATAAGATTGTGAATGAATGGTGGTGGAGGGTTGTTTTTCAGACTGGAGGCCTGTGACCAGTGGAGTGCTACAAGGATCGGTGCTGGGCCCTCTATTTTTTGTCATTTACATAAATGATTTGGATGCGAGCATAAGAAGTACAGTTAGTAAGTTTGCAGATGACACCAAAATTGGAGGTGTAGTGGACAGTGAAGAGGGTTACCTCAGATTACAACAGGATCTGTACCAGATGGGACAATGGGCTGAGAAGTGGCAGATGGAGTTTAATTCAGATAAATGCGAGGTGCTGCACTTTGGGAAAGCAAATCTTAGCAGGACTTATACACTTAATGGTAATGTCCTAGGGAGTGTTACTGAACAAAGAAACCTTGGAGTGCAGGTTCATAGCTCCTTGAAAGTGGAGTCGCAGGTAGATAGGGTAGTGAAGAAGGCATTTGGTCTGCTTTCCTTTATTGGTCAGAGTATTGAGTACAGGAGTTGGGAGGTCATGTTGCGGCTGTACAGGACATTGGTTAGGCCACTGTTGGAATATTGCGTGCAATTCTGGTCTCCTTCCTATCGGAAAGATGTTGTGAAACTTGAAAGGGTTCAGAAAAGATTTACAAGGATGTTGCAAGGGTTGGTGGATCTGAGCTACAGGGAGACGCTGAACAGGCTGGGGCTGTTTTCCCTGGAGTGCGGAGGCTGAGGGGTGACCTTATAGAGGTTTACCAAATTATGAGGGGCATGTAGAGGATAAATAGACAAAGTCTTTTCCCTGGGGTCGGGGAATCCAGAACTAGAGGACATAGGTTTAGGGTGAGAGGGCAAAGATATAAAAGAGACCTCAGGGGCAACTTTTTCACGCAGAGGGTGGTACGTGCATGGAATGAGCTGCCAGACGATGTGGTGGAGGCTGGTACAATTGCAACATTTAAGAGGCATTTGGATTAGTATATGAATAGGAAGGGTTTGGAGGGATATGGGTTGGGTGCTGGCAGGTGGGACTAGATTGGGTTGGGATATCTGGTCGGCATGAATGGGTTGGACCGAAGGGTCTGTTTCCATGCTGTACATCTCTATGACTCTATGACATGGATAGAGTATAAAGTATGAGGCTTTTTCCCAGGGTAGTTGGGGTCAATTACTAGGGGACACAGGTTCAAAGTGCAGGGGTAGGGGGATGTTTAAAAGAGATGTGCGAGGCAAGCTTTTCACACAAAAGGTGGTGACTGCATGGAACACACTGCCAGAGGAGGCAGTGGAAGCAGCCACAAAAGCAGCATTCAAGAAGCACCTGGACAAATATGTGAATAGGAAGGGAATAGAGGGATACGTATCCTGTAAATGAAGATTGTTTTAGTATGGAAGGGCAAAATGTGTCAGTGTTGACTTGGAGAGCTGAAGGGCCTGTCCCTGTGCTGTATTTCTCTTTGTTTGTTGTTCTCTATAAAGATGCCCCAGCTCCCGTGTCTGTATCAGAACTCATCTCTCTCTTTGGACTGGTATCTTTGCATCAGCTATCAAAAAAGGTTCAACTTTGGAAATGGTTGCATAGTCAAGCCATAGCTTTCAGGGAAGCAAAAGAAATTGCTATCATCCTCTAAGGTTTTGGCACATTATAATCCCCAGCAAGATCTGGTGTTGACATGCAATGCCTCCCTGTAAGGCATCGGGGTGGTATTAGCTCACAGGTGGCCAAATAGAGCAGAGGCCCAATAGTGTATGCATTCTAATGGCTAGTGCAGAGCTTAAACATTCCCTGATGGAGAAGAAAGGTTTTCTGGTCATATTTGGAGTCAAGAAGTTCCACTAATATAAATCTTTAATAATGATGGACCACAAACACCTACTAGGTCTACTTTAAAAAAGTACAAGGTAGAGTCACCCATTGCTTCAGGCTGAATTCAGCAATGGGCTCTAATACTAAGTGCATATAATGACAAGTTGGAACTTACAAGAAACCAAGTAGCAAATGCGGATTTACTCAGCCACCTCCCACTGGCAGATACATCAGTATGGCCATTGGAAGAGTCAGGAATGCTTTTAAACATTTTGGGCACACTTCTAGTAACTGCTGACAATATCAGACTTTGGGCACAGAAAGGTCTGGCCCTGGCCAAACTGAATCAGCTGGTGATGTTGAAGGAATCCAAAGGCTGTCACAAGCAGAATTGCAGCCTTTTTGGAACCAGAGAGACCAGTTCACAGGAGAGATATCTTATTATGGGGAACAAGAGCAAAGATCACCACTGGTTGAACTCCACCAAGGTCATCCAAGGATTTCAAAAATGAAGATCTTGACAAGAAGTTATGTGTGGTAGCCAAGAATGGACAGTGCCTAGAGTGGCAACAAGAACAAAGGTTGCCCCCAGCAACTTTCCCCACATTCATGGGGGTGGTTAGGGAAACCCTGGACTCAGCTGTGCAGATCCGTTCATGGGCTCAGTACTCTTAGTCATTGTGGATGCCTACTCAAAGTGGCTGGATATACATAGAGTTCATTCATCAAAGATTGGACGATGATAGAAAACTGTGCGCATCTTTTGTAATACACAGGCTCCCAGAAGTTGGTCACAAGTAATTGTTTGACAGCAGGGAAGTTGACATTTAAGGACTACTCCATACCATCCACCATCCAATGGTCTAGCAGGAAGAGCAGTTCAAACTTTGAAGACAGGCTTAAAGAAACAGCCTACGGCTTCACTCAATAGCAAAATGCCCTGGTTCCTATTTGATTAACAGACCACCACTCAGGCAACTACATGGGTAGCTCGAGCAGAGTTGCTAATGGGGAGAAAATTCCACACAGGACTAAATCTAATATTCTGGGACTTGGAGGGAGAGGGCGAAATTGCATCAGGAATGGCAATACTGGATACAAGTCTCTGCTTAGTCAGAGGCAGTTTGGTGTCATAATCATGGAATGGACCTGCATTGCTGTCGGATATAAACATGAGTGTTCGAGGTTCTGTTTACTCTGAGTGCTGGTTTTAAGGGAGTATCAAAGACTCTCCATGTTTAAATGAAGGGTGTTTTGGTGACAGGATACCAGCCTCTGTGGAGTTATTTCATTTACACTGTTCTGGGATATTCAACACAAGAACTAAGATGCATGTCTGCATTTTTTTAAATGCAGATACATATTGCATTTTGTGCTGCACTATTTGAAAGGGGTGAAAGAAGATTCAATCGTGACCTTCAAGTGGGAATTGGACATAAGTTTGTAAAGGAACAATTTTCAGAGATAGGTGATAAAGAACAGAGGACAAATTTTGTATTTCTTTCT
The DNA here is from genome assembly GCF_037043375.1 of Chiloscyllium plagiosum. Lineage (NCBI taxonomy): Eukaryota > Metazoa > Chordata > Chondrichthyes > Orectolobiformes > Hemiscylliidae > Chiloscyllium > Chiloscyllium plagiosum. Next base: position 115,128,298 of record NW_028270139.1, read on the forward strand.
TAACATACGGCAAAAGCATAAAGGAAAGAATGGTGACTTTTTGTGATTAAGATTTGATTAAACTATGATCCTTTTGTGTAAAAATGGCCACAAAACCTAGAAACAAACAGGTATTTACTGATGTTTCTAAATGATTGAATTGTGCTCTTTTATTTTCAATGCTTTGGTGTTAGATTGTGCGTGTTCTGTTTTCAAGTGCTGAAAAACTGAACTGTCCAATTCTTAGTTTTTGAAGTTGAATATCAAGATACTTACACATGGTATTCTGACTGCAAGCTGATTAGATGCTTTAAAAATAATGCTTAAGTGTTCCTTGGGTTCAACCTGATTCTCACACCAAAACAGTCCTTAAGCAAGTCCATTGAGCAATGCATTGACAATAACCAATATTGAGCTGATGACACACAAGGGACAAACACAGAAGTAAAACACATAAAGGGCATATATCACTAGTACTGCAATTTCCTTTTTCAAATTTGATTCACTTTTAATACATCTTGCAATCCATCCTTCTTTCATTGCTCAGAAAAGAATGTCAAATGTCCAAAACAAAAACAAATGGATTGAATGTCCAATTGTGCTGCCCTTATGACAAAAAAGTTAAGGCTACAATTGACCTTCAGTGCAATTGGTCACGCAATTTCTGTCTTTCCCAATTTTCTTTAAAGAATCGAAATGCCACAGTTACTCTCTCCTTAGTAAACCTTAAATTGTAACTTCCTGTGTAAACATCTGTATGAAGTTATGTCTGTTTGGGTTCTTACCAAAGTCTCAAAGTAAAAACAGCATGCTGTAGTCAGAACTAATTGATCTCACAATGAATCACATCAGAACTATGCAGTCCTTTCATATCCAATTGTGAATGGTGGTGGACGATCAAACAAATAATGGGAGGAGCAGATGCCATGTATCATTTCCAACCTCAATAATGGCAGAACTCAACATATCCATGAAAACAAATGACAGCATCCATAGAAGCGCTAGTGGAAGATCTATCCCCAAGATGTACTGCAGCAGCCCACCAAAACCCTAAGGTTCTACCTTGAAGAACAAGGGCAGCAGGTTCACCGAAACACAATCAATTTCATGTTCTTCTAAAAGCTAGACATTATGATAATTTGGATGTACATTAATACTCTTTCATTGGCACTAGTCCACAATCTTGCAACTCCATTCCTAATAGCACTCAGAGAGTCCCTTTAGCAAATGAGCTGCAACAGCTGATCATAACCTCCTCAAGAACTGTTCAGAGGGGCAACAAATTCAAGTCTTGGCAGCAATGCTCCCATCTCGGTAAATTAATTACATTAAAAAATCTCCAAGATTAAGTTCATACACAGAATGTCAGAATTTCCTCTTCAAACCAGAACATAATCTTGGTGGGGAAATAACTTATCACAAAATTGTGTTACAAAGTGATCACATTTTCTTCAATTTCACTTAGTCTAATGAACCAAGGGAAGCAGAATTCAATGTAGCCACATAACGTATCCAAACTTAATACTAAAAGTTGTGTGGTTCAATAAATATTTCATACCCAGCAAGACATTCTTAAAATGCAAATGTTCATAATCTGTCCTTAACAATGTAGCATGGGTCACTACAGATAAGACAAGACTGTTACAGGTGCAAAATTTCAAATTCTATCATTTTATAATGATATAATGAGCTTACGATGAAAAAAAACTAAGGCACATTTGTGCTTGCCACTTCTTTTTTTCCCTAGCCACATCCAGTCATCCACCATTCTAAATTTTTCTCTCCCTGATGTTCTGAGTGCAACATCAAATTGGAAACTGGACACCAATTTGGAAATCCTTTGTCATTTTTTCTCTGCAACCCTGTGAGACATAATCAGGAGATCTCAAACACATTATTTATTGTTTGAAATGTTAACTTGCTTCTAAAATCAGTATGTGTCTGTTCAAAGATTTGCCTATTGCTTCTTAAGGACTGCAAAGAGTCAGCCTCATGATCACTTTCAATATCCTGCTCCACAGATTGATCACCATCTGAGAAAAAGTAAAACTTCCAATATCTAATCTCACTCCCTGCATTGAAATGTAGTGAGTTCTGCCACTTCAACTAATCTATCTTCTTCTGTGTTATTGAGGTCCTTAATAACTTCAGATACTCACATTACTAACAGCATTGATCCCAAATTATATTTAAATGCATAATCCTTTTTGCTTCCAGTTACTCACTTTTTAGATGACTTTCATACAATGACCACTGCAAATTTCTTGTCAATATATTTTTTGCTAATTCAAAAAAAATTACATTAATGATTCAAAAATGTAGCTTTTGTTTCAACAAAACAATTGAACATATTTTGGACACATTAAGAAATACCTTCAGGCAGAGGTAATTCTTGTTAATATTTTATAACCGTGAATTGTTTATTGTTGTGCTAGCTGCAGTTGTGTAATGAATGATTAAACAAGCTGAAGTACCAATATTGGAAATTGGTCCTCAGAGAGTCCTGAAAGAAGTTGCACTCACCAGTGCTGTAAGAATGTGCCCATTTGTCTCTGTGCATCTCTGTAATTATGTCTGATAATGGATGAATTACCTCACCTGAGTTGATGAAAATAGTTTCCTGTTCGACTAAATGAGACAAAATGTTCAAAGAGTAAATTTGCAGTGCTGTAACTTCAAAAAATGACTGAAGTTTCTTTTATTAAAACTTTTTATTTCACTTTACTGTGATATACAGTTCATTGCAAACTAATCAGTTTTCAAGACCAAAATCTGTCTATAGAAAGCTTAAGACAGACATATTTTTCATAAACTGTACTGGAAAGCAGGTGTGTGTGTGGACTCAGTCATTATATTGGGTATTCAAATCTGAACCATTCATCAACTTAGGCAGAACCAAAAATCTATTTATCATTCAGTCAGTGCATCTCTAAATGAATTACTAGTATGCAGAATTGATATGAATGTTTTTGTTCACACACAATTTTGGATGTAAAAGTGATTAATACCACTACAAAAGGTCTAAAAATGATGAATACGTTAACAGTGGACTTAAAGCTCGACCTCTACTTTTAGAATAGAATGAAAGCATTACACTGTAAAAGAGCGATTGAATAGTTTAAAACACAAAGATGTCGGTGGATAGAATTTGCAAGCAGCCCAATACACATACGGACTCACTACTTACTATAAATCAACAGTACTCTGTAGTGCGATAGCTTTATCAAGAGAATGACCTTCAGCTCTACACAATAAATTTAACTCATCCTTTCAGTGCGAACTGCAATTGCAGTTTAAAACAAGCAAAAAAGTGGCAGTGACCAGTCTCTTATCAACTCACTCAAGGGAAACTATTAGGCTTGAAACTATACTGAAGTGATTCATGATTAGTCAACAAGGAAATACATGGAAGGTGAACTAGGCCATGAACAAATTTGGAATCGTCACTCCATCTCATCATTAAGGGACAGTGTTGAAGCCCATGGAAAGAAGTTGAAATTGAGAAACCTTTGGTAAAATTCAGCCCAGAGAGTCTGGCATTCCTGCTGTAAGCTGACAGGAATACAGAAAAATTGGAATCATTTTTAACAAGCAACTAAATGATGTGGCAGCATTCATACCTCAGTTCAAAGACACATGGGAGAGAAGAAGAAGTGTATCAAGAAAAAATAGATGATGCCCAAACAGTTTTAAAAACCTGTGGATTGTAATGTTGGATACTATTAAAGACTAGGTTACTTAGTGTAAAGGTTAAATTAGTTTGAAAGCAGGTCACAATTGTTAAGTTAATATATCTTGTAAATCCTCTTTCAAATGGGCTATCATACGAGACAAAGGATTCAGTGACATCTAAAAGATTAATAACAAAACTTAATGAACTGGGTGATAAAGTAACTTGGTACTGCGGATTTGATTTCCCTTCTGAGATGGAAAGGTTAACAGATGCATTTAAAGTCCATTCCTTTTTATTATATATTATTTTGTCATGCAAGCAGTAAAGGAATCTTGATTTCTGGCATGTGCTCACACTTGATTCCATCCTGTATATCAGTATATTGCTATGCATCTAACATCTACATATATCATATGTGGGGAAAAAGCAAGAGCATGCTATTCAGTTGGATAGTAAGCCATGTTCAGAATGAATAGCAGAGCATGCTTGAAGAACTGAATGGTGTACCCTGCTCCCATTCTCTACGTTTCTATGTGTTGCAATGTAAAAAGCACATTTGAAAATGTTGGGGTGTTAACAATTTAAAGTACAAATATGCTTTCTCAAAAACAGCTGTCTAAAACCTGGAGTTGTCAGAAAATTGGGCATTTCACACATAATCTTTTTTTTTATTTTATTGAACTAAAATTAACTTTGTCAATTTGATGAGATGCTGCTTAGCACCAGACTCATTGCCTGTTTCTATGCTTGCATGCTAGTCTGTTCCTGACATGGTTTCTGGGGTCAAACAACATTGCCAGTATTACATGGTCTGAGTGCTGCCCTTTGTGTTAGTTCAAGCAACAAATACTTTAACATACCACAATCTAGTTCCTAATTTGTTATCACAACTTGATGACAACTTAAGTGGAGGCATCGGTGTAATCATAATGTCTCTGGACTAGTAATCCAAAAACCTAGGCTTATGCTGTGAGGAAATGGGATTGAATCCTATTGTGGCAGATGATGAAATTTAAATTATATTAAAATAAATTGGAATAAAAAGCTAGTCTACTGGTACCAAAGACGTGCTAGCATTCTGCAGACCATTGTCAGACATGATTTTGAGGAACACTGAACATTTTTGAAGCAGTGACAAAGAAGATTGATGAGGGCAGAGCAATAGACATTGTATATATGGACTTCTGTAAAGCATTCAACAAGGTTCCACATGGTAGACTGGTTAGCAACATTAGATCACATGGAATCCTGGGAGAGCTAGCTACTTGGATACATAATTGACTTGAAGGTAGGAGACATAGGGTTGTAGTGGAGGGCTGTTTTTCAGACTGGAGGCCTGTGACCAGCAGTGTGCTGCAAGGATCAATGCTAGGTCCAATTTATATAAATAGGAGGCATGGTTAGTAAGTTTGCAGATTTAACCAAAATTGGTGTGCAGTGGACAGCGAAGAAAGTTATCTCTGAGCACAATGGAATCTTGACCAGATGGGCCAATGGGCAAAGGAGTGGCAGATGGATTTTAATTTAGGTAAATGTGAGGTATTGCATTTTGGTAAGGTAAATCAGGGCATGACTTATACACTTAATGGTAGGGTCCTGGGAAGTGTTGCTGAACAAAGAAACCTTGAGGTGCAGGTTCATTGTTCCTTTTAAATGAAGTTGCAGGGAGGCAGGGTAGTGAGGAAGGCATTTGGTATGCTTGTATTTATTGATCAGTGCATTGAGTTTGACAGTAGTGATGTCATTTTCCAACTGTACATTGATTAGGCCACTTTTAGAATACTGCGTTCAATTCTGGTCTCCCAGCTATAGGAAGGATGTTGCTAAACTTGAAAAGGTGCAGAAAAGACTATTGGGAGAAGCTTAATAAGTTGGTGCTATTTTCCCTGGAGCATTGGAGGCTGAGGGGTGACCTTGTAGAGGTTTATAAAATCATGAGGGACATGGATAGTGTGAATAGTCAAGGTCCTTTCCCCAGTGAAGGGGAATCCAAAATTAGAGGGCATAAGTTAATGTTGAGAAGGGAAAGATTTAAAAAGGACATAAAAGACATTTTTTTTTCACACAGGAGTTGGTGTATGTATTTGGACTGAGCTGCCAGAGAGAAGTGGTGGAGGTTGATGCAATTATAACACTTAAAAGTCTGGACGGGTACATGAAAAGGAAGGGTTAAGAGGGATATGGGCGAAATGTTGGCAAATGGGACTAGATTAATCTAGGATATCTGGTTGGTATGGATGAGTTGAAGGGTCTGTTTCCAAGCTGTACAACTCTATAACTCTGTACTTAATATGCCAGACAATATATCAACAATTATTGTGTTTGTGGTATCTTTGATATTTTGCACAAAATGAAATTTGGTGAAGTTGTTAATTACAAGAATATAATCATCCAAAAAAGGAAAATATCTGTGACAATTTTGCATCACAGATAAGAATGAATCTCAAGTGGAAAAAACAGATCTCTCAGTTGTTGAGGTTGATGGAATTGACATGTTTCGCAAAGCTATCTCGTGGTTTTTTCCTGCATCATGTGACCTATATGTATATGGGCAAAAATGTTTTGAAGTAGACATATGGAATTACAAGGATTACTAAATTTGAAACTTACATTTCAAGAGAATTCTAGTTCATCTCTGAATGAGCAGTAAGAATGCAACCATATGTTTAATGCCTTCAGATACCTGGTGTTGACGTTTTTCTGAGCTGTTGCAGCTGGTCATCATCTGTAGTTTGCTGAGTTTGCTCTGTTTGGCTGTGACCAAGGCGAATAAGATTAATGTTGCAGTCTGGAATCTTTCTGTTGCAATTGGGTGTAATCCTTGACAGTGATGTGACCAAATACAGACTGGGTGGTTGCCCTGTGGAACAACTGTCCATGACAATGACCCTGATCTTTCAGTTGCTTACCCTTTCAGGAAACCACCTTGCTCCCATGCAGACTTGTCTGTCGTCAGTCTGCTGAAGTGCTCCAGTAATGTCCAACAAAATCATCAAGCACCTCATCTTCCTCTTAGGTACTTTACAGCCTTCATGAGTCAACATTGAGTTTAACAACTTCAAATCATGAGCTCGGTCTTCCATTTTAATTATACCACCTTCCTGCCCACAGTTTCTTGTTGCATGGGCCTGCTCTCAGTAGAGGTGACCTACTTTTATGATTAACACCAACTATTGTGGGCGGCACAGTGGCACAGTGGTTAGCACTACTGCCTTACAGCACCAGAGACCCAGGTTCAATTCCTGCCTCAGGCGACTGTCTGTGTGGAGTTTGCATATTCTCCCTGTGTCTATGGAGGTTAGATGAATTGGCTCATGCCCGAAACGTCGTTTCTCCTGTTCCTTGGATGCTGCCTGACCTGTTGCGCTTTTCCAGCAACACATTTTCAGCTCTGATCTGCAGCCCTCACTTTCTCTCGAAGGTTAGGTGAATTAGCCAGGCTAAATTGCCTGTAGTGTTAGGGGCAGAGGGAAATGGGTCTGGGTGGGTTATGTGTTGGTGTGGACTTGTTGGGCTGAAGGGCCTGTTTCCACACTGTAAGTAATCTAATCTATTGCTATGTATTCTGCACTAATATCACTTCCCTGTCAGTGTTAACACTCCTTGTGTCTTTTTTTTCTGGGCACATCCCTATTTGTTCCACTTTCTACTCCTTCCTTTGTCAATAGCATAAACAAAAACATGTTCAACCTCCCTTCAGTTCTGAAGAATTAAATTGAACTTGAAATGAAAATGTTATTTCTCTCTCCACACATGCTACCAGACCCATTAAGCTTCTTCAGCACTTCCTCCTTTCATTTTAGATCTCCAGCATCCACAGTCCATTGCTTTTATTAGGTCTAATGGCTTCCTGTGTTGTACATTTTCAATGATTCTGTGACAACCTGGTGGGATAGAGAAAAACCCTCTCACCAGTAACATACAGAATAAGAGTGAAGTGGTCATCTAAATATGGTATCTTTAAAAAGCAAATTAAAAATGGATTTGTGCCGGTTGCACTTATATTGTAACCAGTGTGAAGCAAATCCAATTACATGCATAGTATAGGGATTAGGCTGGTACCAGCAATGTCATGTTGGGTTCTGGTGCTGGGATGCTGAAAATCTCAGTATGACAGCAGCATTCAAATTGCACAATAACAACAACATGCAACAATCAAGCATTGCAGTCTTTTCACTGTTTCATTGAGCCTGTGTTGCTGTGAGTCCAGGAGTGCTTTTGGAACGTATTCATTTTCAAAGCCTTATTATTCCCTGTAGCGGGATAACATTACTTTAAATAACCCTTCTGCTTTATGAGGTTTCTGGTACACTTTGTTAGTTAGCACACAAGTCTTGAATTATATCAAACTATAAAATGTGGCCATTCAGCCTATCATTCTGGGTGTCTCCGTTTAAAACTGATTTGCCTCCCCTACTCTCTCTCTATATTACAGTCTATATTTCTCCATTTGAAATAGATGTCAACTTTTTTCCCAAATAATTCCATCATCCATGACTGCTGCGAATTTTGTTCCTGAGTCAAATTGTCAGTGTATGCAAACCTCCCTGATCAGACATACTTTCACTGAAAGGGGCTGGTAGTGGGGTGGAGGAGATGGAGATAGGGGGCTGTGGGTGGGGCTTACTGATGTTGAGCTCACCATCCCTGGAATACATGGAAGAGGATTCAGCATGGGTTGCACCAGTCATAGAGTCATAGAAATGTACAGCATGGAAACAAACCCTTCGGTCCAACCCATCCATGCCGACCAGATATCCCAAGCCAATCTAGTCCCACCTGCCAGCACCCGGCCCATATCCCTCCAAACCCTTCCTATTCATATACCCATCCAAATGCCTCTTAAATGTTGCAATTGTACCAGCCTCCACCACATCCTCTGGCAGCTCATTCCATACACGTACCATCCTCTGTGTGAAAAAGTTGCCCCTTAGGTCTCTTTTATATCTTTCCCCTCTCACCCTAAACCTATGCCCTCTAGTTCTGGACTCCCTGATCCCAGGGAAAAGACTTTGCCTATTTACCGTATCCATGCCCCTCATAATTTTGTAAACCTCTACAAGGTCATCCGCCAGCCTCCGACGCTCCAGGATAAACAGCCCCAGCCTGTTGCTAAGGAATGCCTCTTGTGAAGCAGATAGCAGGTTAAATGTTGCCATTGTTCGTATTAATTACTAATCAACACTGATCTGAGCATTATCTGTATTATTTGCCAATCTGCCGATAGTGCAAGAGCTGACCCATAATGACCTTGCCATCGGAAAATATAGCAATTGCTGATACCTATTCACATTGCAATGAATAAGCACACTCTACCAAGTTAAAAATCACTCAACAAAAGGTTATAGTCCAGTAGGTTTATCTGGAAGCACTAGCTTTCGAAGTACTGCTTCTTCATCAGGCCATTTAGAAGCGGTGTTTCGAAAGCTATTGCTTCCAAATACACTTGTCAGACTATAACCTGGTGTTATGTGATGTTTAACTTTGTCCACCCCATTCCAACACCGGCTCCTCCATATCACCAAGTTAGGGCTGGAAAAACTCAAAGCAGCCAGAGAAATGGCAGCATCTTGGCACCATCTTCTGTTCATGATACTTTGCATTAACTCAGGTTACTAAATGCCTAATGAATAACTGATACATACATATGCCACAATCCATTGGCCTTCCTCTTCACTTCTTTACACCCATCTCTCAAAGTACAGCTATGTAAAAAAGCCTTGCATAGTGCACTCAATGCTTCACACTGAACAAGTGTCAGAGCAAGTAAGGTTATTTGGAGTCAGAAACACAACACATCATCTGAGAGTAACAGGAACATAGGTTAAGCCACTCTACCTGCCCCTGCCCCTGCCCCTCCCCCAACCATGGCTCATGTAAACAAGCAGACATATATGTATGAGAATATTTGAAGCTGCAAGCCATATATGTCTCCTTTTTAATTTCTCATGCTTGAATATCATAAAGAAGTAGAGAAGGAGTGCAAAAGACAGTAGTCCAGCTCGGTAACTAGCACACCTCAGATCCTAGTCAAGGAGGCCCAGAGACATCTCAATATATGATACCCAAAAACATTGTGCATGTAAAGCCCTGCTTCTGACGGAAACTCTTAAAATCATAGAATCCCTATAGTGTGGAAGCAGGTCATTTGTCCCATCAATTCTACACTGACCCTCCAAAGAGCATCCCAATTACTGCAACCCTGCATTTCACATGACAAATCCATTAGCCTGCACATTGCTGGACACTACAATCTATTTAGTATGGCCAACCCACTTAACCTGCATATCATTGGACTGTGGGAGGAAACTGGAACACTTCGAGGAAACTCACGCAGACAATTACTCAAGGCTAGAGTTAAACCCGGGTCCCTAACACTGTGAGGCAGCTGTGCTAATCACTGAGCCACCCATTTCTATTCAAAAAGTATCCACATTATTATTAACATAGCTACCTCACTTTGTTTTCCTTCCAGCATCTGTGGAGAGATTGCAGAGTTAATGCTTCAGGTCCAGTGACCCTTCTTCACAACTGTTCATTGCGAGGAAAAGGCAGTATATAATGAAGATGGGGGTGGCATAGTTGGCAAGGAGTGGGGCAAAGCAATAAGTGAATGGGTGAAGTTGAAGCCCAGAGAGAGAGAAGACAGTTAGGAGGACAAAGGGATGGATGATAGCAAGCCAGGGAAGGAGAAAAACTGGTCATGGGGAACATATCTAGCTGAAAATGGTTAGCTAAATGGTCTTTGTTATCAGCTTTACGCCTTCTTTGTTTACTATCATCCATCGCTTTGACTGCCTGACTACCTTTCTCTCTCTGAGCTGTGTCTTCAGTTATCTGCTTACTGTTTTCCCTCCACCAAGATGGTGCCAGATTTACTGGGTTTCTCCAACAATTTCTGTTTTTGTCTCAGATCTTCAGCATCTGCTGTTCTTTGTTTTATCTGAGCATTAACTACCTCGAGTTGAAAAATGTGGTGCTGGAAAACACAGCAGGCCAGGCAGCATCCGAGGAGCAGGAGAATCAACGTTTCGGGCATAAGCTCTTCTTCAGGAATGAGGCTGGTCTGCCAAGCGGGCTGAGATAAAGGGTAGAGGGAGGGAATTTGGGGGAGGGGCGCTAGGAATCCTTGTAGAAGAAGGAGGAGAGCTTCTTCAAGGTAGGCATCCTTGAAAGAGGATTTGCAGTAGGTTAAGATCAACTAGGAGAAAGTGAGGACTGCAGGTGCTGGAGACCAGAGTTGAAAAATATGATGCTGAAAACACAGCAGGCCAGGCAGCATCCGAGGAGCAGGAGAATCGATGTTTCAGGCATAAGCTCTTCTTCAGGAACTATCTCACTGGCTATTTCTTTTAAGCTTCTTGAATAAAGTCCATCAGGACCTGGGGATTTGTCAGCCCAGAGGTCTAATAGTTTTCTTAATACCATTTCCTGATGGCTATTTTTCTTGAGTTCCTCCCTCCCTTCCATTTCTGATTTAAAGCTATTTCTAGGATGTTTATTATCTTCTGTAATGAAGATCAAGGGGGGAAAAAAATCTTTTCCACTTATCTGACACCTCCTTACTTTCGATTAACAATTCCATAGATTCACTTTCTATCAGACAAACATTCACTACATTCACTTTTTCTTTTTAATGTCAACGTAAACTCTTATTGTCTTCATATTTCTAACCAATCTTTTTTCTTGGATTCCAAGTTTTCATTCCATATTCAGTTAATCTTTGATTTAAAAAAAATCTCTAACCTGTCATTTACCCTTGCGCAAGTGTATGTTTTTTTCTTTATTTTTGATGCTATCTTTAACTTTTTCAGTTTACTACAGAAGTAGGTCCTCCCATTGAAATGTTTCCATTTCATTGGAACATATCTGTCTTGTGTACCCCCCCCCCCCCCTTGAATGTTTATCTCCTCATCATAATTGATACATCCCTTAACCTAATTTGGCAGTTCACTTCAACTAGCTTTGTTTTCATTCCCTCACAATTGTACTTCTTTAAGTGTGAATATCAGTCTGGGGTTTTTTTTTTAAATTAATTTCTTAATCTTTTTTTGAAGTAATCTATGCAACAGAATATAAAACATCATCTGCAACTCCATCAAAGTTCTCATAAACTCAATCTTCAGTTATACTAATTTTGTAGTCCCACTAAATATATTTCCAAAAATAGTAAATATGCAGTTAGCTCTCACAGTTATCAAAATTAGCTTCAACATTAGCGTTAAAGTTCAGTCAGCCATTTTTCTGTGCCTTTCCATATTCCTCATGAACCTTTTGTTAGATTATTTCTGGAAACTCAACAGCAGCTCATCATTTTTTTATTATTCTCCTTAATCTGATGATCAGAAGCAGATATAATCTATGTATTTAAATTGCTTTGAGTCATGGATGTTATAAATCTAAGCAGGTTATTTGACTTCAAATGCGAGAATAGAACTAAACAGCACAGTTTTAAAATTAACAAGATTCAAATGAAACAAAAGGTGAAAGAAGCCATTTCTTCCAAAGGATTATACAAGAAATAAACACACCAGAGAAAAAGTAACTGAAGCTTACATAATTAGCTATTTTTAACAAAATATATGGATAAATTTCAATTGAGAAATTAGTTACATGGAGTGATATAAACTGAGCTTAGTGAATACCCAACAAAGAACAACAGTTCAGATGCATCTTAAACTGATGTCTGAAGAATGGTAGGGTTATGGAACCTGTAGACACCAATAACTTATCAAATTAGATACAAATTTCCCAGTGACTGAGGAAAAAAGGTCACTTTTTTTTCACATTTTATGGCATTAACTGTGACAAGCAAACTAAAAGCAACATAATTTAAGTATCATTTTGCATAATATGCTAAAGTACCAAAAACAAACTTCTCACATCAACTACTTAACAGAACCGAAAATCACATGCCACATCTATGCATCATGCCACACTCTCAGCAGATACATGACCTTGTAGATGAGGTCCAAAGCTCCTTCTAGATAAGAGGATCTGAGAACCTAGAAAAGTGGACCAGGGTGTCCTGGAGAGAAGTACAAACCAACCAATTCCCACAGCTACCTTGACTATACATCCTCATGCCCTACTTCCTGTAAAATCCCGATTCCATTCTCCTAGTTCCTCCATGTACATCACATCAGTTCTGATAATGCCAACTTTGACAAGGGGATCTCTGAAATGTCCAGCTTCTTCCTCAACCATGAACTCTCCAGCACTATAGTTGACAGGGCCCTCAGCCAGGTCCAACCCATCTCTTGCACTTCAGCCCTCACTACCCCTTCCCTTCTACAACAGCGATAGTATCACCCTTGTCCTCATCTACCATCTCACCAGCATCTAGAGGATCATCAGCCACCATTTCTGCCACTCCCAGTGGGATGCTCCCACCAGACACATATTCCTCTCCCTCCCTTGTCAGCCTTCTGCAAGGAATGTTCCCACTGGGACACACTGGTCCACACCTCCTTCACACTCAATACCATCCCCACAGCCCCTTGGCACATTTCCTTGTGACTGCATAAAGTATAGCACATGCTTGTTTACTTCCGCCCTCTTCAGCATCCAAGGCCTCAAACACATCTTCAAGTGAAGCAGCACTTTACCTGCACTTCACTCAAACTAGTCTACTGTATTTGCTGCTCACAATGTGGTCTCCTCTTAATTGAGGAAACAAAAAGTAGACTGGATGACTTCTGCATCAGTGGTGCTGGAAGAGCACAGCAATTCAGACAGCATCCGACGAGCAGCAAAATCGACGTTTCGGACAAAAGCCCTTCAGACAAAAGGGCTTGAAGGGCTTTTGCCCAAAACGTAGATTTTGCTGCCCGTCGGACGCTGCCTGAATTGCTGTGCTCTTCCAGCACCACTGATGCAGAATCTGGTTTCCAGCATCTGCAGTCATTGTTTTTACCTGGGTGACTTCTGCACAGAGCATTTATATTCTGTCTGCAAAAAAGACCCTGAGCTTTCAGATGCCTGTCATTTCAAACACAATCCTGTTCCTGGTCAAGAACTCTGTCTCAAGTTTGCTGCAGTGCTCCAGTGAAGCTCAGTGCAAGCTGGAAACACAGCGTCTCATCTTCCGCTTGGGAACCCGACAGCCTTCTGGACTCAATATTGAGTTCAACAATTTTAGGGCTTGATGCATCTTCTCCCACACCCTTACCCCAACCCCAGCACACCAGGCCTTGTTATCACATGATCTGCTGTTACAAAAATCTATTGGTAGCCACTAATTGACCCCATTAATAACTATTCACTCTCCAGGCTAATTATAATCCAATCTTTTGTCTGTCCAACTGTTTTTCTCTCTCGTTGGGCTCTATCTCCACCTATCATTTACTCCTCACCCCCTTCCACCACTTCCCAACTCCCCCCCCACCCTATCTTCTGCATAAAAAATAATTTTCTGATTTCTCTGCACAAATGCTCCAGACCTGCTGAGCTTTTCCAGCAATTTCTGTTTTTGTATGCATAAATAGTTCTTTGTCTGGCAAAGTGACATGTTGAGCCCTGTGGGAGTCTCTAATGACTTACAGGAGTGGAGGGATAACGTTGCACTTGTATGAGCAGCTGACACAAAGATAGGTAGAAAAGTGGAGAAAACATGGTAGGCTGATGATTAGGATAGGTTGAATGCATGAACAAAGAATCTGGCAGATGGAGTCTAATGTGGGAAAATGGGATGTTGTTCACTTTGACAGGAAGAATGAAAAAGCAGAGTGATGGAGAACAATCCTAGATGCAGAGGGATTAGGTGTTCTTGTGCATGAGTCACAAAACGCTGGTGTGCAGATATAAGCATATAGTCAAGAAAGCCAATGGTTGTTATCTTTTATTTCAAGAAGAATTGATCTGAAAAATAAGGATGTTGGACTTCAATTATTGAGGGCATTGACAAAACCATATTTTGAAAACTGTCCGCAGTTTTGGTCTCCTGATTTAAGTAAGCGTGTAAATGTGTTGGAGGTTTTTCTGAAAGGTTTTATGAGACTGACAACTGAAATAAGCAGGGATAGGTTGGACATCAGGACTTGTTTACCCTGGAGAAGAGTGAGAAGTGATTTCATCAGATTGTATGAGCCCTGAATAGTCTTGAGAAGGTGAATACGAAAAGAGCGTTTCCTCATGTGTGTCAGTCTAGAACTAGGGGGCACTATTTTAAAATTGGATATCATCCTTTTAAGACAGAGATGAGGACACTGTTTTTCTGTTAATGCATTATGTGAGTTTGGAACTTGCTACATCAGAAAGCATTGCAAGTCAGGATCATTGAATATCTTTAATACAGAGCAAGATTTATTCTTGTTAGGTAGCGAATCAAGTGTTGTTTGGCCCAGCTGGGAATGGGGAATTTGAAACAGAAACAGATCAGCCTGATCTTATTGAATGGCAAAGCAATCTTGAGAAGCAGATGGTCTCCTATTACTTCTATTTCATATGCATGGATGTTCATAGAGTCATAGAGTCATACAGCATGGAAACAGAACTGAAGGTCTCTGGAAATATGAGCAGGGAAGTGCATCTTGATGTAACATTATTTCTATTACTAACATAGTTATGGTGGTCAGTGGAATCACACACTTTTAGTGAGCTAAATTACATCAAAAGCACTCTACCCACTCCAAACCTGCTGCTGAAGATTGCTCCACCAGAGGATGCCAGGTTTCCAACACTTCAGCTGGACGCCCCACATGACATGCATTTTTCCTCATTGACCTAACAAACATTGTTTTATTCCATTCTTCATGAAGTTATTTAGCTTCCCCTATAATGTATCTGTACTATTCATCCGTACTGCTCCATGTGGTAGCATATTTCACTATCTAATCATTTGCTAGTTATCCCAGTTACCCCAAATTTCCATGTTGGAGCTAATATTGACAATTTTGTATTTACAACTCCTAGATTTAGGCTTTACTACTCGTGAAAATATATTTTATATGTCTACCCTCTTAACCTCTTCTTCATTTTCTGAAACCTTTATTAGGGAAATAGGAATAATGTTAGGAACTTGCATGAAAATAAAAATTAAATGCAAAACATTTTAGCAACTTTGACAAGATTAATGGTGAAAGGATATCAGATCCTTGCTACCAATTTCTTGGCTTATATTCAAAGACCAACATTCATGTTATTATATTTCTTTGGACAGGCTGAAAAGAACCAACTCTAGTTAATGCAAAATATGTGAAATATGTGCTGCCATGTTAATGGTAGTATTTGCTAGGAAAATTGAATAAATATTGATAACAACAAATGAATTTAATTTCCTATTTATAGAATGCTTTATTTATAATTAGTTAACAAGTAATATAATCTTAATGGATTGACAAAGTTAAGGGGAACCACAGGGATTGTGTGTGCATGTATATATCTGTGTGTGTGTGCGTGTTTGCATGTGTTTAGATGCCAGTGTATGTGTGTGTGTGTGCATTTATATGGCTCTGTGTGTGTTTATATGCTAATGTACATGTGTGTGTTTATATGGCTGTGTGCATGTGTTTATATAGCAGTGTATATCCATGTGTATGTATTTAGATGGCAGTGTATTTCTATGTGAGTGTTTGTGTGTGTGTGTGTGTGAGAAGATGTTGGAAGATTTAAATACACAACCATTTCCACTTACTCGTGGAAACTATTAGCAACAGGTGCATTTTCAGGTGAAGGCAGTTTTCTCATGGTGCTCCGCCAGATGCCACTTCTCATTTGCTTCAATGGCTGCCCCATCAGGCATATATGTACACCTGGTTTTAAAATAACTACAGTGTGCAATCTTTGTTGACAATTCTGAACATCTGGAACCTCCTGAGACAGCCTATTACTCTGTTACAAGGCCTTTATCTCTCAGTACATGCAAAGGAACCATTTTGTTGATGAATGCACAAATATCAGAAATGTCCCCAGGTAAGCCACAGGTGTTGACAAGGAAAAATATGCATCCATTGGTGTTACTGCATGCATATATACACACATACCTTTTAGTAAGACTATCTTCATAATACTGATGATTGCTAAGTACCTATGGCCACAGAATATGTTTTAGATAAAAAGTTCAGATGCTTTCAAAAAGAAAGCAGTGGATGGGTATTTGACAGCAAAGGAAAAGGTTGAAAGACTGAATTGAGCTATACAGAATGGGAGGAGATCTTTGTGAAGTACAAACATGGATCTTTCTAAGCTATACAGTCTACATAACTCTATTCTGAGTCAAGTTTCATCTCTAACGAGCATCAAATGGATATTGTGGAAGTGTTTGTTCTATTTGACAATGTTGGAGGTGGGAGTTGTTATCAGTTTTTATGACTGGGCCTGCACTGAATCAAGGATAGTTGCTCCTGCCAACCATATTGCTTATGGGTTGTTTGACTTTTGGAAGGATGAGACCTTTGTCAAAGCTTGTGGAAGCATTTTATTAGCAAGGCAGAAACTATCAGAGTTATGGGATTAACATAAGGTTATCATTATTATTGGAAATATAAAGAGCTTAACAATAGCATTGCATTAAATGAAGATTTGTAAGTCCCCCAAAACAATCAACAGATGTCATTGCAGGCAATCTTACATCTTTATGCAAATATAGTTTAAGGCCAGTGCAAATGACTGTTTCCCCATCCACCTTTAAGGAGTGGTCTAGGTACTGATTTAAATCCAAAGGCCACTTTGATCCTTACGATTTTAGAGATGCCTAGATTCCCACTGGTTTCAACCAACATCAAATCTGGTTCAAATCCAACATGGCTTGTTCTTGACAGTAATTCAGCAGCTATTCCATATGAGTTTCTACATGAATAAATTGTGTAAAATTGGTTGGCATGGTAGTGAAATAAGACTATTTAAAACCATAAGACATAGAGGCAGAGTTGACCATTCAGCCCATTGACTCTGATCCACCATTCAAAGGGATAGTGGCTGATTTGATCATCCTCAACTTCCTCTTTCCATTTTCTGCAAATCGTTGTTGCCCTTACCGACATATTAATTGGCTACTTAGAGCCTCAACAGGATAAATTTCAACATATTATCAGTGAGTTTTGCATTGCACCTTCAAATCCATCAGCTGGGGATTGTAAATTTCCATCCAAAGAGTTATTACTGGAGATGGCGAACTCTGGTCATCTTTAGATCTTTGGACATGGGCAACCAATAGTAGAGTGATTAAAATGGTGGAGACACAGTGGGTTGGAATTATAAAATCATATAGTTCTTATGTTGTTGTAGGATTGGGGATGATAACATGTTTAGAAAGACAAAGTGATGAAGGGAACATTTTAAAATTGCGACTCACTGGAAAGGAAGACCATGTCTGTCAGTAAACACAGAGGTGATGAGTAAGTAGGTATTGATGTGAATTTGCAGAAGAAATTTGAAAGGGCTTAAATTTATCTAAGGGTAAAGGGTTCAGAGGTCAGCCTGGAGAATGCTGCATTAGCCGAGTCTGATAGTAACAAAGGCATGGGATGAGGATTTCACCAATTATATCCTTAGATGTCATGTGGACCTAATCTTAGTTGTGACCTCTATTATAGTCAAACATCCTGACAGTATTCATTATTTGAGCTGAAGAATGAAAAACAGAGCAAGTCTTTGAGAGTAGCATTTTCAGTGGAAATATACTCCAGTATCAATCTATGCCTTTCTAAGAAAATTTGGGACACGTGTATTCCTGTTCAAACATGGATATTTAAGACAGAAAGGTACTGTGCTCCAAATAATATACAAGAGGATTTTCTGCGGTCATAATCTGCATATTAACATTGCCGAGGCACAAGTGAAAATGGGAAAATCAGGAAAAATACAACACCCTGCAAATGGATATTGCTTGAATTTCCTTCGATAAATTTCACAGGCATATGAGATGTAGAGGCAGTGAGGTATGAAAACATGTCAATAAAAAGGCACATGGAACCATTCCCTTTATTGAGTGCAATATAGTATGTAAGAAAGATTATGCTGGAACTTTATAAATCATTAGTTAAGCCATAACGTGAGTACTGTGTACAGTTCTGGCCACTTCATTACAGAGAATATAGAACATTACAGTGCATTATAGGCCCTTCGGTCCTCGATGTTGTGCTGAAGTGTGCATCTGAAATGTGAAGCCCATCTAACTACACTATTCCATTTTCGTCCATATGTCTATCCGATGACCATTTAAATGCCCTTAAAGTTGTTGAGTCTACTACTGTTGCGGACAGTGCATTTCATGCACTACCAC
Organism: Chiloscyllium plagiosum; assembly: GCF_037043375.1. Taxonomy (NCBI): domain Eukaryota; kingdom Metazoa; phylum Chordata; class Chondrichthyes; order Orectolobiformes; family Hemiscylliidae; genus Chiloscyllium; species Chiloscyllium plagiosum. Next base: position 115,147,173 of record NW_028270139.1, read on the forward strand.
ACTCTGAGCAAAGAAACTATCTTTCACATCTCTCCTATATCTATTACCCCTCAATTTAAAGCTATGTCCCCTCATGCTAGCCATCACCAACTGAGGAAAAAGGCTCTCACTGTCCACCCTACCTAACCCTCTGATTATCTTATGTGTCTCAATTAAATCGCCTCGCGACCTCCTTCTCTCCAATGGAAACAGCCTCAAGTCCCTCAGCCTTTCCTCATAAGACCTTCCCTCCATATCAGGCAGCATCCTAGTAAATCTGCTGTGAACCCTTTCCAAAGCTTCCACATCCTTCCTATAATGCGGTGACCAGAACTGTACACAATACTCCAAGTGCAGCTGCACCAGAGTTTTGTACAGCTGCAGCATAACCTCATGGCTCCGAAACTCAGTCCCTTGACTAATAAATGCTAACACACCATATGCCTTCTTAACAACCCTATCAACCTGGGTGGCAAATTTCAGGGATCTATGTACCAGGATACCAAGATCTCTCTGCTCATCTACACTACCAAGAATCTTACCATTAGCCCTGTACTCTGTATTCCTGCTACTTCTTTCAAAGTGAATCACCTCACACTTTTATACATTAAATTCCATTTTCCACCTCTCAGCTCAGCTCTGCAACTTATCTATATCCCTCTGTAACCTACAACATCCCTTTGGTACGAAATACAACTCTACCGACCTTCATGTCATCCGCAAATTTACTAATCCATCTTTCTACGCCCTCATCCAGGTCATTTATAAAAATGACAAACAACAGTGAACCCAAAACAGATCCTTGCAGTACATCGCCAGTAACTGAACTCCAGGATGAACATTTCCTATCAACCTTCACTCTCTGTCTTCTTTCAGCTGGCCAATTTCTGATCCAAACCGCTAAGTCATCTTAAATCCTATGTCTCCTTATTTTTTGTCACAGCCTACTGTGGGGAAACTTATCAAGCGCCTTACTGAAATCCATATAAGTCCATAAGACCATAAGACATAGGAGTGGAAGTAAGGCCATTCGGCCCATCAAGTCCACTCCACCATTTAATCATGGCTGATGGGCATTTCAACTCCACTTACCAGCATTCTGCCCGTAGCCCTTAATTCCTTGTGACATCAAGAATTTATCAATCTTGGCCTTGAAGCCATTTAGCATCCTGGCCTCCACTGCACTCTGCGGCAATGAATTCCACAGGCCCACCACTCTCTGGCTGAAAAAATGTCTCCGCATTTCTGTTCTGAATTTACCCCTTCTAATTCTAAGGCTGTGTCCACGAGTCCTAGTCTCTTCGCCTAACGGAAACAATTTCTTAGCGTCCACCTTTTCCAAGCCATGTATTATCTTGTAAGTTTCTATTAGATCTCCCCTTAACCTTCTAAACTCCAATGAATACAATCCCAGGATCCTCAGCCGTTCCTCGTATGTTAGACCTACCATTCCAGGGATCATCCGTGTGAATCTCCGCTGGACACGCTCCAGTGCCAATATGTCCCTCCTGAAGTGTGGGGCCCAAAACTGGACACAGTACTCCAAATGGGGCCTAACCAGAGCTTTATGAAGGCTCAATAGCACATCACTGCTTTTATATTCCAACCCTCTTGAGATAAATGACAACATTGCATTCGCTTTCTTAATCACGGATTCAACCTGCATGTTTACCTTTAGAGAATCCTTGACTAGCACTCCCAGATCCCTTTGTACTTTGGTTTTATGAATTTTCTCACCGTTTAGAAAGTAGTCCATGCTTGTATTCTTTTTTTCCAAAGTGCAAGACCTCGCATTTGCTCACATTGAATTCCATCAGCCATTTCCTGGACCAGTCCTCCAAACTGTCTAGATCCTTCTGCAGCCTCCCCACTTCCTCAGTACTACCTGCCTGTCCACCTAACTTCGCATCATCGGCAAACTTTGCTAGAATGCCCCCAGTCCCTTCATCCAGATCATTAATATATAACGTGAACATCTGCGGCCCCAACACTGAACCCTGTGGGACACCGCTTGTCACCGGCTGCCATTTCGAAAAAGAACCTTTTATCCCAACTTTCTGCCTTCTGTCAGGCAGCCAATCCTCAATCCATGCCAGTAGCTCACCTCGAACACCATGGGCCCTCACCTTACTCAGCAGCCTCCCGTGTGGCACCTTATCAAAGGTCTTTTGGAAGTCTCGATAGACCACATCCACTGGGTTTCCCTGGTCTAACCTACTTGTCACCTCTTCAAAGAATTCTAACAGGTTTGTCAGGCATGACCTCCCTTACTAAATCCATGCTGACTTGTTCTAATCCGGCCCTGCTCTTCCAAGAATTTAGAAACCTCATCCTTAACGATGGATTCTAGAATTTTACCAACAACCGAGGTTAGGCTAATTGGCCTATAATTTTCCATCTTTTGTCTTGATCCTTTCTTGACAAGGGGGTTACAACAGCGATCTTCCAATCATCCGGGACTTTCCCTGACTCCAGTGACTTTTGAATGATCTCAACCAATGCCTCCGCTATTTCCTCAGCCACCTCCCTCAGAACTCTAGGATGTAGCCCATCGGTGCCAGGAAATTTGTCAGTTTTAAGACCTTTTAGCTTTTCTAGCACTATCTCTTTCGTAATGGCAATCATACTCAACTCAGCCCCCTGACTCCCTTTAATTGTTGGGATATTACTCATGTCTTCCACTGTGAAGACTGACGCAAAGTACTTATTAAGTTCTCCAGCCATTTCCTTATCTCCTATCACTAGGCTTCCAGCATAAGTTTGAAGTGGCCCAATGTCTACTTTTGCCTGTTGTTTGTTTCTTATGTATTGAAAGAAACTTTTACTATCATTTCTAATATTACTGGCTAGCCTACCTTCATATTTGATCCTCTCCTTCCTTATTTCTCTTTTTGTTATCCTCTATTTGTTTTTGTAGCCTTCCCAATCTTCTGATTTCCCAGTGCTCTTGGCCACTTTATTGGATCTCTGTTTTTCTTTGATACATTTCCTGACTTCCTTTGTCAGCCATGGCTGTCTAATCCCTCCCTGGATAATCTTTCTTTTCTTGGGGATGAACCTCTGTACAGTGTCCTCAATTATACCCTCAAACTCCTGCCATTTTTGCTCTACTGTCTTCCCCACGAGGCTCTGCTTCCAGTCGATTTTCATCAGTTCCTCTCTCATGCCCTTGTAATTACCTTTACTTAACTGTAACATTCGATTTTGACTTCTCTCTTTCAAACTGCAGACTGAACTCTCTATATTATGATCGCTGCTTCCTAAGTATTCCCTTACTTTAAGATCTTTTATAAAGTCTGGTTCATTACATAGCACTCGGTCCAGAATAGCCAGCTCCGTTGTGGGCTCCATGACAAGCTGTTCCAAAAAGCCATCCTGTAAACATTCCATGAATTCCTTTTCTTTGGATCCACTGGCTACATTATTTACCCAGTCCACCTGCATATTGAAGTCCCTCATGATCACCGTGACCTTGCCTTTCTGACATGCCTTTTCTATTTCCCGGTACATTAGATTAGATTACATTACAGCGTGGAAACAGGCCCTTCGGCCCAACAAGTCCACACCGACCCGCCGAAGCGCAACCCACCCACGCCCCTACATTTACCCCTTACCTAACAGTACGGGCAATTTAGCATGACCAATTCACCTGACCTGCACATCTTTGGACTGTGGGAGGAAACCGGAGCACCCGGAGGAAACCCACGCAGACACGGGGAGAACGTGCAAACTCCACACAGTCAGTCGCCTGAGGCGGGAATTGAACCCGGGACTCAGGCGCTGTGAGGCAGAAGTGCTAACCACTGTGCCACCGTGCCGCCCACATGTTGCGCCCCTGGTCCTGACCACAGTTAGGAGGTTTGTACATAACTCCCACTCTGGTTTTTTTGCCTTTGTGGTTCCTCAATTCCACCCACACAGACTCCACATCATCCGACCCTATGTCGTTCAGTGCCATAGATTTAATTTTATTCTTAACTAACAAGGCCACCCCGCCCCCTCTGCCCACCTCCTTGTCTTTTCGATAAGTTGTAAATCCTTGGATGTTTAACTGCCAGTCCTGAACCCTCTACAGCCATGTCTCTGTGATGCCTACCACATCATAATCATTCACGATGATCTGTGCCGTTAGTTCATCTACTTTGTTACGAATGCTACGAGCATTGAGGTAAAGTGCCTTAATGCTAACTTTCTTATCATTAGAGATATTGGAAGTCATGAGATGTCCTGTTATCCTTCCTTTTTGTTGCATTCCTAGTCTGCCTCAAGCTTAAATCCACCTGCATACATGTTATCCTCCTGCTTATCTTTCCATTTAACTCCATACTCCCTGTCGCTTTCACTTTCCCTTCCCCCCCAACTCACGTCAACTATTTTACCCTCATTCACATGGTTGGTCACCATCTCAAAGAACTCAATAGCATTTGTGAGGCACGACCTACACTTCATAAAACCATGTTGACTATGCCTAATCAACTTATTCTTTTCCTATCTCTTATAACCTTTTCCAACTCTTTACGCACGACCAAAGTAAGGCTCACTGGTCTATAATTACCAAGATTGTCTCTACTCCTCACTGAATAAGGGACTAATATTTGCTATTCTCCAGTCTTCAGGCACTATTCCTGTATACAATGATGACATAAAGATCAAAACCAAAGGCTCGGCAATCTCCTCCCTAGCTTCCCAGAGAATCCTAGGATAAATTCCATCCGGCCCAGGGAACTTATCTATTTTCACATTTTCCAGAATTGCTAACACCTCCTACTTGTGAACCTCAATCCCATCTAGTCTAGTAGCCTGTTTCTCAGTATTCTTCTCAACAACATTGTCTTTTTCTTGTGTGAATGCTGACAAAAAATATTCATTTAGCGCATCCCCTATCTCCTCTGACTCCATGCACAACTTCCCACTACTAATTTTGATTGGCTCTAATCTTACTCTAGTCATTCTTTTATTCATGATATACCTATAAAAAGCCTTGGGTTTTCCTTGATCCTATCCGCCAATGACTTCTCATGTCCCCTCCTGGCTCTTCTCCGCTCTCTCTTTAGGTGTTTCCTGGCGAATTTGTAATTCTCAAGTGCCTTAACTGAGTGCTCATGTCTCATCCTTATATAAGCCTTCTTCTTCCTCTTGACAAGAGGTTCAACTGCCTTAGTAAAACACAGCTCCCGTGCTAGACAACTTCCTCCCTGCCTGACAGGTACATACTTATCAAGGACACGCAGTAGCTAGTCCTTGAATAAGCTCCACATTTCATTTGTGCCCATCCCCTGCAGTTTCCTTTCGTATCCTATGCATCCTAAATCTTGCCTAATTGCATCATAATTGCCTTTCCCCCAGCTATAACTCTTGCCCTGCGGTGAATATCCCTTTCCGTCGCTACAGTAAACATAACCAAATTATGGTCACTATCACCAAATAGCTCACCTACTCCAAATCAAAAACCTGGCCGGGTTCATTTCCCCAGTACCAAATCTAATGTGATCTCACCCCTTGTTGGCCTGTCTGCATACTGTGTCAGGAAACCTTCCTGCACACATTGACAAAAACTAAACCATCTGAAGTACTTGATCTATAGAGTTCCCAATTAATATTTGGAAAGTTAAAGACCCCATAACAACTACCTTGCCCCTCTCACTCCTGTTGAGAATCATCTTTGCTATCCTTTCCTCTACATCTCTGGAGCTACTCGGAGGCCTGTAGAAAACACCCAACAGGGTGTCCTCTCCTTTCCTGTTTCTAATCTTAGCCCATACTACATCAGTAGACTAGTCCTCAAATGTTCTTTCTGCCACTGTAATACTGTTCTTGACTAAAAATGCCATGCCCCACCCCCCTTTTACCATCTCTCTGTTTTTACTGAAACATCTAAATCTCGGAACCTGCAACAACCATTCCTGTCCCTGCTCTACCCATGTCTCCGAAGTGGCCACATCTCCATCCCAGGTGCCAACCCATACTGCAAGTTCACCCACATTATTCTGGATGCTCCTGGCGTTGAAATAAACAGACTTCAAACCAACTTCTTTCTTGCCAGTGCCCTCTTGCAACCTTGAAACCTTATCTCTGACCTCCCTACTCTCAACTCCTATATACTCAAATTACAATTTAGGTTCCCACTCCCCTGCTGAATTAGTTTAAACCCACCTGAAGACCTTTAGAAAAGTCCCCCCCCCCCCGCCCAGGATATTTGTACCCCTCTGGTTCAAATGAAAACAATCCTGTTTGTAGAGGTCCCACCTACCCCAGAAAGAGCCGCAATTATCCAGATATCCAAAATCCTCCCTCCTGCACAATCCCTGTAGTCACGTGTTCAACTCTTCTCTCTCTCTATTCCTTGCCTCGCTAGCACGTGACATGGACAACAAACCAGAGACAACATCTCTGTTTGTTCTAGCACTAAGCTTCCACACTAGCTCCCTGAATTTCAGCCTTAAATTGCCATCTCTTTTCCTACCTATGTTGTTAGTGCCTTTGTGGACCACGACTTGGGGCTGCTCCCCCATCTCTTCAAAGATCCCCCGAAAACACGATCAGAGACATGCAATTCCATCAGAGAAGATGTAATTGCATGAGAAAAGGTACTGAGGAGATATACCAGGATATTACCCCAATTGAAAAAAATACAGAGAAAAGATTGGATAGGCTGGGTTTGTTCTCTTAAAAACAGAGGAGGCTGAAGGAGATGATCAAAATTTTCAGTGGCCTGGATCAAGTGAAATGGGAGCATCAGCAGAGATGTCAGTAACTGGGGCAAAAACAGTTAAAACGACTGGTAGAAAGATTGAAAGGGGGTTATGGAAAGTTATTTTTTTCACCCAGCAGGTATTAGGGATTTGGAATTCATTTTTCTGAAAAGATAGTAGAGGCAGGAACCCTCAAATTATTTAAAAGGTGTCTTGATTTACACCTCAAGTTCTGTGACCTGCATGGCTGTGGAACTAATGCTGGAAATTGGCACCTCAATTTCCATCTGTGCAAAGATGAGAGGTGAATCGCCTCTTTCTGTGCCATATGCTTCCCTGAACCTTAACAGATGCATTTCTTTTATGTACTTTACGAAAGTGATGGGTTGTGCCAAGATGTTTAAAAAAATTATCTGTTGCCTTTTATTCTTTCCGTTTCAAGATTAGTGGAGGGAGGTGTACAAGAAGATGAAAATTGTGTTTCTTGCTCAATGACTATGATTGTAGTTTGTGTGTAATAGGGTAACCTCCACTCAGCTTCTTGTTACTCTGAAAGCAAAATTGGATCTGTGCAACAACAAAAGCATAATGCCCGACTTAGAACATCAGAGCTTGAACTGAATTCATTTCTCAATCCAAGAAAATAGTTCTCGGTTTATGCTTCAATAAGTTCTTTTAGTCAGAAATCCTCTTGAATTTATTCATGAAAGGTAAATTTATGACTCCAGAGCACCTATGTAAGATGAAGGGATCCAAAAGCGCGACTCCTGCTTACAGACATTTTTTAAACTGGTCTTTGTTTTCCACTTAAAATAAATGGATGTAAGATTCTTGAAAACTTCAATATGCCATGGGCATGTTTCGGTCAGCTAGTAACTGCTATATATTATACTGCACTCTCAGGGAAACTCGGATATTGCAGACACAGGAAACCAAAAGGACTGAGGCAAAATTGGATTGCCCCTGAATAGATTTCCATTCGAGTTAGATATACCTGTTCATCTTCTCTAGAGACATGATTGGTGCACATCAGAGTTGATTTCTGGTCTTTGATGCTAAATAGCTTTCGACCTTGTAAAGAAAATGGATTTAATGTGAAAATTCTAACCGACATGACAGGTTTTATCACTGAAGTAATTAATAATGTATTTATACTTTGTAATTAAGTAGAAATACTTTTTTTTTGTCAACTATCAAACAAAAAAAACCCATCCTTTTGGGATTGAGGACTCTTTTTGCCCAGTACCCATTGCACATAACAGTTGCACCATAGATGGTTAGATGCACCCAATTCACAGATTTCTGTTGAGGAATTCAATGGCGATTGACAGAATCACAGACAGAGTGTTAAAGTACTTGGGTGGTATCAGCAATTCAAAGACTCAGCATAGACAAAATCAAGACTAGTTTGAATGGTTTTGAGAAAGTCACCAGTTGGAGAGTGGAAATCTGAAGTCTTTTTTCCCTAAAAGTTTGTGGTCATCAGGTCAATTGAAATTTTCAGGACTGAAAACAATAGATTACTAAAGGGTAAAGATATTAAAGACATAAGTATCAAAGGTGTCTTAATGATGTTGAAACACAGATTAGCTATTACCTAATCAAATGGAAGAAGAAGATCAATGGGTCGTATAGTCATAGAGTCATGCAGTATACAAAAGGTCCTTCAGCTCATCATGTATACGCTGACCAACTAACATCAGGCTACACTTATCCCATTTATCTGCATATGGTGCATAGCCTGCCATTCTTTGGCATTTTACGTACTCATCCAGATGTTCCTTAAATTTTGCCAGAGTATCTGCCTTAACCAAACTCTCTGGCAGCACTTTCCCTATTTCTGCCACCATCCTTACCTGAAACACATGCCCTCTGATCTTAGACACCTTGGTCTGCCAAGGGGAAATTATTGTCATGATCTACTCTGTATAATTTTATATACCTCAGTCAGATTCCCCCCCTCAGCTTCCTCTGTTCCAAGGAAAACAAACCCACTCCATCCAATCTCTGCTCATAACTCTGATTTTTCATTCCAGGTAATCTCCTGGAGAATCTGCTCTGCAGCCTCTCCAGTGTAAACACATCCTTCTAATAGTCAGATGGCCAACTTGCTTGCTTCTTTCCTATGAAACTCTTTAAAATTCTCTCATAAGGAAAATGAATGGCATTGGGAAAGCAGGATTTTTATTGATTATCAGCTCAGTGCAGAGAGAACATGAGGATTGTGATGAGGAGCTGTTCTATTTTGGCATAGATTTTGAAGCATATAAGAGGATGGAAGGTGGAATACAATTTCACTGGGCAAGAACAAATTCCAAACTATCTCTTTGAAACTCATCACTTCCTCTTAGTTTAGATTAACTACTATAGTCGGTGAGCCATAATACTGCACATAGTTGGAGAATATGATTTTTTAAAGAAGAATCCCTACAGGCCTTTCAGCTCACACCGACCCTCTGAAGAGTATCCCACCCAAACCCATTCCCCTACCCTATTACTCTCGATTTACCCACGACTAGTGCACCTTACCTACATGTCCCCTGAACACTATGGGCAATTTAGCACGGTCAATTCACCTAACCTGCACATCTTTGGATTCTGGGAGGAAACCAGAGCACCCAGAGGAAACCCACGCAGACACGGGGAGAATGTGCAAATTCCACACAGGCAGTTGCCCGAGGCTGGAATTGAACCCAGGTTTCTGGTGCTGTGAGGCAGCAGTGCTAACCACTGAGCCACTGTGATTTCTCATCCACCATTTTATTGATGTCTCTCAATTATCGCTTCTCATTACTGTTCCTCTTTTGTTGCTCCCCACTTTCTTTCATTGTACCATTCTGCTTCTTCTTCTCTCCTTCCAGTGCTTTTAGGTTAGTGACCTGTTGGTGTTCTTGTCCCCTGTGAATAACCCGAGTAGCCCCTTTTGGCTGCCTGTTGTGCATTTCACCCTTAACCGTTATTTCACTTCCACTTGCTCTCCTCAGGTGTTGGTGATGGCAGTCCAGAGATCCATCTCCAACTGGCAATTGAATCCTTTGTAATTTGGGTGGATATCACATCTTCCTCACTTAATGTCAGGTTGGGTGGGAGGGTGTCTTCAGGGACGACAATCAGAAGAATAAGATCAAAAGTCTTGAACTTGCAACTGCTCAGATTGTAACAGGTGAGCAGGAGAGGGAGGGCATGAGAGAGTGGGAGAAGACTGAAGGCAAGAAATCCATCGAGGATCTGCAAGTGTCCGTGATCATTTCCTCCATTCAATATTCTGGGCTGAACTCCAATCGATGTGATTCTCAGGTCTGCATCAAGTTGTTACTACCTCAGGAGGAGGTGAATAAACTGAGCTCATCAATCAAGTGCAGGCTCAGAGTCGACCAGATGGAACGAATCTCAGGAGAACGCGGCTTGATTTTCAAATAGGAGCATCAGCTCTTTCTGTTGGGTTTCAGTATTTCATTTGTTAATATTTCCATAAAACAGTAAGAAAAACATTCACTTCCATAATAATATTATTAGTTTCTAATAGTCACATTTAGTACAAAACAGAATTATTTTTGAACATCTTAGTCCTTGTCTTGTAACCATTGCAGCATATTTGACCATAATTTTGGTATGTATTGCCCTAAGCTGCATTTCAAAACATTGCACTATTTGTCTATTCTGGCGTGTCATGGAAGTATGGGCGACAAAGTTATATATCTATAACAGGCTAAGTTTTCATCAACTAACATGATGATGGGGGAGGGAGATTTATATTGAGCAATATAAATTGCAAATAATTGACTTACTTTTCAAAAATAATGTTCACACTTTTTTTGCGCAATTATCCTTTGAGATTATGGATACCTTAAACATTCTACGCTTCCACAAAATGAAATGGAAATAACTGTTCATCAGTCAGAATCATTTTTGATTGATGTGACGGTCCTGTTTAAATTTGTATGGGATAATTTGATATCAGTGGAAAATGAACTCCCAAGATATTTAGCTCTATCCTTAGCACAGTATGAGAGAAAGCAGTTAATCATGGATTTAGCATAGACCAGTCGTAATGATATTCTGATGTTTCCCAATTTATGGTATACTTTTCAATGGCATGGAACATTTTGACAGATTAAAGGGATAAGGTCTGATAAATGTGGGCTCTTACAGACAATAAAATATCATCTACCCTCAACTTGATCTCGAATGAAAAGTCCTTCAACGTCCTTAAGAGCTTTGATACTTGCTCAAATGAAGTCCTGGAAAAGAAATCTAGGTGACAGCAGATATCTCAGGCTGGTTACTGTTCACATGATGAGAAAATAATAACAGAGTTGTTATAATAATCTATGTGAATTAGAAAGTAACTTTCTATATGACAATGTGATAAGTAAACATAGGACATTGAACATATAATTATTTTCTTTTCACTCTATTGGAAATGTCCTTAAGCATGAAAAAAGAAGTAGCTGTAAAGAACAGAATATCAAGTTTTTTTGTTATAAATACTTTATATAAATAAACACATTTTATAAATAAATCATTTATTTTAAATTTCATTAACTGCTAGACCAATATTTATTACACATCCCAAATTGGCAAGAGAGCAGTTAAGAGTCAACCATATTGCTGTTTATCTGGAGTCATATGTAGACCAGACCAGGTAAAGGAGATCAGTGAATTAGGTGAGTTGTATCCACCATCAATTAGCAATAGTTTCATAGCATCCAGCAGATTCATAATACCAGACTTCTATTGAACTCAAATTCCGCTGTCTTCCAAGGCAGGTTTTGAACACTGGAGGTAGTGAGGATTGCAGGTGCTGTAAACTCAGAGTCGATAAAGTGTGGAACTGGAAAATACACAACTGGTCAAGCAGCATCAGAGGAGCAGGGGAGTTGACATTTCAGGTCGGAACCTTCCATCAGGACCTAACGAAAGGTTCCGACCTGAAACATCAATTCCCTTGTTTCTCTGATGCTTTTTCCAGTGTTTGAACCCCAGTCATTAGAACATTACCTGGGTTAAAATCTAATAGCAATGCTACTGGGCCGCAGTGTCCTTTCAGGACTAAAGGGTGCACAGAGTGAAGTAACTCAGATAAAAGCAAAGAAATTGCAGATGTTGGAGATCGAAATAAAATCAATAAAATGCTGGATAAACTCAGCAGGTCTGGCAGCATCTGTGGATAGAGAAACAAAACTAATGTTTCAAGCCCGATGACATTTTTTGGTTGGTAATACTATGAAATAGTGATAGAATTAAGTGTATATAAGGCTCAGCAAATTATAGTAGCAAAACAACTACCAGCTGAGGACAGAGTGCCACAAGCCAAATTGCAGTCTAGATCTCACTGAGCAGAAAAAAAAAGGCAGGAGACAACTTGAAGAGGCTTTGGAGACATACTTTTAATCCAATGCTAATGTTACTTACAAATGGCATGTGCTCAATACCAGAGCTCAAGCAGGAAGGAGACTATTGATCTGTGTATAACTGCACAGATACATCTCACTGGATTCTGAAACTGGACAATTGAAAAATGATCTAATCAGAGAGAGAGAATTGCCTGAGGCTTAATCCTGCTAAGAGTCCACGGGAGAGAGGAGAGGTGAAACTTACTCTCAAGGAACCTATTGACATATGAAGAAGTTCTGAGATTGTCAATCATCAGGTAAATCATATTGATGGGTGAAAAGTCAAGGCTTTCAATTAAGCCACAAGATGGTTCAGAGCAAATGTGAACAACAAATTGGAAAAAGAAATGAAGAAAAATTTGCAGAAGAGACAGCAAAAGAAAAGTCAAGGTTAGAAGGCTTTGATGATGATTCTGATGAACAATACAACAGGTTAGTATCATTAGGTCTGAAGGGAGTTTGTAACGTTTTGAATAGTAACTGTGAAAGGAAAGCATCAAGTGAACATAAAATGTCAGATACTTGGTGAATGCTTAGTACAACATGATGAGCTTTGCAGACTTGTGTGAGGTGAACCAAGTTGGTGACCCCAAAAATGAAGCCCCCGCTAGTTCAGTTGAGGCTATATGATGGAAAGGCCAAATTAAAACTGAGAGCCCAATGCAATGAGAAAAATAAAGATTTGGAGTTCCAGAAAGTACACATTAAACAAAATTCACCCATCTCAGCTGAAGCAAGTCTAAAGATAGGGCTAGTTACCTTGGACATGGCTTGGAGAGGGTGGACACTAGGAAATTGTTTCTGTTAGGTGAGGAGACTAGGACCCGTGGACACAGCCTTAGAATTAGAGGGGGTAAATTCAGAACAGAAATGCGGAGACATTTCTTCAGCCAGAGAGTGGTGGGCCTGTGGAATTCATTGCCGCAGAGTGCAGTGGAGGCTGGGACGCTAAATGTCTTAAAGGCAGAAATTGATAAATTATTGATGTCACAAGGAATTAACGGCTACGGGGAGAACGCGGGTAAGTGGAGTTGAAATGCCCATCAGCCATGATTGAATGGCGGAGTGGACTCGATGGGCCGAATGGCCTTACTTCCGCTCCTATGTCTTATGGTCTTATGGTCTTATGGACATACCTGAACAGAACATAAGTGATTGCATGGATACCAATATAGATCTTATGTATCTTCCTGGTAGTGAATGTAATCTCTATGTGGATGAAAGTGTTGGAGCAATTTAACATTTGCTAAGGAAGTTCTAACTGTCCTCATGTTGGGCTGAAGGAATTTCTGAATAGAAGAAGCCAATCAAAAAGGTGATTTTTGACCAGATGAGCAGAATGGTAGCTTTGAAAAAAGCCTGGAAAATTGAGAGTTTGGCTACATCTAAAGGATCTCAGTAAAACTTTGAAGAGATGTCAGAGCCTCGTATCAAAAACTGAATAAACTTTCCACAACTTGCCACAGCATATGTCTTTACTACCCTTGACATGAAAGATGATTTCTGACAGGAGAAGCTGGATGAAATAGTAAGTAACATTCTGGATGCTATTCAGGAAGCAAAAAAGATGGTGCATTTCCACTGCTCCAGAATAGTTTCAAGACAAACAACTTGATGTTCTTCACAGAGTGGAAATTATTGTGGATGATCAGCTAGTCCACAAATGTGAATGAACAATGAATAAAGCCATTGCAGATCACAATCATAATCTGCTGAAATTGATAGAGAGAGCTCACAAGATTAAACTGAAGCTGAACAAGGAAAAGATGTAATTAAAATACTTGAAGTCAAATACAAAGCTGACATATTGACAGTGAAAGGACTTCACCCAAATCCTGACAAATTGAGAGCAATAGAAGTCATGCAGAGACCAACAGATGTGCAAATATTGCAATGATTTGTTGTATTCTTGAACTATTGAGAAAGGTTCTTATCTAATTTGTCATCAGTGTGAACCTGTATGTAAGCTCACTGCTCAGGGCATGCAAAATTATTAAGCATTGAACATGAAGCAGCTTTCACTGGAATCAAACAATTAATGATGACTATGCCAGTGATGACACACAATGACAATCATAAAGTCATACTGCAGTGTGACGTCAGTGAGAAAGGATTTGTAACAATGTTTGATCCAGCAAGGATAACCAGTTGTATTTGCATCCAGAGCATTAATGAATACTGAATGACATTGTGCTCAGCACAAGAAACAGTGCTGGGCTATTGAGTATGTTTGTTGGTATTTTGAATGCCTATTTGGTAGAGACAAAGTGACAGCAGAGTCAGACCACAAGACAATTCAATGCATCTTCCTCAAACTGATTCTATCTGTTCCAAAGCACCTACAAATAATCAGGTTGTATATTTACGCACTGAGTTCGTAGATTTGTTCTCAGACGTTTCACCACCATGCTAGGTAAGATCATCAGTGAGCCTTCAATGAAGTACTGGTGTTCTGTCCCATTTGCTATTTATCTGTCTTGGTCTGTTGTGGTGGGTGATATCACTCCCAGTTCTTTTTCTGAGAAGTTGGTAAATGGGTCCAAATTGATATGTTTGATGATGGAGTTTTGGTTTGAATGCCAGGCCTCTTGGAAATTCCCATGCGTATCTTTGTTTAGCTGGTCCCAGGATGGATTTACTGTCCCAGTCAGACTGGTGTCTGTCTTCGTCTGTGTGTATGGATACCAGTAATAGTTGGTCATGTCTTTTGGTGGCTAGTTATACTCATGTATCCTGGTGGCTAGTTTCCTGTCCACTTGTTCAATGTAATGTTTGTTGCAGTACTTGCAGGATATCGGCCCTCCAAGCCGGAACCAATCTAAATCCACTGTCTAAACCTATCGCCCAACTCCTAAGCATCTGTATCCCTCTGCTCCCCACCAACTCATGCATCTGTCAGACGCATCTTAAATGAATCTACTGTACCTGCCTCTACTACCTCTGCTGGCAACGCGTTCCAGGCACCTACCACCCTGTGTGTAAAGTACTTGCAGCCTGTATCCCCCTTAAACCTTTCACCTCTCATCTTGAAAGCATGGCCTCTCGTCATTGAATCCTTCACCCTGGGAAAAAGCTTATCTCTATCTATCCTGTCTATACCTTTCATGATTTACAGGAAAGCCACACACATTGACCAGATATTCAACTACAGGAGCAATCATCCCAACACCCACAAACGGAGCTACATCGGGACATTATTTAAATGAGCCACAACACATTACAGCACCCAGGAACAAGAGAAGTCAAGGAAAAACACTTATACAATGTATTCAGGAACAACGGGTATCTCATAAGCGCAGTCCATCGATTCCTACGCAACAAGAAGACACAACATGCCCAGAGACTCTAGTCACACTGCCATACATCAAAGACATCTCAGAGATGATGACTAGAGTACTCCAACCCCTAGGCATCATGGTAGTCCATAAATCTACCACACACTGAAACAGCTCATGATGAATTTAAAGGACCCTGTACCAATAACCAGCAGAACAAACATCATATACAAAATGCCCTGCAAGGACTGCAACAAACATTACATTGGGCAGATGGGCAGGAAACTAGCCACCAGGATACATGAGCACCAACTACCCACCAAAAGACATGACCAATTATCACTAGTATCCATACACACAGATGAAGAGGGACACCAGTTCGACTGTGATAATGCATTCATTCTGGGACAGGCCAAACAAAGACACACATGGGAATTCCTGGAGGCCTGTCATTCAAAACAGAACTCCATTAACAAACATATCAATTTGGACCCCATTTACCAACCTCTCAGAAAAAGAATGGGGAGTGATATCACTCACCGCGACAGACCAAGACACATAAATAGCAATTGGGACAGAACATCAACGTTTCATCGGAGACTCACTAATAATGTTACCTAGCGTGGTGACAAAGCATCTCAGAACAAATCTACCAACTGAGCAAGCAAACGTGCAACCTGATCCACGACCTGAGCTACAAATCTTCTCTAAAGTAGCATTGACAAATAATGCTAATTTACAGAGATATCATCTGGATGTGACATCCAAGTGATGAAACAAATTTATATAACTAACAGCATGTTGAGTGCAGCACTCCCTGTCAATGAAGTAGAGGATACTAGGAGAGAATGGCGATGCTGAGACCTCCATATCCTGGGAGCCAAGTAAGATTCATTTTCAACCATTGCACTGCTCCCTCATTCGAAACATTGATATAGAAACATAAAATGTAGGAGCTTTCGATATTGTAAAGACTTTCACCAGTTTGTAACCTTAACTTTTATTAAACAGGACAAGTATAAAAAGATCGGAAACCAAAACAGAAAATGCTGGAAAATCTTAGCAGGTCTGGCAGCATCTGTGAAGGCTAATCAGAGTTAACATTTTGGGTCCGGTGACCCTTCCTCAGAACAGCAGTCACTGAGAAATGTGATGTGGCTGTGGAAACATGTTTTAGCAAATACCTGGTCAAACACCAGGAGTGACAGTGAAATTAATGCCAGTGGACAAGAAACAATATTAGAATGGAAATCCTGAGGAAGAAAAGAGCAGAACATCTTCAAGGAGGGCACACCTAGGGGAGAGGTGGAAGTGAGTTAAATGCTAAACAAAAACCAAAAGAACTTGTGATGTGCCAAAGGGGTCAGTGCTAGGCCCATTGCTGTTTGTTATCTATATCAATGATTCGGATGAGAATGTACAAGGCATGATTAGTAAGTTTGCAGAGCACACTAAAATGGGTGGTATCATGGACAGTGAGGAAAGTTATCAGAAATTGCAGCAGGACTTTGATCAGCTGGTGAAGTGGGTCAAGAAATGGAAAATGGAGTTTAATATAGATAATTGTGAGGCACTGCATTTTGGAAAGTCAAATCAAGGTAGGAGTTTCATGATGACTGGCAGAGACTGAAGGAGTGTAGTGAAAAAGAGGGACTTTGGAGTTCAGGTGAATGGTTCTCTGAAAGTGGAGTCACAGGTAGACAGGGCAGTGAATAAGACTTTTGGCACATTGACCTTCATCAGTCAGGCCACTGAGTATAGAAGTTGGGAAGTTATATTGCAGTTGTACAGGACATTGGGAAGGACACACTTGGATTATTATGTTCAGTTTTGGTCACTTTACCATAGGAAGGATGTTATCAAACATGAAAGAGGGCAGAAGAAATTTACAAGGATGTTGTCAAGATTCAACAGTCTGAGTTACAGGAAGAGATTGGACAAGTTGTAGAATCATAGAGATGTACAGCATGGAAACAGACCCTTCAATCCAACTCATCCTTGCCGACCAGATATCCTAACCTAATCTAATCCCATTTTTCAGCACTTGGCCCTTATCGCTCTAACACATAATATTCATGTAGACATCCAGATGCCTTTTGAATTTTGTTATTGCACCATCCTCCACCATTTCCTCTGGTAGCTCATTCCATACACGTACCACCCCCTGTGTGAAAACGTTGCCCCTTAGGTCCCTTTTATATTTTTCCTTTCTCACCCAAAAACTATGACCTCTGGATTCCCTCACCCCAGGGAAAAGACCTTGTCTATTTACCCTATCTATGCCCCTCATGATTTTATAAAACTCTATAAGTCACGCCTCAGCCTCCAAGGAAGACAGCCCCAACCTATTCAGTCTCTCTCTATAGCTCAAATCCTCCAGCACTGGCAACGTCCTTACAAATCTTTTCCGTACTCTTTCAAGTTTCGCAACATCCTTTTGCTAAAAGGGAGATCAGAATTGAAGCTAGGACTTTTTCTCTTTAGCATAGGAGACTAGCAGGGTATATTATATAGTCATAGAGATGTACACATGGAAACAGACCCTTCCTGACCATGCCGACCAGATATCCCAAGCCAATCTAGTCCCACCTGCCAGCACCCGGACAATATCGCTCCAAACCCTTCCTATTCATATAACCATCCAAATGCCTCTTAAATGTTGCAATTGTACCAGCCTCCACCACACCGTCTGGTAGCTCATTCCATACACGTACCACCCTCTGTGTGAAAATGTTGCCCCTTAGGTCTCTTTTATATCTTTCCCCTCTTACCCTAAACCTATGCCCTCTAGTTCTGGACTCCCCCACCGTAGGGAAAAGACTTTATCTATTTATCTTATCCATGCCCCTCATGGTTTTGTAAACCTCTATGAGGTCACCCCTCAGCCTCCAACGCTCCAAGGACAACAGCCCCAGCCTGTTCAGCCCCTCTCTATAGCTCAAATCTTCCAACCCTGGCAACATCCTTGTAAATCTGTTCTGAACTCTTTCAAGTTTCACTACACCTTTCCGATAGGAAGGAGACCAGAATTGCATGCAATATTCCAACAGTGGCCTAACCAATGTCCTGTACAGCCGCAACATGACCTCCCAACTCCTGTATTCAATACTCTGACCAATAAAGGAAAGCATACTAAATGCCTTCTTCACTATCCTATCTACCTGCGACACCACTTTCAAGGAGCTATGAACCTGCACTCCAAGGTCTCTTTGTTCAGCATCACTCCCTTGGACCTTACCATTAAATGTATAAGTCCTGCTAAGATTTGCTTTCCCAAAATGCAGCACCTCGCATTTCTCTGAATTAAACTCTATCTGCCACTTCTCAGCCCATTGGCCCATCTGGTCAAGATCCTGTTGTAATCTGAGGTAACCTTCTTCTCTGTCCACTACACCTCCAAGTTTGGTGTCATCTGCAAACTTACTAACTGTACCACTACTGCTTGCATCCAAATCATTTATGTAAATGACAAAAAGTAGAGGACTCTGCAAC
Source organism: Chiloscyllium plagiosum (assembly GCF_037043375.1). Taxonomy (NCBI): domain Eukaryota; kingdom Metazoa; phylum Chordata; class Chondrichthyes; order Orectolobiformes; family Hemiscylliidae; genus Chiloscyllium; species Chiloscyllium plagiosum. The sequence goes on from NW_028270139.1 coordinate 115,166,007, forward strand.
GATCCTTGTGGCTCTCCACTAGTCACAGGCCTCCAGTCTGAAAAACAACTCTCCACCACCACCACCCTCTGTCTTCCACATTTGAGCCAGTTATGTATCCAAATGGCTAGTTCTGCCTGCATTCCATGAGATCTAACCTTGCTAATCAGTCTCCCATGGGGAACCTTGTTGAACGCCTTACTGAAGTCCATATAGATCACATCTACCACTCTGCCCTCATCAATCCTCTTTGTTACTTCCTCAAAATACTCAATCAAGTTTGTGATATATGATTTCCCACACACAAAGCCATGTTGACAATCCCTAATCAGTCCTTGCCTTTCCAAATACATGTACATCCTGTCCCTCAGAATTCCCTCCAACAACTTGCCCACCAACGACGTCAGGCTCACTGGTCTATAGTTCCCTGGCTTGTCCTTACTACCTTTCTTAAACAGTGGCACCATGTTAACCAACCTCCAGTCTTCTGGCACTTCACCTGTGACTATCGATAATACAAATATCTCAGCAAGAGGCCCAGCAATCACTTCTCTAGCTTCCCACAGAGTTCTAGGGTACACCTGATCAGGTCCTGGGGATTTATCCATCTTTATGCATTTCAAGACATTCAGCACTTCCTCCTCTGTAATATGGACATTTTGCAAGATGTCACCATTTATTTCTCTACAGTCTATATCTTCTGTATCCATTTTCACAGTAAATACTGATGTAAAATACTCATTTAGTATCTCCCCCGGAGTATAAGATCATGAGAAGCATAGAATAGGGTGAATGCACTCAGTCTTTTTCCCAGGGTTGGAGAATTGAAGACTGGAGAGCATCGGTTTAAGGTCAAAGGGAAAAGAATAAAAGGGAACCTGAGAGGCAACTTATTTTACACAGAGGGTGGTACGCATGTGGAATGAGCTGCCAATGGAAGTTGTTGAGGTAGTCATGCTAATGACATTTAAAAGACATTTGGGTAAAGACATGGTAAGGAAAGATTTAAATGATATGGGCCAAGTGCAGGGAAATGGGGTTAGCCTGGATGGACGTTTTGGTCGGCATGAACCAGTTTGGGCTGAAGGACTCTTTGACTGTGTAACTGCAGATGCAGTTAACGTTTTTCTTTTCGCAGTCTGTGTTTTTTTTTTCAACTAAGAGCGGGAACCCAGAAGTCGTCATCAGAGGCTTCTGGGAAGGTAAGAAGTTTGAGTGGAGAAGGAACCTGAGACACTCCCTCCCTCCTCTAACCTAAAAAAGAAGGACTCAGTCGGCTGAACAGGTAAGCTACTTAGTGTTCTTGTTTTGGACACTAAGTGTAGAGTTATGGCAGTGCAGGCAGTGGAATGTTCCTCCTGCAGGATGTTTGAGGTAGGGGTGACCACCGATGCTCCTGCCGACCTCACCTGCAGGAAGTGCAGCCAGCTCCAGCTCCTCACAGACCGCGTTAGGGCACTGGAGCTGAAGTTGGATGAACTGAGAATTATTCGAGAGGCTGAGAGGGTGATAGATAGAAGCTACAGGGACATAGTTACGCCAGAGAACAGAGGTAGCTGGGTAATAGTTAGAGGTGGGAAGGGGAGGAAGCAGACAGTGCAGGGATCCCCTGTGGTCGTTCCCCTCAACAATAAGTATTGGATACTGTTGGGGGGGACGGCCTAGCAGGGGTAAGCTGCAGTGACCGGCACGATATCTCTGGCACGATATCCGGCTCTGGGGCCCAGAAGGGAAAGGGGGAGAGGTGGAGAGCGCTAGTTATAGGAGACTCTATAGTTAAAGGGACGGACAGGCGGTTCTGTGGACATGGGCGAGACTCTCGGATGGTTTGTTGCCTCCCGGGTGCCAGGGTCCAAGACGTCTGGGATCGTGTCTTCAGAATCTTTAAGGGGGAGGGTGTTCAGCCAGAAGTCGTGGTGCACGTTGGCACCAACGACACAGGTAGGAAGAGGGGTGGGGAGGTCATTCAGGAGCTCAGGGAGTTAGGCTGGAAGCTAAAAGCTAGGATGGACAGAGTCGTCATCTCTGGGTTGTTGCCGGTGCCACGTGACAGTGAGGCAAGGAATAGGGAGAGAGTGCAGTTGAACACGTGGCTGCAAGGATGGTGTAGGAGGGAGGGCTTCAGGTATTTGGACAATTGGACTGAATTCTGGGGAAGGTGGGACCTGTACAAGCAGAACGGGTTGCACCTGAACCAGAAGGGCACCAATATCCTGGGGGGTAGGTTTGCTAGGACTCTTCGAGTGGATTTAAACAAATTTGGCAGGGGGATGGGATCCGGACTTGTAGTCCAGCAAGTAGGTTAGCTGTTTTTCAGGATGTCCAAGAATGTAGGGAGGCTGTGGAGAAGGTAGCACTGACAGGGAATACTTGCGGACACAGAGATGGGCTCAAGTGTGTATACTTCAATGCAAGGAGTATCAGAAATCAGGTGGGTGAACTTAAGATGTGGATCGGTACTTGTGACTACGATTTTGTGGCCATCACGGGAACGTGGATAGAAGAGGGACAGGAATGGTTGTTGGAGGTTCCTGGTTACAGATGTTTCAGTAAGATTGGGGGGGGTGGTAAAAAAGGAGGGGGGGTGGCGTTGCTAATTAGAAATGGTATAACAGCTGCAGAAAGGCAGTTCGAGGGGGATCTGCCTTTGGAGGTAGTATGGGCTGAAGTCAGAAATAGGAAAGGTGCAGTCACCTTGTTGAGTGTTTACTATAGGCCCTCCAATAGCAGCAGAGATGTGGAGAAACAGATTGGGAAACAGATTTTGGAAAGGTGATGAAACCACAGGGTAGTAGTCATGGGCAATTTCAACTTCCCAAATATTGATTGGAAGCTCTTTAGATCAAGTAGATTGGATGGGGCGGTGTTTGTGCAGTGTGTCCAGGAAGCTTTTCTAACACAGTATGTAGATTGTCCAACCAGAGGGAAGGCCATATTGGATTTGGTACTTGGTAACGAACCGGGACAAGTGATGGGCTTGTTAATGGGTGAGCATTTTGGTGGTGGTGACCACAATTCTGTGACTTTCACATTGGTTATGGCGAGAGATAGGTGCGTGCAACAGGGCAGGTTTTACAATTGGGGGAAGGGTAAATATGATGCTGCAAGACAGGATCTGAGGAGGATAAATTGGGAGCACAGGCTGTCAGGGAAGGATGTCGTTGAAATGTGGAACTTTTTCAAGGAACAGATACGACCTGTCCTTGATATGTATGTACCTGTCAGGCAGGAAAGAGATGGTCGTGTGAGGGAACCTTGGTTGACAACGGAGGTTGAATGTCTTGTAAAGAGGAAGAAGGAGGCTTACATAAGGTTGAGTAAACAAAGTTCAGACAGAGAGTTAGAGGGATACAGGAGGGCCAGGAGGGACCTGAAGAAAGGGATTAGGAGAGCTAAGAGAGGGCATGAAAAATCTTTGGCGGGTAGGATCAAGGATAACCCCAAGGCCTTTTATGCGTATGTGAGAAACATGAGAATGACGAGAACGAGAGTAGGTCCGATCAAGGACAGTAGTGGGAGACTGTGTATTGAGTTGGAAGAGATAGGAGAGATCTTGAATGAGTACTTTTCTTCAGTATTTACAAATGAGAGGGACCGTATTATTGAAGAAGAGAGTATGAAACGGACTGGTAAGCTAGAGGAGATACTTGTTAGGAAGGAAGATGTGTTGGGCATTTTGAAAAACTTGAGGATAGACAAGTCCCCTGGGCCTGACGGGATATATCCTAGGATTATGTGGGAAGCAAGAGAGGAAATTGCAGAACCGTTGGCAATGATCTTTTCGTCTTCACTGTCAATGCAGGTGGTGCCAGAGGACTGGAGAGTGGCGAATATTGTGCCCCTGTTCAAAAAAGGGAATAGGGATAACGCCGGGAATTAGTCTTACTTCGGTGGTAGGCAAAGTAATGGAAAGGGTACTGAGGGATAGGATTTATGAGTATCTGGAAAGACACTGCTTGATTAGGGACAGCCAGCACGGATTTGTGAGGGGTAGATCTTGCCTTACAAGTCTTATTGAATTCTTTGAGGAGGTGACCAAGCATGTGCATCAGGGTAGAGCGGTGGGTGTAGTGTACATGGATTTCAGTAAGGCATTTGATAAGGTTCCCCATGGTAGGCCTATGCGGAAAGTCAGGAGGCATGGGATAGTGGGAAATTTGGCCAGTTGGATAGAGAACTGGCTAACCGGTCGAAGTCAGAGAGTGGTGGTAGATGGAAAATATTCAGCCTGGAGCCCAGTTACAAGTGGAGTTCCGCAGGGATCAGTTCTGGGTCCTCTGCTGTTTGTAATTTTTATTAATGACTTGGAAGAGGGAGTCGAAGAGTGGGTCAGTAAATTTGCAGACGATACGAAGATTGATGTAGTTGTGGATAGTGAGGAGGGCTGTTGTCGGCTGCAAAGGGACTTAGATATGATGCAGAGCTGGGCTGAGGAGTGACAGGGACAAATAAGAATGCGGAATACAGGGTTAACGGTAGGGTTCTTAATAAGATGGAGGAGCAGAGGGATCTTGGGGTCTATGTTCATAGATCTTTGAAAATTGCCACTCAGGTGGATAAAGCTTGTAAGAAGGCCTATGGTGTATTAGCATTCATTAGCAGAGGGATTGAATTCAAGAGTCGTGAGGTGATGTTGCAGCTGTATAGCACCTTGGTAAGGCCACATTTGGAGTACTTGTGCAGTTCTGGTCGCCTCATTTTAGGAAAGATGTGGAAGCTTTGGAGAGGGTGCAGAGGAGATTTACCAGGATGTTGCCTGGAATGGAGAATAGTTCGTACGAGGATAGGTTGAGAGTGCTAGGCCTTTTCTCATTGGAACGGCGAAGGATGAGGGGTGACTTGATAGAGATTTATAAAATGATCAGGGGAATAGATAGAGTAGACAGTCAGAGACTTTTTCCCCGGGTACAACAGAGTGTTACAAGCAGACATAAATTTAAGGTGAAGGGTGGGAGGTATAGGGGGGATGTCAGGGGTAGGTTCTTTACCCAGAGAGTGTGGGGGCAGGGAATGCGCTGCCTGTGGGAGTGGCAGAGTCAGAATCATTGGTGACCTTTAAGCGGCAATTGGATAGGTGCTTAAGCTAGGACAAACATTCGGCACAACATCGTGGGCTGAAGGGCCTGTTCTGTGCTGTATTATTCTATGTTCTATGTTCTATGTCCTATGCAATATAAATCAGAAACAAAAACAGGCCTTGCTGGAAAAGATCAGCAGGTCTGGCAGCATCTGTGAAGAGAAATTAGAGTTAACGTTTCAGGTTCTGAGGAAGAGTAATCAGACGCAAAAGGTAAACTCTGATTTCTCATTACAGATGCTGCCAGACTTGCTAAGGACTTCCTGCAGTTGCTATTCCTGTTTCTGATTTATATAGTATCTGTAGTTCTTTTAGTTTTTGTTAAATCTGGTAAACTACATTTGCAGTTAGGATTTTAATGGAATGCTGGCCTCAGCAGCATGAAAAGATTAACAAGTAGTGAAAGATGACTTCACACCATTCAGTTCCATGCTTGTATTGCTGTGCTTATGCTGCTCTACTATTGGACACTGAAGGTGCTAATCTATCCTAAATTTCATCCTAATTTTCCTACTCTGTGTATTGTTTTGGTCTCATGGATTGTCTGTCACTCAGGCTTGTTATGCCCTCCAACTGTTTGGAACAAACCATCCAAGGATTTACCTCAAAGGTAGACAGGGTGGTTGAGAAGGCATTTAACTCACTTGCCTTCATTGCTCAAACATCTGATTATAGGAACTGGGTGTCATGTTGAGGTTGTACAGGACATCGATGATGCCTTTTCTTGAGTATTGTATGTAGTTCTGGTTGCCCTATTCCAGGAAGGATACTATTAAACTGGAGAGGGCTCAAAAAAGGTTTATCAGGATGTTGCTGGGAATGGAGGGTTTGAGATATGAAAATAGACTGGGAAGGCTGGGAATTATTTCATTGGAGAGTAGGAGGTTGAGGGGTGACCTTATTGAAGTTTATAAAATCATGAGAAACATAGATAAGGTGAATGAAAAATCTTTTTCCTAAGATGGGGGAGTTAAAAACCAGGAGACATATTTTTAGGGTGAGAGGAGAAATATTTGCAAAGGCCATGACAGTCAACTTTTTACATAGAGAGTGGTTTGTGTACGAACAAACTGCCAGAGAAAGTGACAGATTCAGGTATAGTTACAATGTTTAAAATACATTTGGATAAGTTCATGAACAGGAGGCAATGGTCTTGTGTTATTAATGGACTGTCAGTCCATAAAACCTGAGTTCAAATCCCACCTTGGCAGATGGTGGAATTTAAATTCAATAAAAATCTGGAATTAGAAGTCAAATGATGACCATGAATCCATTATCGATAGTCAGGAAAAACCCATATGGTTCACTAATGCCCTTTAGGGAAGGAAATCTGACATTCTTACCTGGTCTGGCTTACATGCGACTCTAGACCCACAATAATGTGGTTGACTCCTAACTGCTAACTAGGCAATCAGGGATGGGCAATAAGTGTTGGCCTAGCCAGCAACATCCTCAGCTTGTGAATGAATGAAAAAAAGGAAAGACTTGGAGGGATATGGGCCAACAACAGACAGGTGGAACTAGTTTAGTTTGGGAACATGGTTAGCATGATTCTATGACTCTATGATTGTACGATTGAGCAGCATCTTCTGTCTATAGTGTACTGCAATGAACTCCCAGTACGTGACCCGTTGGGAAGCCAAACGGAGGAATCATCTTGTGGCTCTCATTGGACTCAATGGTGAAGTTATAACATTCCAGATATACTGAACGTCATAGCATGGCATTTCGACTGCCACCTCTAGACTGGATATAGCAGCCTCTCTCTCATCTGTACAGTGTTCAAAGAAGACAAGTGACTGTGGGTGTTCTACATCTTCAATGCTTTATGAGAGCATCTTTAGTTAGAAACTCCACATTAGGAGGCTGCCTCATTTGTGTAGGTTATTGATACTGTTCCTGGGTTTCTAGACCATGTAATCTTCATCCTTTCCTCCTAGAGTAGCAGCTGCAGAATGAACTGTAGCTTTTGTGCTTGGATCCATTGAGGACAATTCCAATAGAACTATATGGCCAATGTCAGAACCAAAGTTGATCCTCAGTAATGTGATTCTTCAATAGCAACAGCACACATTCCTGACTCTAAAACAGCACCTTCAAAGCACCTTGAGATATAGAGGCTTCTGATACCAAAGAGATGCCCCTCTGTGAATTCAGATATATGCTGCTCAAACCTTTTGGTGTAATTATAGAGGAGATTGTAGTAATAATTAGACTTTCTCACCCTAACTCCAATCTTTTGTTATTCACTTGTGAGACGTGGACATCACTGGCTGATCAGCATTTTATTACCTATCCCTAGTTGCCATTGATGAGTTGGTGTTCAGCTGCTTCCTTGATCCGTTGGAATCCATGTGCTGTGGATTCACCCACAATGCTCTTAGGAGGAAATTCCAGGATTTTGACTCAGTGACAGTGAAGGAGTGGCAATGTATTTCCTAGTCAGGATGATGTGTGCCTTGTTGAGCAACTTGCAGGTGGTGGTGTTTCAATATATCTGCTGCCCATGTCCTTCCAGATCAAAGTGGTCGTGAGCTTGGAAAGTGCTATTTAATGATCTTTGGTGAATTTCTGCCATGTACCTTATAGATAGTACACACTGCTGTACTTAGCAGCCAATCATGTGGGCTGCTTAGTCCTTAATGGTGACAAGTTTCTTGAGTGTTGTTGGAATTGCACCCATCCAGGAAAGTGGGGAGTGCTCCAACACACTCCTGACTTGCACATTGTAGTTTGTGGACAGGCTTTGTGGAGTCAGGAAGTAAGTTACTTACCGTAGTATTCCTAACCTCTGACCTGCTCTTGTAACAATTATATTGTGAATCCAGTTGAGTTTCTGGTCAATGGTAACTGCAAGGATGTTGAGAGTGGGGGATTCAGTGATGGTAACACTATTGTCAAGGGGTAGTGATTAAATGGTCTGTTATTGGAGATGGTCATTGCCTGGCATTTGCCTGGCAAATATTAATTGCCACTTGTCAGCTCAAGCCTGAATATTGTCTAGATCTTGTTGCATTTGAACATGGAATGCTTCAGTATCTGGGGAGTCATGTCTGGTGCTGAATATTGTGTAATTATCGGTGAATGTCCCCACTGCTGACCTTACAGTCGAGGGAAGGTCATTGATGAAGCAATTGAAGGTAATTGGGCCTAGGACAATGCTCTGAAGAAGTCCTGCAGAGATGTTTTGGAGCTAAGATGATTAACCTTCAATTACTACAAACATTTTTCTATGTGCAAGTATGACTCTAACCAGTGGAGAGTTTTCCCTCAGTATCCATTGATTCCAGTTTTGCTAGGGCTCCTTAATGTTACACTTAGTCAAGTACAGCCTTGATGCCAAGGGCTGTCACTCTCACTTCACCTCTGGAATATAGCTCTTTTGTGCATGTTTATAACATGGCTGTAATGAGATCAGGAGCTGAGTGGTGCTAGCAGAACCCAAATTGGGCATCACTGAGCAGATTATTGCTGAGCAGATGCTCCTTAATAAGACTGATGATTGCAGCTTCCATAACATTACCAATGATTGAGATTAGATAGATGGGGCAGTAATTGACTGGGTTGAATTTATCCTGCTGTTTCTGTACAGGACACACCTGTGCAATTTTCCACATTTTCAGGTACATGCCAGCGTTGTAACAATATTGGAACAGCTTGGCTCGGGGAGCATCAAGTTCAAGAGCACAAGTCTTCAGTAATATTGCCGGAAAGTTGTCAGGGCCCATAGCCTTTGCAATATCCAGTGCCTCCAATCATTTCTATATATCATACGGAGTGAATTGAATTAGCAGAACCCTGGTTTCTGTAATGGTGGAAATCATTGGAAGTGACGAAGATGGATCATCCATTCGGCACTTCTAGCTGAAGATTGCTGCAAATATGTTAACCTTGTTTTTTGCACTGATGTGCTGGGCTCTTCCATCATTGAGGATCGGGATATTTGTGGAGCCTCTTCCTCCAAGAGTTATTTAAATTGTCCACCACCATTCACAACCAGCTATGACAGGGCTGCAGTTCTTAGATCTGATTTGTTGGCTGTGGAATTGCTTAGTTCTGTCTATCATTTGCTGCTTATACTGTTTGGCACGCAAGTAGTTCTTTTGTTAGCTTCGCCAGGTTGACACCTCATTTCAGGTACCTCTGGTGCTGCTCTTGGCATGCTCTCCTGCACTCTCCATTGAATCAGAGTTGATCCCCTGGCTTGATCATCATATTTGAGTAGAGGATATGCTGATCCATGAGGTTGCAGATTGTACTGGAATACAATTCTACTGCTGTTGATGGTTCACAGCGCTGCATGGATGCCCAATCTTGAGTCACGCAATATAGTTGAAAACTGTCCCATTTAGCACGGTGATAGTGCCAGATATTTTGGAGGGTATTCTCAATATGAAGTCAGGATTTTGTACCCACTAGGATTGTGCAGTGGTCACTCTTATTGATATGGTCACGGACAGATGCATTTGCAGCCAGCAGATTGGTAAAGATGAGATCAGATACGTTTTTCACACTTGTTGATTCCCTCACCACCTCCTTCAATTATGTCCTTTAGGACCTGACCAGATCAATCAATAGTTTCTAACCACCACATTAGGAAAAGAAAAAGGCAGGATTGCATTTGGATAATGCTGTGGACATTTTATAGATTCTGGACAGCATCCGTTCCCTTGAATGGTCATTGCTGGGAAACATGACCGCCTGCCTGACCTGAATTCTGCACTAAAAGGTAAGGCAGAAGTACTCTGTAAGTCCTGAATGAGACAGTAATTCACAAAAAGGCAAGACAAGGCAGAAGCTGATGCAAAGTGAAGGATTGCTAAGAGATCAAAAGGCCTTATATGCAACTTGGTCTAACACATGAAACCAAAAAAGAGAGAATGCTGGAAAATCTCAGCAAGTCTGGCAGCATCTGTAAGGAGAGAAAAGAGCTGACGTTTCGAGTTTAACTGATCGTTTGTCAAAGCTTTGACAAAGGGTCAGTTAGACTCGAAACATCAGCTCTTTTCTCTCCTTACAGATGCTGCCAGACTTGCTGAGATTTTCCAGTATTTTCTCATTTTTGGTTTCAGATTCCAGCATCCCGCAGTAATTTGCTTTTATCCTTGATCTAACACATTAATGGATCCCTGTGCCCAACGGGACCTGGCAATAAGATTGAATGCATGATGCTGTGCACTTCAAGTTGCCATATCAAAGTGGTTAACTGGATTATAAATCAGTCAGGGATGTGCATGGTCACTTCAGACTAGTGCTTGTTCAATGCCAACTTCTGTGGGTGAAAGTTGCTAGTGTTCTCTGCTCAAGGAATGCCAGCAATGATGGAGACCCAGAGGCGCATGTAGTGACCTGCAGTTACCAGATACCTGCTCAGACTTTCATGTTGGGAATTATTGCCATCTAGATTCTTTCTGTCATGTAGGAGAATAGCAAATTCCGCACAAATGAGATACTAATGACACATAAATGCATGTAAATAGGCCTCTCATTGCTCATTTGCAAGATTTTTGTCTTGATTTTAAAACCTTGGGTGAAAAATCTGACTTTTTTTCTGAACAATCAGAATCTAAGGTTGGGGATCTTGCCATATTTTAGCACCAATTTGACATTGCTCATGTCTTCAAGGACCAGTAGGATTACTCCCAATAAGTCAGTTCTTTGTTCCACAATGTTAAAGGGGGAGCCAACACATCAAGGGCAGTTCTGTTAAATGCTTGGAAACACTTTTGTTTTATAACAATTAAGAAATGCTGAGAAGGAAGGAAGTATTTGGCATTGCATGTTAAAGTTCTTTTTGGGAAATAGTGTGGAAACTAAGGTCAGAGGGAATGACTTAGAATTTCAATTAGTGTACTTTTTATGTTGAAATGTAATTTTATTAATCCATGCTGCTGGCACACAATGCTTCCGACTAAAATCACCATCAGACATTTATTTATAGATTTCCATAATTAAATTACATATGCATCACAAATCTACTCATTCCCGTTGTGGCATCAGTCAGGAAATTGAGGATTTATTTCAGAGCTATATTCCGCAGAGATTAAGCCCATTGGTGGGGATTTCCAACTGGGTTACCCTACTGTCTCATTTTTTTTCTCTTATCAGTAGAGAATACTTTGCTATGAAAGCTCCCAATTAAAATTGGAGGCTATTATTAATGCAGAGTCCAGGTGGCTGCCTAACCCTCTTCTTTTTTTCCCCTCAAAAAGGATGCTAAGTAAAACGGGGACATTTTGTCTCTAAGGATGCTTCAAATAATCATTTACAAAAGACCTGATACTACATTTATCAAATGCCTTCATGATCTTTACAAAAATACTAAATGGAAGTTGATATTTTTCAAATGTGTACACTAATCTCATTGTTCCAAAGTAAATTTAAAATAATTTATTTTCAACTAGATTAAAATATTATTTGCAAAATAGTTTTGTCAAACTTAGAACGAACTCTCGCAATGCAATTTGTAGTTAACAAAGACCATTTTGGGAGATAAAAAGTGATTCATTTTGGAATGTTTAAGCATAATCCTTGATACCTTACCAGGTTAAAATCACTGATGTCTTTAAAATCTAGCTTGGGCATACAAATGGCAGTAAATTGCATGATATCAGTACTCAACCAATGGTCTAAGAAATTGTACAGATTTCATTAGTTATAATTGCAGCAGAAAAAGTTAACATCACAGTATTCACCCAGAAACTTGTCTTTCCAAATCAGATGTTACTGGATTGCCTCAGAGAAGTATATTTCAGATAATATGTTTAATATGTTGAAAAGTGAAAGGTGGGTAAATGAACTCTGACTAACAATGATGAGTTTGCAACAACCATTTTTAATTCAGGCACCTTATATAGTGAGATCGACAAAGGGGACATATTTATGACAAACACTATTCCAGACAAAAGATAGACCTTTTCACTCTCACAGAAACTAATCATTTTATTATTATTAATTCTTTTGTGCCTAATGAGAAGACCAGCTGATGTCAACAGCTAACGTTAAGATTATAGATTTTCTAAAAGAACATTCGAGCCGTTACGGTATTCCAGACATTGTGATGAGTGACAATGGCCCTCAGCTCATTAGTGAAGAATTCAAGTACTTGATAAATAATTAGGGTATTAAACACTGTACATCATTTCAACACTATTCACAGTCAAAAGGAAAGACTAAGATGACAATTACCAAGGTTGTCAAAAAGAAATTGGGCATATGTGTTGGAGCCTTGTATAAAGCAATCTTTAGTGGAGAAATACATCTTCTGAAGGCATGGAAAACAATCCATCCAAAAATCTATGCCATCCATTTTCAAACTACTCTTCAAATAGGCAAAAACACTACTGAAGCCTTAGTAACTGGTATGGGTAACAAAATTCAGGCAAAACATCAGAAAGCCACATGTTATTTGGTAAATCTGTTAAGTAGCTGAGATCTGTAAGGAGATCTCAGCTATCTGTAAGAATAATAGGGTGGTTATAGTAGGGGATTTTAACTTTTCAAACATAGACTGGGACTGCCATAGTGTTAAAGGTTTAGATGGAGAGGAATTTCTTAAGTGCGTACAAGACAATGTTCTGATTCAGTATGTGGATGTACCAACAAGAGAAGGTGCAAAACCTGACCTACTCTTGGGAAATAAGGCAGGGCAGGTGACTGAGGTGCCAGTGGGGGAGCACTTTGGGGCCAGCGACCATAATTCTATTTGTTTTAAAATCATGATGGAAAAGGATAGACCAGGTCTAAAAGTTGAAGTTCTAAAATAGAGAAAGGCCAATTTTGACAGTATTAGGCAAGAACTTTTGAAAGCTGATTGGAGGCAGATGTTCGCAGGTAAAGGGAAAGCTGGAAAATGGGAAGCCTTCAGAAATGAGATATCAAGAATCCAGAGAAAGTATATTCCTGTCAGGGTGAAAGGGAAGGCTGGTAGGTACAAGGAATGCTGGATGACGAAAGAAATTGAGGGTTTGGTTAAGAAAAAGGGAGCATATGTAAGGTATAAACAGGATAGATCGAGTCAATCCTTAGAAGAGTATAAAGGAAGTAGGAGTATACTTAAGAGGGAAATCAGGAGGGCAAAAAGGGGACATGAGATAGCGTTGGCAAATAGAATTAAGGAAAATCCAAAGGATTTTTACAAATATACTAAGGACAAAAGGGTAACGAGGGAAAGAATAGGGCCCCTGAAAGATCAGCAAGGCGGCCTTTGAGTGGACCCACAGAAAATGGGGGAGATACTATATGAATATTTTGCATCAGTATTTACTGTGGAAAAGAACATGGAAGATATTGACTGTAGGGAAAGAGATGGTAACATCTTGCAAAATGTCCAGATTACAGAGGAGAAAGTGCTGGATGTCTTGAAACGGTTAAAGGTGGATAAATCCCCAGGACCTGATCAGGTGTACCCAAGAACTCTGTGGGAAGCTAGAGAAGTGATTGCTGGGCCTCTTGCTGAGATATTTGTATCATCGATAATCACAGGTGAGGTGCCAGAAGACTGGAGGTTGGCAAACGTGGTGCCACTGTTTAAGAAGGGCGGTAAAGACAAGCCAGGGAACTATAGACCAGTGAGGCTAGACTCAGTGGTGTGCAAGTTGTTGGAAGAAATCTTGAGGGACAGGATGTACATGTATTTGGAAAGGCAAGGACTGATTCGGGATAGTCAACATGGCTTTGTGCGTGGGAAATCATGTCTTACAAACTTGATTGGGTTTTTTGAAGAAGTAACAAAGAGGATTGATGAGGGCAGAGCAGTAGATGTGATCTATATGGACTTCAGTAGGCGTTTGACAAGGTTCCCCATGGGAGACTGATTAGCATGGTTAGATCTCATGGAATACAGGCAGAACTAGCCATTTGGATACAGAACTGGCTCAAAGGTAGAAGACAGAAGGTGGTGGTGGAGGGTTGTTTTTCAGACTGGAGGCCTGTGACCAGTGGAGTGCCACAAGGATCAGCGCTGGGTCCTCTACTTTTTGTCATTGACATAAATGATTTGGATGCAAGCATAAGAGGTACAGTTAGTAAGTTTGCAGATTACACCAAAATTGGAGGTGTAGTGGACAGCGAAGACGGTTACCTCAGATTACAACAGGTTCTTGACCAGATGGGCCAATGGGCTGAGACGTGGCAGATAGAGTTTAATTCAGATAAATGCGAGGTGCTGCATTTTGGGAAAGCAAATCTTAGCAGGACTTATACACTTAATGGTAAGGTCCTAGGAAGTGTTGCTGAGCAAAGAGACCTTGGAGTGCAGGTTCATAGCTCCTTGAAAGTGGAGTCGCAGGTAGATAGGATAGTGAAGAAGGCGTTTGGTATGCTTTCCTTTATTGTTCAGAGTGTTGAGTACAGGAGTTGGGAGGTCATGTTGCGGCTGTACAGGACATTGGTTAGGCCACTGTTGGAATATTGCATGCAATTCTGGTCTCCTTCCTATCGGAAAGGTATTGTGAAACTTGAAAGGGTTCAGAACAGAATTACAAGGATGTTGTCAGGGTTGGAGGATTTGAGCTACAGGGAGAGGCTGAACAGGCTGGGGTTGTTTTCCCTGGAGCGTTGGAGGCTGAGGGGTGACCTTATAGAGGTTTACAAAATTATGAGCGGCATGAATAGGATAAATAGACAAAGTCTTTTCCCTCGGATAGGGAAGTCCAGAACTAGAGGGTATAGGTTTAGGGTGAGAGGGGAAAGATATAGATGAGACCTAAGGGGCAACTTTTTCACGCAGAGGTTGGTATGTGTATGGAATGAGCTGCCAGAGGATGTGGTGGAGGCTGGTACAATTGCAACATTTAAGAGGCATTTGGATGGGTATATGAATAGGAAGGATTTGGAGGGATATGCTCCTTGGATGCTACCTGAACTGCTGTGCTCTTCCAGTACCACTAATCCAGAATCTAGTTTCCAGCATCTGCAGTCATTGTTTTTCTTTGGAGGGATATGGGCCGGGTGCTGGCAGGTGGGATTATATTGGGTTGGGATATCTGGTCGGCATGGACAGGTTGGACCGAAGGGTCTGTTTCCATGCTGTACATCTCTATAACTCTATAAGTCATTGCTATAGATGGGCCTTGGAAGAGCAGTCAGAGTGGAAACCAGTCAGAATGAACAACTTTCAACAACTCTCAGCCATCAGCACAGTGTCACAGTGGTTAGCAGTGCTGCCTTACAGCGCCAGAGACCTAGGTTCAAATCCTGCCTCAGGCGACTGACTGTGTGGAGTTTGCACATTCTTCCCGTGTCTGTGTGGGTTTGCTCCAGTTTTCTCCCACAGTCCAAAGATGTGCAGTACAGGTGAATTGGCCATGCTAAATTGCCCGTAGTGTTAGGTGAAGGGGTAAATGTATGGGTGGGTTGTGGGTTGGTGTGGACTTGTTGGGCCGAAGGGCCTGTTTTCACACTGTAAGTAATCTAATCATAGCAAAAGATAAGGTTGAAGCATACAGAACAATCTTCAGCCAGAAGTCCCAAGTGAGTGATCCATATCAGTCTCCTCTGAGGACTCTAGCATCACATGCCAATCTTCAACCATTTTGATTCAATTCTAGTGATATCAAGAAATGGTTTGAGGTACTGGATACAGCAAAGGCTGTGGATCTTGCTAACATTCTACCACCAAAGCTGTAGAATTGTTCTCCACAATTTGCTGCACTCTCAGCCAAAATGTCCCTGTACAGCTGCAACACTGAGATCTACACAGTTATGTGGAATATTGCCCATGTATATCCTGTACACAAAAAGCAAGACAATTGCTGGGCCCCTTGCAGAGCTATTTGGATCACCGATAGCCATATGTGGGGTGTCAGAAGATGGGAGGTTAGCTAACGTGGCGCCACTATTTCAGAAAGGTAGGAAGGAAAAGCCAGGGAACTTTTGACCGGTGAGCCTGACATCAGTGGTGGGCAATTGATTGTTGGAGGGAATTCTGAGGGACAGGCTTTACATGTATTTGAAAAGGCAAGAATTTATTAAGGATAGTCAACATGGCTTTGTGCGTGGGAAATTATATCTCACTAACTTGTTTGAGTTCTTTGAAGAGGTAGCAAAGAGGATTGATGAGGGCTGAGTGGTAGAGGTGATCTATATGGACTTCAGTAAGGTGTTTGACAAGGTTCCTCATGGTAGACTGGTTAGCAAGATTCAATCACATGGAATACAGGGAGAACTAGCCATTTGGATACAGAACTAGCTTAAAGGGAGAAGACAGAGGGCAGCGGTGAATGGCTGCTTTTCAGACTGGAGGTCTCGGACTAGTGGTGTGCCTCAAGGATTGATGCTGGGTCCACTGTTTTTTGTCATTTATATAAATGATTTGGATGTGAACATATGAGGTATATTAATAAGTTTGCAGATGACACCAAAATTAGACGTGTAGTGGACAGAGAAGAAGGTTACCTCAATTTAGAAAGGGATCTTGATCAGATGGGCCAATGGGCCGAGGAGTAGCAGATGTGGGTTAATTTAGATAAATGTGAGGTGCTGCATTTTGGAAAGTTGAATAAGAGCAGGACTTATAAACTTAATGGTAAGGTCATAGGGAATGTTGCTGAACAAAGAGACCTTGGAGTACAGGTTCATTGTTCCTTGAAAGTGGAGTTGTAGGTAGGCAGGATTGTGAAGAAGACATTTCATATGCTTTCCTTTATTGGTCAGAGCATCAAGTATAAGAGTTGGGAGGTCATGTTGCAGCTTTACAGGTCATTGGTTAGGTCACTTTTGGAATATTGTATGCAACTCTGGTCTCCTTTCTATCGGAAAGATGTTGTGAAACTTGAAAGGGTTCAGGAAAGATTTACAAGGATGTTGCCAGGGTTGAAGGATATAAGCTGTAGAGAGAGGCTGCTGAATAGGCTGGGGCTGTTTTCTCTGGAGTGTCAGAGGCTGAGGGGTTATAGAGGTTTATAAACCTTATAGAGGTTTATAAAATCATGAGGGGCATGGATAAGGTAAATAGACAAGGTCTTTTTCCCTTGGAGTGGGGGAGTCCAGGACTAGAGGGCATAGGTTCAGGGTGAGAGAGGAAAGATTTAAAAGGGACCTAAGGGGCAACCTTTTCACACAGTGGGTTGTGCGCGTGTGGAATGAGCTACCAGAGGAAGTGGTGGAGGCTTGTACAATTACAACATTTTAAAGGCATCTGGATGGGTATATGAGAGGGATATGGGCCAAGTGCTGGCAAATGGGACTGGATTAATTTAGGGTATCTGATCAGCATGGACAAGTTGGACCGAAAGGTCTGTTTCCGTGCTATACATCTCTATGACTCTATGACCTTAATCTAACCCAGCTAATTACTGCCTTCCGAAACTCTAAAGCCCGTTAGAGCAGTGAGTGGCTTTGAGGTTAACGTAGAGGTGGTGGTAAGCCCATGTATTTGTTGCACTTGTCCTTCCAGATGGTGGTCATCATGGGTTTGAAAGATGTTTCTTCAAGAACCATGGTGGATTTCTATAGTACATCTTACAGATGGTACCCGCTACTGTGACTGAGCATCGAGGGTAAAGGGAGCAATGTTTATAGATCTAGTACCAATAAAGGGCAACATGACAGCTTACAACTGCTGTCTCATTGCAGCGGAGTCTTGGGTTCAATTCCACCCTCATGCAATTGTCTGTGTGGAGTCTGCATATTCTCCTTGTATCTGTGTGGGCTTGCTCCAGTTTTCTCCCACAGTCCAAAGATATGCATGTGGATTGGCCAAGCTAAATTCCCGAAAATGCCCAGGTTGAGTGTATTAGCTATCCGAAATGCGGGTATGGGTGGAATGCCCTTCAGAGGGTTGGTATGAGCTGAATGGCCTGCTTTCATGCTGGGAGAGGATTCTGGGTAATACAAGATAGCGGTCAGGAAAAAAAAAAACAGCTGCTCCTGTTTTGAGGTATTTTAGGGTTGGAGGTGATTTTCTCGAATTCCAGGAGCAGCAATTACTGCTTTGTTGTTTTACTGTTGCATTGTTTTGGAACTTCGGCGAAAAAAATGTCAAACCAACAGCACTTTTAAAAGGGAGAGGAACAGACAAAGGAAGTACATGGTAAGGTCAGTGCAGGAGAGAGAGAGGGAAAGAAACCCATGTTAGTAACTGACACAGCAGTGAACCTGTACAGTTACTGCCTTTGCTGTTTGAAGTCATGTATCGCTGGACATCGGAATGTGTCAGGGAAAATTAACAACAGTGAAATTCACAACTGATCTTGGAGGAACCTGTTTGGGAGAGGTTACTGCACAGAAACAGATAAGTGAATAAGTGAATATTTTAAGCATGGTCTTACAGTATGTCTGCAGTAGTGAGGAGAGTGGGTTCTTTCTTGATTATATGTTTTACTGAGATATGTCTCTTGATTAAACTTAAAATATAGGCCATAAGTATTCATTTAACCTGAAACAGTGTTTTGTAGTGGAATAAGACAGTGCTATTTTCTGGGTCTGTAGATTTAAAGAAGTAAAAATGGCCTTTAGTAGAGTGATATGTTCTTCTTGTTGAATATGGGAGTTTAGGGAGAGTTTACGGGTTACTGAGGATTATATCTGTTGGTTGTGAATCCAATTAGATCTAATGGATTGGTTAGAGAGACAGTTAGAGGCAATGAGGAACTTACAAAAGCAAGGGGATGTGAGGGATGGCAGTTATAGGAAGGGGGAAAAGACACAGATGCAGTCACATAACTGGGTTAACTCCAGGAAAGGTAAGAGAGATAGGCAGTTCATGCAGGGAGATGGTGAGGAAAGAGATCAATCTGAGACTGGTACAGTTGAGAACAGAAGTGAGTCAAACAGTCAGGGCAGGCAGGGACAAGGGCAGGGACAAGGTAGGACTGATCAATTAAACTGCATTTATTTCAATGCAAGGGGCCTAATAGGGAAGGCAGATGAATTCAGGGCATGGTTAGGAACATGGCACTGTGATATCATAGCAATTACAGAAATATGGCTCAGGGATGGACAGGACTGGCAGCTTAGTGTTCCAGGATACAAATGCTACAGGAAGGATAGAAAGGGAGGCAAGAGAGGAGGGAGTGGTGTTTTTGATAAGGGATAGCATTACAGCTGTACTGAGGGAGGATATTCCCGGAAATACATCCAGGGAAGTTATTTGGGTGGAACTGAGAAATAAGAAAGGATTGATCACCTTATTGGGATTGTATTGTAGATCTCCCAAATAGTCAGAGGGAAATTGAGAAACAAACTTGTAAGGAAATCTCAGTTATCTGTAAGAATAATAGGGTGGTTATGGTAGGGGATTTAAAATTTCCAACCAGAGACTGCGACTGCCATTGTGTTTAGATGGAGAGAAATTAGTTAAGTGTGCACAAGAAAATTTTCTCATTCAGAATGTGGCTGTACCTACCAGAGCAGGTGCAAAACATGACCTACTCATAGCAAATAAGGCAGGGCAGGTGACTGAGGTGTCAGTGGGGGAGCACTTGAGGGCTAGTTACCATAATTCTATTAGTTTTAAAATAGTGATGGAAAAGGATAGACCAGATCTAAAAGTTGAAGTTCTAAATTGGAGAAAAGCCAGTTTTGATGGTATTAGGCAAGAACTTTCGAAAGCTGATTGGGGGCAGAAGTTCACAGGTAAAGGGACGGCTGGAAAAGAGGTAGCCTTCAGAAATGAGATAATAAGAGTCCAGAGAAAGTATATTCCTGTCAGGGTGAAAGGAAAGGCTGGTAGTTATAGGGAATGCTGGATGATTAAAGAAATTGAGGGTTTGGTTAAGAAAAAGGAGGCATATATCAGGTATAGACAGGATAGATTGAGAGAATCCTTAGAAGAGTATAAAGACAGTAGGAGTATACTTAAGGGGGAAATCAGGAGGGCAAAAAGGGGACATGAGTTAGCTTTGGCAACTAGAGTTAAGGAGAATCCAAGGGGTTTTTACAAATACATTAAGGAAAAAAGGGTAACTAGAGAGAGAATAGGACCCCTCAGAGATCAGCAGGGCAGCCTTTGTGTGGAGCTACAGGAGATGGGGGAGATACTAAACAAATATTTTGCACCAGTGTTTACTGTGGAAAAGAACATGGAAGATATAGAATGAGAAATAGATGGTGACATCTTGCAAAATGTCCATATTACAGAGGAGGAACTTGGATGTCTTGAAATGCATAAAGGTGGATAAATCCCCAGGACTTGATCAGGTGTACCCGAGAACTCTGTGGGAAGCTAGAGAAGTGATTTCTGGACCTCTTGCTGAGATATTTGTCTCATTGATAGTCACAGGTGAGGTGCTGGAAGACTGGAGGTTGGTTAACGTGATGCCACTGTTTAAGAAAGGTGTTAAGGACAAGCCAGGGAACTATAGCCTGACGTTGGTGGTGGGCAAGTTGTTAGAGTGAATCCTGAGGGACAGGATGTACATGTGTGTTCTGGAAAGGCCAGGACTGATTGGGGATAGTCAACATGGCTTTGTGCATGGGAAATCATGTCTCACAAACTTAATTGAATTTTTTGAAGAACTAACAAAGAGGATTAATGAGGGCAGAGTGGTAAATGTGATCTATATGAACTTCAGTAAGGAGTTCGATAAGGTTCCCTATAGGAGACAGGTTAGCAAGGTTAGATCTCATGGAATACAGGGAGAACTTGCTTTTGGATACAGAACTGGCTCAAAGTTTGAAGACAGAGGGTGGTGGTGTAGGATTGTTTTTAAGACTGGAGGCCTGTGACCAGTGGAGTGCCACAAGGATCGGCGCTGGGTCCACTTCTTTTCATCATTTATACAAATGATTTTGGATGTGAGAATAAGAGGTATAGTTAGTAAGTTTGCAGATGACACCAAAATTGGAGGTGTAGTGGACAGTGAAGAAGGTTACTTCAGATTACAACAGGATCTTGATCAGATGGGCCAATGGTCTGAGAAGTGGCAGATCGAGTTTAATTTAGATAAATGCAAGGTGCCGCATTTTGGGAAATCTTAGCAGCACTTATACACTTAATGGTAAGGTCCGAGGGAATGTTGCTGAACAAAGAGAATTTGGAGTACAGGTTCATAGCTCTTTGAAAATGGAGTCAAAGTAGGCAGGATAGTGAAGAAGGTGTTTGGTATGCTTTCTTTTATTGGTCAGAGTATTGAGTACAAGAGTTGAGAGGTCATATTGCAGCTGTACAGGACATTTGTTAGGCCACTGTTAGAATATTGCATGGAATATCGGAAAGATGTTGTGAAACTTGAAAGGGTTCAGAAAAGATTTACAAGGATGTTGCCAGGGTTGGAGGATTTGAGCTATCGGGAGCGGTTGAAGAGGCTGGGACTGTTTTCCCTGGAACATCAGAGGCTGAGGGGTGACCTTATAGAGGTTTGTAAAATCATGAGAGGCATGGATAGGATAAATAGGCAAAGTCTTTCCCCTGGGATGTGAGAGTCCAGCACTAGAGGGAATAGATTTAGGGTGAGAGGGGAAAGATATAAAAGAGACCTGAGGGGCAACTTTTCCATGCAGAGGGTGGTATGTGGATGAAATGAGCTGCCAGAGGAAGTGGTGGAGGTTAGTACAATTGCAACATTTAAAAGCCATCTGGATGGGTATATGAATAGAAAAGGTTTGGAGGGATATGGGCCGGGTGCTGGCAGGTGGGACTAGATTGGGTTGGGATATCTAGTCGGCATGGACAAGTTGGACCGAAGGGTCTGTACATCTCTATGACTCCAAGTAGACTGTTTAGCTTGGTTGCTGTTAAGCAGTATCTTATCCAGATAACTGGTGAGTATTCCATCAAACTGCTGACTTGTACATAGTGGATAGGCATTGGGAGTCAGCAAGCGAGTTACTTACTGAAGGATTCCTTTTTTCTGACTTGCTATTGTCGCTGCAGCATTTATCTGGCTAGTCAAGTTTAGTTTCAGCTCAATGGTAACCCTGAGGATGGATTCAGTAGTGGATTCACAGATGGCAATGCCATTAAATGTCAAGGGATAATTGTTAGATTCTTTGTCATTGGAGATGCTCCTTGCCTGGCATTTGTGTGCTGTCAATTATATTTGTTGGTTATCAGCCCGAGCTTGGAAATTGCCTTGGTTTTGCTGCATTTGAACATGGACTGCTTCAATATCTGACAAACTGAATGGTATTGTGCAGTGTGCAAGCATCATCAAGCATGTCACACTTGACCTTATGATGGTGAGGACGTCATTGATGAAGCAGCTGAAGATGGTTGGGCTCAGATCACAACCCTGAGGTACTCCAGTAGAGATGTCCTGGAGTTGGGATGACTCACCACACCATTATGGTAACACAAAATTGATATCATTGCATTCTAATTCTTAAAAAATTCCAAACAACAATTTCAGTTATCAATGAAAACAATGCACAATCTCATATAATCGTCTTCGTTGTGGGACTTCTTATTATGGGTGTACAGGACATTGGTGAGGCCACTTTTAAAACACTGCATTCAATAATGGTCTGCCTGTTACAGGAAAGATGTTTTTAAACTTGAGAGGGTTCGGAAAAAGTTTACAAGGATGTTGCCGGGATTAGAACAGTTGAGCTCTTGGGAGATGTTGAGCTGGAAGTTTTTTTCCCCTAAAACTTTGGAGGTGAAGGGTGACCTTATAGACATTTATAAAATCATGAGGGGAATGATAGGGGGAATAATCAAGGTCATTTTCATATATTGGGGAGTCCAAAACTAGGAAGCATTGATTTAAGGTGAGAGGGGAAAGATCTTAAAAAGGACCTGAAGGGAAACTTATTGACGCAGAAGGTGGTGTGTATATGGACTGAGCTGCCAGAGGAGGAGGTGGATGCTGGAACAATTACAACATTTAAAAGGCATCTGGTTGGGACATGGATAAGAAAGGTTTAGAGGGATATGGGTCATAGGCAAATGGGACTAGACTAGTTTAGGATATTTGGTCAGTGTGGATGAGTTGGAATGAAGGGAGTGTTTCCATGCTGTATAACTCTATATGTAATATTTACCAAATATTTTGGAAAAGAAAGTAAGGATACTAAATTTTTAAAAAATATATTCTTTGGAAATAGGAAAGTCCAATTATATTTTGATGGTTACATGTCAAAGCTTTCAATGTTAATTTGCACATTAATTAATAGATGGTTTTATTAAATATTTGGTTTAGCATAGATATTTATCCACATAAAACAGTAGATTGTTAAAACATGCTTTGAAAATTAAAGCTCCTCAGTTTCGATTTTTAAACAGATCATATAATAATATATCAAAATTTCAAGTCAATTCTTTTTCCTACTCATGGCCATGATGAATGATTCAGCAGATGTTGCACTGGAATAGGAAGTCTTTAGTCACCTAAAGCATTAATCTGTCATTTTATGGTTTAATTGGTTCTGTTCACTATCGCAGCCAGAATCCATTGGATTATTCATTGTAACGTTATTAAATCTGAGACTTTGAGATTATATGCACACATGAATTTAATAAAACTCATGATTTTGATCCAAAATTTGATCAAAGTCTATTTTCCCTCGAGTTGAACAGAATAAGTGGTGATCAAATAGAAACACATACTATTCTTATGAGGACTGATGTCAGGATAGATGATGATAAAATGTGCCCACTTGCTGGGGGACCTTTACCGCAGGGAACAGTCTGACAGCAAAGGGTCAGGTTGTCAAATGAGGGGAATTGTTTTCGCTCAAAGGTGTTTTGAACATTTGGACATAAGTTGGTGCTGAGCTGTTGAGAGAATACAAGGCAGATTTCAATATATTTTGAATCACAGAGATTTACAACTCAGAAAAAAATGCCCTTCAATCCATCATGTCCGTTCTGGTTAAAAAAAAAATCCTAAACATTCTAATCATTTTCTAGTGCTTGACCCATAGCCTTGTTTCCTGGCATCATAAGTGCACATTTAAATACTCTTCAATGTAATGAGGATTCAATCTCCAGCACTATTGCAGATACAGAGTTCCAGATTCCCATCAGCTTGTGGGTGAAAAAGTTTATCCTTGCATCTCTTTTAAACTTTCTGCCCCTTGCCTTAAATCTATGCCACCTGGTCACTAATCCCTCCATTAATAGGGAAAAAAAAATATTTCTGTCAGGCCTGTCTATGATAAATTTCTGCATCTTAGTCATGTCCCCTCTCAATCTTTTCTGCATTGAGGAAACAACTCCAGTCTGTCCAATCCCGCTTCATAACTGAAACTCTCCAGCCCAAGAAGCATCCTGGTAAATCTCCTTTGCAGCCTCTCCAATGCTATCGTATCCCTCAAATAATTTGGATTTAATAAAAACTGCACGTTGTTCTCTGGCTGTGGCTGAACCAACATTTTATGTAGTTCCAGCAAAACCTTTCTGCTCTAAAAACTGTATGCTTCAGCTAATAAAGGCAAGTATCCCATATGCCTTCTAAACCACCTTATCTACCTGCTCTGATACCTGAAGGAACCAGTATACATACACACCAAGGTCCTCTGATCTTTAGTGCTTCCCAGGGTCGTCTGTTCATCATGTCTTGCCTTGCTTTGCTTGACCTAGCCAAGTGCATCACCTTACATTTATCCAGATTGAATTTCATTTGAAGCTAATCAGTCCATCAGACCAGCCTGTCTATATCCTCCTGTAATCGAAGGATCTCCTACTCATGATTTATCACCCCACCAATTTTTATATCATCTCCAGGCTTACTGATTTATCTTCCTACAGTAAAGTCTGAAACATTTATATAAAATTGTGGATGCTAAAGTAAACAGAAGACATGAGGATAGTGTGGGAAGATGATTCCGTGGTACAAGATCAGCCAAGTGGAGAAATTTCTCCTCATCTCAGTCTGAAATGACTGACTGCGTATTCTGAGATTGTAACTTCTTGTTTTGGACCCTCTGGCCAGAGGAAACATCATCCATGCATCTAATTTGTTGAGCCCTGTCAGAAAAATATATCTCTCAATACCATTCCCTCTCATTCTTCTGAACTCCAGTGAAAACAATCTTGTCAAGCCAATCTGCTCTCATGCGACAAACCTGCCATCCTAGGTACTGATCTGATGAATATTCGCTGATTTCCCTCAATAGCAATATGGCTTTTCTAAGGTAAACAGACCAAAAATGCAGACAACAGTGCGATCTCAACAAGGCTCCGTACAAGTGCAACAAGACTTCCTTGATCTGATGCTCAAACCCTCTTGCAATGTAAAAAAGCAAAATAGATGCTAGGAAGTTGAAACAAACTCATAAAATGCTGAAGAAACTCAGCAAGTCTGGTAGCATCTGTGGAAAGAGAAACAGAATTAACTTTTTGAGTCTACTACAATGTCTTTTGAAGTGAAAGGAATTAGAATCTTTTTAAAAGTTTTCGGCAGAGGCAGAGGAGGAGGCAGTAGAACAAATGGTGGAGACCCAGTACAAAACACAAAGGGATGACTAATTGAGATGAAAGAGAAACAGTGGCGTAAAATGGGTGTAAATTTAGGTATGGAAGGTTGAAAATAGACCCTTTCAGTTGACAGCAAAGTAAACAAATAATGTGTTGATTACCACAACTTCAGAGACTGACCCCATGAAATCTGTGCTCCATTTATCTTGTGTTCTTCTTCCTCCCCCGGTTCCTTGTGTTGTTTGTGTCTGTAGTTCTTGACCTTCTATTTCCCTCCTTTTTTAAACAGTAGCGTAACATTTGCCATTCTCCAATCTGCCGGGACCTTTCCAGAACTGAATGGCGGACAATAAATACACCCCTCCCTGACATGCTCAATGCTTTTTACATTTGGTTCAAGCAGAATGCCAGTGAAATGATGTCAACTGCCCCGATGGCCTCGGACACAACTGTTACCTCAGTCACCACTGCAGACATCAGATCAGCCTTTATGAGAAGGAAGCCATGGTAAGCAAATGGCCCAGATAGAGTCCCCAACCTTGCACTCAGATCCTATGCAGACCAGCAGGCAAGAGTATTTGTTGACATCGTTAACCTCTCTTTGTCACAATCTGAAGTCCCCACCTGCTTCAAGAAGACCACCATTAACCCGTTATCAAATAAAATTCATGCTCAATGACTATTGCCCAGTGGCTCTGACCTCCATAACTATGAAGTACTTTGAAAGGTTAGTCATGGCTCACATCAACTCTAGCCTCCCAGCCTTGATCCTTTGCAATTTGCCTTCCGGTGCAACAGGTCCATGGCAGACACCATCTCCTAAACTCTTCCCTGGAACATCTGAATAATAAGGATACCCAAGCACTGAGGATGTCACTTAGACAGGGGACGAAACGTCTGCAACACAAATTCCCACCTCGGCGAACAGAACCACAACAATAAGGATACCTCCTTCAGGCTTCTACTTATTGACTTCAGCTCCGTCTTCAACACTATAATCCCAACCAAACTAACCTCCAAACTCTGAGACCTAAGCCTCTGCTCTCCCTTCTGCAACTGGATCCTTGACTTCAGTGATCATAGGCAATAGCACCTCCTCCATGGCAATCGTCAACTATGGTGCCCCATATGGATGAATATTCAGCTCCTTACTGTTCTTTCTGTACTCTCCTGTCTGTGTGGCCAAATTTCGTCCAAATTCCATGACAGGACCACTTTGTAGGCCGGACATCAAACAATGACTAGGCAGAATAATGGAAAGAGGTAGAATGCTTGGTGACATGGTGTAAAGATAACAATCTCTCCCTCAATGTCAGCAAAAGTATAGAGCTGATCTTCAACTTCAGGAAGCAAAGAGGAGAACATGCCTCTACCTGAGCTGAGGTGGAGAGGGTCAAGGGCATCAAGTTCCTCGTAATAACATCACCAACAATCTGTAATGGACCATCCACATTGATGCGATGGTCAAGAAAGCACAATGCCTGTCCTTCCTCAAGAGGCTAAAGAAATTTGGCGTGTCCATAAGGACTCTCACCAACTTTTACAGATGCACCATAGAAAGCATTCTATCTGGATGCATCATGGCTTGGTATGGCAACCACTCTGTTTAGCAACGTAAGAAACTATAGGGAGTTGAGAACACAGCCCAGACTATTACACAAGTTAATCTCCCATCCACTGACTCCAACTATACTTCTCTTTGCTATGGAAAGACAGTCAACAATATCAAAGACACTTCCCACCACAGTTACAATCTCATCCATTGTCTTCCATCAGGCAGAAGATATAAAAGCTTAAACACACATACTTCTCTGTTCAAGAAAAACTTCTTCCTCCCGTTGAGTCATGAGGAAGGGTCACCTTCCACATTCCAACCCTTTTCAGTTGTGAAGAAGTCATATCAGACCTGAACCTCTAACTCTGATTTTTCTTCACAGATGCAGACCTACTAAGCCTTTCCATCAACTTCTATTTTTTTTCAGTTTTCTTTCCCCCGTTATCAGACTTCTGAATGGACTTTTCAAATTTGAAATCTAATGTTGATCTTGATTTTGTACAGTTTCTTTGCAGCTGTAACCTTGTAATCCTCACTCTTTTCAATTACCTATGATCTTTGTGACTTTGTACGTTATGATCTGCAAAGCAAAGCTTTACACTGTACCTGGGTACATGTAACAATAATGAATCAAAGCAAATCCGAATCCAGAAGTCCAGGAAGTGGAATATATGAGAGCCATGTTAATCGTGGGGAAGCAATTGAGAAAAAAGGGAAGATGTATGAGGAGTATGGCTTTGTCAGAACAGAATCGTGGAGAAAATCGAAGAATGAAGTACTTATAGGAAGGGAGGTGTGAGGAGATATGGTCAAGATAGCAATGCAAGCCATTGGGCTTAAAGTAAATATTTGAAGTAATAAAAACAGAAGATGCTGGAGAAATTCAGCAGGTCAGGCAGCAGTTGCGGAGAGAGTAACAGAGTTAACATTTCAAGTTCGAATTTGTGCCTAAAGTAGATATTGTTTGGTAGCTTATCACTAGAAATGGAGTTAGAAGAGATCAGGAAAAGTGAAAACTAGAAGCAAAGATAACTAAATTTTCCCATTCAGACTAAGAGGAAGAAACAGTACTGATCTAGTTATCAATACAATAGAAAAGAGGTGCATGTGGGGCCTGAGTAGGGTTGGAGTAAAGAATGTTATACTTAGATTAGAGTGGTGCTGAAAAAGCACAGCAGGTCAGGCAGCATCCGAGGAGCAGGAAAATCGACGTTTCGGGCAAAAGCCCTTAATCAGAAGAACTGGGGAGAAAGTAACAAAGAGTACAATAGATGAACGGAGGAGGGGATGAACTTAGCCTATTTTAGAAAAGTATTTACCGAGTAATTGAGTACAGCAAGTTCAGTTAGCATCTTAATGCATCTATCCAGTGAAATTGTGACTTCACAGCATCCATTTCTGAAATTCTTTAAGGTTTTGCACATCCACTAGTCTATATGAAGTCTTTTTTTTCACATATTGCTGAGACTTTGTGTGAAATAACATTTCCTTTCATGAGTTTGAATCTCCAATCTTTTGTTCTTTTCCTGTAACATAAAGTGATAATCTAAGTTTACATTTTCTATGATTTAACTATTTTTTCATGCTAAGATTCCTCTTTTCTCAGCTGGAATAACCCATATTTTGAACTTGAGCAACTTGAGCATCAGTGTTTTTAACTAGGTTATATCCATTGGTCATCCTTAATTGGTCCACCAAAAATGTAAAGAGGCCTCTCTTTAAATTGTGTCAGTCCTTGTGGTGATGGTGCACTCGCAATAATATTAAGTAGGGAATTCCAGAATTTTAACCAAAAGATGAGGGAAAAGCAAAACATGCACAAGTCAGAATGGCAAGAAATTTGTAAGTAAAGTCTTTTCCAAGACATTGCCAGTCTTATCCATCTCTGCCATTACTTGACAATCCAAGCTTTTCAGATACAATGAATAGAAGGCCATGGGATGTTTCATCATAAGAGTAGTTATGAATGGAGTTGGACATTAAAGGATCATTAAGCTGAACATTAGTGCTGACATTCACATATATAGCCAAAAAAGAAAATGCTGAAAAATCTCAGCAAGTCTGGCAGCATCTGTAAAGACAGAAAGGAGCTGACGTTTCGAGTCTAACTGACCCTTTGTCAAAGTAATTTGCTTTTATTTTGACATATGTATGTTCTTTAAAAAGTTAAGAATATAAGAAATAGCAGCAGATCATTTTACCCCAAGGCGTCATCTGTGCTCATGGCTGGTCTTTTGTCTCAAATTGACTTTCTCCACCCACTCCCCCTATACCTTGAATCGTTGCATGGTCAGAAGTCTGTCTATTGTAGCTTTATATATATGAAACTTAAACAATACTTAGTAGAGAATTTCAAAAATTTATAACCCTTCGAATGAAAGAATTTCTCTTCATTTTGGTCCTAAATAATCGACTCTTTATCCTGAAAATGCAACTTCATGTTCTTGAATCCCCAGTGAAGAAAGATAATCTTTCAGTGCCTCACCAGTCAAGACCATAGTGAAATGTTCCAAGCTGCCTCTCACAAGTAAAATAAATATGTTTATCTAAGTAAGATGCTAGATATTCTGATTTAAAAATCACACAACACCAGGTTATAGTCCAACAGGTTTAATTGGAAGCACATTAGCTTTCGGAGGATCGCTCCTTCATCAGGTGGTAGAGGAGGGCTCAATCCTAACACACAGAATTTATAGCAAAAATTTACAGTGTGATGCAACTGAAATTATATATTGAAAACTTGATTGTCTGTTAAGCCTTTCATCTGTTAGAATACCATGATAGTTTCACTTCTTTCATGTGTAAATCACAAAACCTTTTTTTAAAAAGTTGCATTCTCAGGTTAGCTGTTAACAATGGTGATAGCTAGACAATATGTTGAAAGCGTTAGCCCCCTGGGTTCTCTGTCTATGCCATGATGTTTAGATGGATTCTAACCTAAAAAGTGAGATAACGGAGTTTTACATGAATTCATGCAGTTTTTGAGCTCAGAGCTCTACATGAATGTATTCAGTTTTCGAGTAAAGTACAATGTAACCCTGAAAGTACAAATTCACCCCACAAAATATATGTGTGCATGTGGGTCTTTGTGTGTGTGTGTGTGTCTGTCTGTCTGTCTGTCTGGGTTGGGGGTTGTGAGTGTGAGAAAGTGTATGTGTGTGTGTGTGTGTAGTGAGTGCAGAGTGTCTTAAGTCTGTGAGGGGTGCGTGTGGGAGTGTGTGTGTCTGTAAGGGTGTGAGTGGGTGTCTGTGTGTGCGTCTGTATATATGTGTGTCCGTGTGTATGTGTGTATAGGAGTGCCTGTGTGTGTGTGAGAGTGTGTGTGTGTAGGAGTATCTGTGTGTTTGTATAGTGCAATGGTGGTCACCTGTAATGTGACATAAACCCAAGGTCCCGGGTGAGGCCCTCCCTATGGGTATGGAACTTAGCTATCAGCTTCTGCTCAGCCACTTTTTGCTGCTGCCTGTCCTGAAGTCCACCTTGGAGGATGCTCACCCGAAGGTCTGAGGTCGAATGTTCTGGACCACTGAAGATATTTTGATGTGTGTCTTAAGGAGAATCCGAAAGGGGGATGGATAAGTTTATTGAGGGAATTCCAGAATTTCCTGCCTCGGTAGTAGAAGGGATGGCTGGCAATGGTGGAACAATCAAAAATTGAGGGTATATAAGTGACCAGAGTTAAAGGTGTGCAGGAATCCTGGAGGGCTGCAGTGTTGGAAGACATCACAGAAAAAAGGGAGGCATGAAAACCAGGAGAAGCTTCTTAAAATCAAGACAAATCATCAGTGAGCTATTCAACACTTGATCTTATCACAGAATAAAGGTTACTGATAAAGCAACTGCAGATAGTCGGATCAAATATACCTCCTTGACAAACTCCTGCAGTGATGTCCTCAGGCTATGGTGTCTGATCTTGAATAATCACTCTCATTTCCATTTGTGCGGGCTGGAGTTTCAGTGACTGGAGGGCTTTCCTTTGCTCTCATTTATTCATCTTGACTGGGACTCTGTTCCTGGTTAAATTCTGCCTCAATGCTAAGGGCAGCCAATCTCTGTCAATACTTCCTCCAGTACAGTAGTACCTGCTTTATTGTTACTTCAAGAACTGAACTAGATGCAGAATTCATCGAAGCATCATAAAGGTTGATTACGACTTCTCTCCTCTAAACATGAAGCGCAATGTTTAATGGGTTTATTGATTATTCTGTATTGGTTAAATGTGTTAAGCCCTTAATGACTTCTGAGTGCCTTTCGGTGTCTTACTTGGTTATTCCGACACCAACTAAAATGTTTACACTTATTCTTTTTTTTATGCATACCATTACATCTGTCAGCATTAAACATTATCCAATATTCTTCTGCCCATTTGCATATCTTACTCAATATGTTCTGTATTTTTCTGAGCTGACACTTCTGGTCCCATTGCCTCTCATATTTAACACTAGCCATTTTATAGCGTGTTTCTGAATTTACAGTATTGAAAACAATATTGATTTTTCGCCAAGCTCTCAAGCAACCCCATCCAGTCCTTTTCTCAAAGAGTCACAGTGCCATAGAGTCATACAGCATGGAAACAGACCCTTTGGTCCAGACAGCCCATGCTGAACTTAATCCCCAACTAAACTAGGCCCACTTGCCTGTTTCTGGCCCATACTCTTCAAACTTTTCCTTTTAACAATAATTAATTGTTTTATGACCTTAAGCCAATTTCTTCGAAATTTGCAAGTTTTATTCTGAATTAATACGGTTCAGAATTTGATTAATAACTTTCACTGTGAAACTTTATTGAACACATTTTTAAAAAGTTTGATGTTACTTCCTCAAAGAAGTCAAAGAGGTTATGCAGGCAGGGCATTGTTAACTGCTGTTCATCAGGTTATTGTTATACAGATGATCCTTAAGTTCAGATCTGATTATCAATTCCATTAGTTTACATGAAATGGAAGGAAGATTAATGGGTTAGCAGTTGCATGTGACAGTTTTGTAACCCTATCTGAATATGGATGCCATGTTAACATATTTCTAATCTACTGTTATGTCTCCAATATCCATTAACTCCCTCATAATTATTGTTAAGTCCTCTCATTTGTCTCTCTGAGCACTCTGGAATAAGTAACATCTATCCTTGGAGATTTTTGTATTGTGCTTTCAGCTGAATTGTAGTGAAGGCTTTGATTTTGTTTGGATGTCTGTTTTTTTAGGAAAATCCATTGCTCAACTCTTTTGTGAATATTTGGAGGAAATAGTCATTTTAGAATATCTATTATTTTATATTCAGCAGTTTTCAAATGGCTTTATGGTTTTCAGCTTTTCTATTTCACCGTTCTTTTACTGTTGTGATTTAATGTTATTTTTAGCTTCAGTGTCTAGCGTCTCTATGCCAATCTGATCATTCTTTCAGCATGTTGCTGCATTTTCTCATGTCATCTCATTCTCCTTTTTCTCTGCATGATTTATGTAGGCTGTATTTAGTTTTCCCAATCAATTTCAGATCACATTTGCTTACTTGTTTTATGAATGTATTCATCTCAACATCATGACATCTTTAAAAGCTTTCCATTCAACTCTTACTAAACTATTAAGCCATCATAGTCTCACCAGACCAAAGGGTTGCTCTCTCATGAGAGAGGCATAACTGGTGATAGTTTAACCAAAGGGTCACCACACGCCAGGCAAGGGGAGGGGCTGAGAAAGAGAATCCTTCATGGTAACCTCAGCTGATGCAGGAGTTGAGCTCATGTTATTAGTGTCACTCTGTATCACAAACCGGTTCTCTGACCAACTGAGCTAACCAACAGCCATTGGGCTATCATTGACCAAGCTAATTGCTTTTATTGCCTCACATTTAATTAGATGTAGCCCTTTTAAAGTCATGTAAAACTTACTTGACTTCAGTATTTCTGACTTCCAGAGCACATTAAGCATTAAAAATCAGTGACTACATATTTTCAATTTTATAATAAGTTCTTCATTAAAATTAGCAGTGAGGGTGCGTGCCTTTTTTTTTATATGTGTCTGTTGGATTGTTACACTTTTCAATTACCTTTTTTTAAAAGTCATTTATTACAGTTAAAGTATTCATTGATGTCATCCTGATTGGAATTTGAATTCTACATCCAACTTGGGTTCTATTTCCAAAACATCAATGAAAATAACTGGGATGTCATAGTTATTTAACAGCAAAAATATGCCAAAATGTTTGAAAAAAAATTATGTTTTTAGTTATTGCTTTAACCTACTAAAATAGTCTGGTTTATTTTCTTTTATGATTTTAACAGCTTTTGCAGTTATTTTGGCCATGGTATTAAGAGATAATGTAGCATTTAAGTGGTCACTTTCTCTAATATTTAAAATTACAATTGACTACAAACAATAGATAATAAGACGAAGACAAAATCACAGAAGTGTTACAGAGCATTCAAAGAAGGCTATTTGACCCATCATATTTGCACCATCTCTTCAAATGAGCATCACTATCTGGTGCCAGTTTCCTGGGTTTTCCCCATATCCTTCCATTATTTTCATCAAAGTAATTATCCAATACTCTCTCAATCTGCTTTAGTTGAACCTGCCTCCGCCACACTTGTAGGCAAAGTATTCTATACCTTAAGTGCATGTTCTTTGTAAAAAATTTTTAATCTCAAGTCTTTTTTGCTTCTTTTGAAAATCATTTAATTTCTGTGCCTTGTGATTCTTACAAGCACATAATACCGAAAAGCAAAATATTATGGATGCTGGAAATCTGAAACAAAACCAAGCACATGTTGGAAATGTTTACCAGGTCAAGCAATACAGATGTTTCCAGACATTTCTGTCTTTAAATATCAAGCAAATAGCTTCTAATAGCACACAAAGTTGGGCCTACTGAAAACTGCTGAATTCTTTCTAAAATTTAGAAGACAGGGTCCAGCCTTTAAATTTTGTTAAAACCTCCAACGGCAAGCCACCATTATCACAGCTTTTAGTGCAATTCAGCTGTCATCCTGTCGGTGCAATTTCCTGTGTTCTAAGTGCTTGTCTGAAAAGCAGAACAGATTGGGTTCTGTCTAATGGTATGAAGGAAATAAGCCAAATCAAAACAAATTCTTGATATTCTCTTTAATGAAGGTCATTGCATTAACTTGAAGCAGTTAAACAAAGTATACTATTTACTTTATCAAAGGAGAGAACACAACTGTGGCAGAACTTTTGCCAGGAATTTTTTACGTTTATCTTTCATAATTCAGATTGCAAAACATTACTGTAAAACCCAAGACTGTAGAGCAATAGTCAGAAAAGTTGTCTGAGATGGTTTCACTCCACTGGTACTTTGTGAGAAATGTAGAAATGGTACTGATGCAAACAGGCATTCCATAGGATTTTGCTCAGGTTAACCTTGGTGATCAGGAGCAACTCTGATGATTTTCCCATTTTCATTCAGCAAATGAGGAATCAAAAGTGAAATAATTTTCTCAATGTTTCTCAGCAACAATGTTGAATGGGGTTTCCATTTGCTTTATACACCCAGGTCTTTCAGATTACATCAAGGACACTATTAGCAGAGGACTTTCTCCTTGGCATTCAGGCCAACATTTGTCCCTCAATCAAACTAAAACAAATTATTTGATCATTATCCCTTGTTGTTTGTGTGCTTTTGCTGTCCACAAAATGGCTGCTACATTTTGTACACGTAACAGTGAGTATGCTTCAAAAATATTTAATCAAACGTAAATCATTTTGGAAGTCACAAAATCATGAACACTGCAATACTAAGAATTCACCTTTACTAGTATAGAATTTTGTCCAAAAGTATTCTATAATAATCAATTCACACTAATTTGCAGCAGATGCTCAGAAACAATAACCGCTTTTTCCTTATGCACAAGGCGACAGTATTCATTTTTTTTAAGGGCTAATAATTGGAAATTAAGACTGTTTAATCATTGTGGACTGGAACTGAAACCTAGCAGAAAGTGAGGACTGCAGATGCTGGAGATCAGAGTTG
This sequence comes from Chiloscyllium plagiosum, assembly GCF_037043375.1. Lineage (NCBI taxonomy): Eukaryota > Metazoa > Chordata > Chondrichthyes > Orectolobiformes > Hemiscylliidae > Chiloscyllium > Chiloscyllium plagiosum. The sequence continues at coordinate 115,200,904 of NW_028270139.1, forward strand.
AGAGTGTGCTGCTGTAAAAGCTCAGCAGGTCAGGTAGCATCTGAGGAGTGGGAGAATTGACGTTTCGGGCATAAGCCCTTCATCAGGAATGAGGATTGTGGGGCCGCGGTGCTGAGAGATAAATGGGAGAAGGATTGGGGCTGGGGGGAAGGTAACTGATAATGCAATAGGTAGAAGAAGGTGGGGGAGAAGGTGATAGGTCAGAGAGGAGAGTGGAGCAGATAGATGGGAAAGACAATGGACAGGTCGAGGGTGGTGCCAAGTTGGAGGCTTGGGACTGGGATAAGATGAGGGGAGGGGAAATGAGGAAACCGGTGAAATCCATATTAATCCAGTGTTGCAGGGTCCCAAGGCAGAAAATGAGGCATTCTTCCTCCAGGCGTCAGGTGGTTAGTGTTTGGCGATGGAGGAGGCCCAGGACCTGTATGTCCTTGGTGGAGTGGGAGGGGGAATTGAAGTGTTCAGTCACGGGGCAGTGGGATTGGTTGGTGCGGATGTCCCAGAGATGTTCTCTGAAGCAATCCGCAAGTTGGCATCCTGTCTCCCCGATGTAGAAGAGACCACATTAGGTGCAACGGATACAGTAGATGACATTTGTGGAAGTATGGGTAAATAAATTTCTGTTGAATGTGGAAGGATCCTTTAGGACCTTGGACATAGGTGAGGGAGGAGGTGTGGGTGCACTTCTTCCGTTGGCAGGGGAAGGTGCCAGGAGTGGGGTGTGAGCTGGTGCGGCGGCATGGATCTGACAAGGGAGTCACAGAGGGAATGGTCTCTCCGAAAAGCTGATGGGGTGGAGAGGGAAATATATCCCTCATTGTGGGGTCTGTTTATAGGTGGCGGACATGGCAGAGGATGATGCGATTCATCCGGAGGTTGGTGGTGCAGAAGGTGAGGACCAGGGGGTTCTGACCTTGTTGCTTTGGGAGGGGTGGGGTTCAAGGATGGAGGTGAAATTGTGGTCTTGAGGCCATCTGGAATTTTCTATTGTGGAATTGGTCACCCTGGAGCGGAGGTGGAGGAATTGGGAATAACAGATGGTGTTTTTACAGAAGGCAGGATTGGGGGAGGTGTAGTCTAGGTAGCTGTGGGAGTCGGTGGCTTTAAGACCATAAGACATAGAAGTGGAAGTAAGGCCATTCGGCCCATCGAGTTCACTCCGCCATTCAATCATGGCTGATGGGCATTTCAATTCCACTTACCCACATTCTCCCCGTAGCCCTTAATTCCTTGTGACATCAAGAATTTATCAATCTCTGCCTTGAAGACATCTAGCGTCCTGGTCTCCACTGCACTCCGTGGCAATGAATTCCACAGGCCCAACAAAGGATGGAGTGCACAAGCAACGCTGTGTCTGCCGAAACCCAGGACCTTTAGATATTCAGTCTAATGCTCTCCCAACTGAGCTATTTCCGCAATAAGTTTGCTTTTATAAATATAGATTACTTACTTTGTGGAAACAGGCCCTTCGGCCCAACAAGTCCACACCGACCCGCAACCCCTACATTTTACCCCTTCACCTAACACTACGGGCAATTTAACATGGCCAATTCACCTAACCTGCACATGTTTGGATTGTGGGAGGAAACCTACACAGACTCAGGGAGAATGTGCAAACTCCACACAGAGAGTCGCCTGAGGTGGGAATTGAACCCAGGTCTCTGGCGTTGCCCACACAATCATAACGAATATATTTTGTGAACCAGATGAATGTCAGTTAGGTACAAATCCTCTACACAGACAGTTACCTGAGGTTGGAATTGAACCTGGGACCCTGGTACTAAGAGGCAGCAGTGCAAACTACTGAGCCACTGTACTAACCCTTCATCTACAGTAGATGTCCGTGGTTAGTTGGTTATCGGAGACAGAGATGGCGAGGTCCAGGAAGGGGAGGGAGGTCTCCGAGATGATCCAGGTGAATTTGAGGTTGGGGAGAAAGGTGTTAGTGAAGTTGATGAACTGTTCAACCTACTCATGGGAGCACAAGGTAGCACCGATACAGTCATCGATATAGTGGAGTAACAGGTGGGGAATGGTGCCAGTATAGCTGTGGAAAATGGACTGTTCCATGATGGGGTAGCTGTGGAAGATGGACTGTTCCACATTGGTGTAGCTGTGGAAGATGGACTGTTCCACATCAGTATAGCTGTGGAAGATGGACTGTTCCATGTCGGTATAGCTGTGGAAGATGGACTGTTCCATGTCGGTATAGCTGTGGAAGATGGACTGTTCCATGTCGGTGGACTGCTCTGAAGTGTGCAAATGCTTAGTAACAAAATAAGTAACAAGATCAAAGACCTTATGTATACTGCATCAAAGCAGTTGGTTGAAAAAAAATTTCAGAGTGGTCTCTTATTATGATTATAATTAAATCACCTGGATTTAAAGCTACGTAACAGAATCATAGAACTGGTAAGGAGCAGAAGGAAGTCTTTTGGCTCACCTTGTTTGCCCAGCTCTTTAAATGAGTATGTCCTGCATCACCATAGCCACTCTCCTGCATTTTCCTCATACCCTGACACGTTACTTTTATCCAAGTGACCATTCAATGGCCTTTTGAATGATTTATTTAAACCTGCCTCCAACACATTTCCAGGCAACGTCTTCCATACCTTCACTACTTGCGGTGTGAAAAAAAGACTCACCTCACATTTGCTCCTTTAAAACTATTCTTCTAGTCTTGACACTTTTACGAGTGGGAACAGTTTCTCCCTATCTACTGTATCCAGCCACCTCATGATTTTGAAGTCCTCTTACTTTCCTTCTCTCCAATGAGGAGAAAGTGAGGACTGCAGATGCTGGAGATCAGAGCTGAAAATGTGTTGCTGGAAAAGCGCAGCAGGTCAGGCAGTATCCAGGGAACAGGAGAATCGACGTTTCGGGCATAAGCCCTTCTTCAGGCCTGAAGAAGGGCTTATGCCCGAAACGTCGATTCTCCTGTTCCCTGGATGCTGCCTGACCTGCTGCGCTCTTCTCTCCAATGAGAGCAGTCCCAATTTCTTCAATCGATTCTTGATAAAGGAATTTCCCATTTGTGGAATAATTCTTGTAAAGCCTATATGCATTATCCAATGAGTTTACATCCTTCCTTAGCAGTAGTGCCCAGAACTATACATAATACTCCAGCTGAGGTCTAGCAAGTGTCTTATACATGTTCAACACCACCTGTCCTAAAGAAGTGTCACGGCTTCAAAATGTTAACTCTGCTTTCCACAGATACTGCAAGACCTGCTGAGTTTTTTCAGCAATTTCTGTTTATGTTTCAATGTCACCTCCTTGCTCTTATACTCTATTCTTCTATTAATAAAGCCAAGGATTCTCTATGTTTTATGAACTGCTCTTTCCACCAGTCCTTCCACCTTCAGTAACCTGTGCACATATATGCCCAGATCCCTCTGCTTCTTCACCTCTTGAGAATTATTAACAATAATTGCTGGATTTGATTTAAAGAAGTATTGATTTTGATTTTATTGTCATGTGTATTTTATAGTAAGAATGCAACACTTTTTCACCTCAAAATGGCACATTTTGAAAAATTTAAGAGTAAGGTAAAAAAAGAAAAAGAAAAGAGCTTGAAGAGAGTCTATCAGTCCTGAGCCAGCTCATCCCCATCAACGACGCCTGTGCCACCATCCCTCTGCCACCACTTCACCGCCATCGATACCAGACCCAGTCAACATCGAAGTCACCGATCCTCAGGCGTCATGTTTGCCGCTGGGCCGGTACTCCGCCTTTACCACCTCGCCGCCTGTGCCAGACCAAACAATATCAGGGTCGCTTCTCTCGCTGCTGGGCCCACCTCGTCCATGTTGTCATGATGCCCTTTCCATGTTTGAAGAGGTTGCATTGCATGTTGAATTGCATCTCGTGAAAAAGTATTCAATAGAATGTTGAATTAATTGCTGTTTCAGCATGGAATGACATTAGTTTGGAAAAAGAAAAGATGAAAATGGACTAAATATGAAAGAGAATAACATAATAAAATTAACTGGATTATCTCAATGATTTTTCCCTAATTTCCAAACCCATTGTAGAAACGTCACAATTTTCATTTTTTTTTCAAAAGGAAGTTGCCTATAATGATCAGCAGATCCACAATGCCAGGCTTAAATACATGTGATACGTTGAAAAGCAACCCTTTCTCTCTGATTTGAACCGTGTTCCTGGGTGAAACGACTCAGTGAGAAATTAAGATCTCATTAAAATCAGCATGTCAATCGTCCTGCTTGGGGCATTAATATTAATTTTAGAAATTCTTCTGTGATGCTTAATTAAATTTTCAATATGAGAATTTTAATAATATGAACCAACAGGGTGAAGATTTGGAGCTGGATGCCATTCAAGTTCATAGATCAAAATATTTACATTTCACTGGTGAGTTGATATCTGGAGAGAGGTTAGTTAAATAAGAAACATCCACTACCTATCTGCCACTCTCCTCATTTTAGAATTAGGGATTATCTGGTTGCAGGAATCCACTTTTCAACAGCAGCTGTATTTAGTAGTAAAAGTAGGTTTATAAAAAACTATCACACTCCACCTTTGGTGTGTTAAAGCATGGCAGAGAGTGAAATGTTATATCAATACAATTTTAAAAAGATATAGGACACAGAAATAAGCTGTTTGGCCCAACTAATCCATATTGATGATTCTGCTGCATTCAAGTCCCCTCCATTTCTTTGTTGTCTGTATCAGTCAGGCTAGTCCATAATTCCCTCCTCTCTTATTTGTCTGCCTGGCATCCATTTATAGATTGTGTGTGTGTGTGTGTGTATTTTAGTCACTTTTGAGAAGACGTGCAGCTCAGGTTGATGATAAGTATGCAAGTTAGCTCATTGAGCTGGAAGGTTTGTTTTCAGATGGTTCATCACCATGACTCAATAACATCATCAGTGAGAGCCTCCGGTGAGTGCTGGTGGTATATCCCACCTCTCTATTTATAGGTCTTGGTCCCTTGACAAAAAAACAGAAATTACATCACCCACCTTAAGAAAGCAAGACCTATAAATAGAGGCGGGACATACCACCAGCACTTCACCAGAGACTCTCACTGATGATGTTATCGAGTCATAGTGATGAAACATCTGAAAACAAACCTTCCAGCTCAATGAGCTAACTCACACAATTTCATCCTTTTTTACCCTGTGGATGTAGAAAGGATGTTTCATCTTGTGGGATAATATAGAACCAGGGATGATAGTTTAAAAATAAGGGGTTGCCCTTTTAAGACAGAGATGAAGAGAAAAGAAGTCTCTTAGAGGGTTGTGAGTCTTTGAAATTCCCTTCCTCAAAAGGCAGTGGATGCAGAATCTTTAAATATTTTTAATATAGAGGTAGGTAGATTCATGATTACTAAGGGAAGTAAACATTATTGGAGGTGTGCAGAAGAGTAGAGTTGGGGTTAAAATTTGATCAACTGAGATCTTATTGAATGGCAGGGCAGGCTGGAAGGGCTTTATGGCAGTAAGTAGAATAAGCATATTAATTATTATAATTTTTGTTACATAGATGATGCTGAATCTAAGATGATGCTTAAAATCAAAGGAAGAGACAACAAATTGATGGAAATATTTTTAGTTCATTAATGGGATATAGGCATCTCAGATTAAGGCAGCATTTATTGGTGCTCACTAATTGCCATTGATAAGGTCATGGTAAGTAGCCTTCTTGAACTGCTGCAGTCCATGCTGGGTAGGTACACAGACAATATTGTCAGGAAGGGATTTCCAGGACAGTGACAGTGAACGTACAGTGATGTAAAGCATTTGAAAACAGGCAAAGGTGGGTTAACAGTTCTGTTACAAATTCATTGTATTTTTATTAACTTTTTGTTTTTTTTTGTTTGGTTAGGTTTTGTTTGATTACAGAATACCGAGAGGCTTGGATAGACTTGGAAAAGATATTTCTATTAGTATGAGAGACGAGGACCTGAGGGCTCAGCCTCAGAGCGAAGGGATGACTCTTCAGAACTGAAATGAGGAGGAATTTCTTCACCCATAAGATGGTGAATCAGTGAAAATCATTGCTGCAAAGGCTATGGAGGCCAAGTCATTGAGTGTCTTTAAGGCAGAGATAGATAAGATAGATGGACAGTGATTGGTAAGGGGATCAATGATTAGGGTGAGAAGAAGGAGGATAGAATTCAGAAACAATTCCATCATGATCAAATAGTAGAGCAGAACCACTGGGCTGATTGGCCTATTTCTGCTCTTCGACATTATGGTCTTATGATAGTTGTCTTAGTATTGAGTGAGAAGACTTTACGTAGCAATAAGAGGCAGAGTTGAAGAGTGGTGCTGTAATTATAAAAGAGTGAAAGAAAATGGCATAGAAGTATACTCTGTGTAGGTTGGATTGGAGGTGTTTCCCTCCATTCTGATTCTTATGAAATTTTCCCATGCTCTAACCATAAATCAATTAATTGTCCATTTAGTTCTTGCTGTTTGTGAGATTTTGTAGTATAATTGCAAAGTCTACCTCTTTTGATTCTCATTTCAGGGTTGGCAAGCATGCAGAACAACAGCAAAATCCTAATCAACCTTCAGTTAAACCCACTGTAGTCAAAAACAGTATTATTTTATTCATGAGAGTAAATCTTCCTTTATAAGTTAATGATTAACATAGCAATCAGACAAGAGCTGCCCGAGGACATTTATTGATGTATTTTTTAGCTTAAGACTTTTGAATAGCAATTTTATATTGCGAATGAAATTAACCATCACTTTACGTGGCATCAAAAGTAAGTTTCTGAGAAGCAAGAGCTCAAATCCTAGATAATTGGACGTAAGGACACAAGAGATAGGAGCATGAGTAGACCGTATGGCCACCATTTCATACAAATTTGACTGAACTTGGTTTCAACTTCACTTTCTCACCTGCTCCCCCTTATTCCCCAAGAGTCCAAAACTCTGTTTATCCCAGCTTTAAATATGATTCAATGATAGAAAAGATGTAAAAGTTGCACAGTGTTTTATTAACTTTATTGTACAGCTAAGCTTTCTTTAAAAGTCCTTTATTCTTCATGATTCCTTTTATTGCGCACATGATTTAATAAGCAAATAGGATGTTGTGAAATGAAGGATGTTGTGAAACTTTAAAGGTTTCAGAAAAAGATTTACAAGGACGTTGCCAGGGTTGGAGGGTTTGAGCTACAGGGAGAAGCTGAATAGGCTGGGGCTGTTTTCCCTGGAGCATCGGAAGCTGAGGTGTGATCTCATAGGGGTTTATAAAATCATGGATAGGGCAAATAGACAAGGTCTTTCGCCTGGGGTGGAGGAATACAGAAATAGAGGGCATAGGTTTAGGGTGAGAGGAGCAAGATATGAAAGAGACCTAAGGGGCAACTTTTTCACACAGAGAGTGGCGTGCATGTGGAATCAACTGCCAGTGAAAGTAGTGAAGGCTGGTACAATTACAACATTTAAAAGGTATCTGCATGGGTATATGAATAAGAAGGGTGTAAAGGGATATGGGCCAAGTGCTGACAAATGGGACTAAATATGTTAGGGTATCTGCTCGGCATGGAGGAGTTGGACTGAAGGGTCTGTTTCTGTGCTGTACAAGTCTATGACTTTAAATAAATGATCTAGTGCTTACATAAGCAATACTACTATTACCTTCAAATGCACTGTTTTACAAGTATAAATGCTAACCCTCACAATGATTCCCTAAACTATGTGCACTCATAAACACCTTAAATAGATCTAGACGATCAAGCGAGGTGGGAAACATTTTGATTATTGTGCATGGCACTGATGAAGTAAAAAGATGAATATCGAAATCCATATCTACTAATTGATCCCTTTGATTCACTGAAGTACACAAATGTGCCTTCATATTGTGAAACAGGTCTATCTGGTCTAATGAGATGAATTACAATTTCATTTTCTTCATCAATCATCACTGAGATAATAAAGTAAATAAAATTCTATCTTATTTATTCAGAATGATTTCTCCGAAACAACTGGCTTTTTCATTCAAACAAATGAACCTGTAACAAGATGTCGGCTGAAAGCAAAACATCTGAAGTGAAGAGTATGGAATAGCCAATTCAGTCGGACCTCAGATCGAAGTTTATCTGATTTACCAATTCAGTGCCAAAATTTTTCATTGCAGCAACATGCCAGTAATTATCATCAGTTAAATGTACATGCACAGCTGAAATAAGAATATTTCATTTATGCCAATCTTCACACTCTGTAATTTTCATTTTCTACTTTGCTCTCATTCTGACTGTTGGACAAGCCAATGATGGATTGTGGTGGGGTTCAGTGCTGCCACCAATACTCCCATCTACCATTTAAAATAAACAGAGGACCAAATTAGAATTGACACCTTCTAAGAGACACTGAATCTCAAGATTGATATGTTGCACTTTAGCCAGAGTCTGTGTGAACAGTTGCAACCATAAACTGTTGAAGATAGGCAACAAGAATTGCAAAAGGCCTTTAGATATGGGTGACTTGACCCTATTAAAGAAATACCTGAGAACATTTGTTCATTTTGGCTTTACAGAGGTGAACTTGGAATATTATAACAAGTCATTTTCCAAGGCAAACAAGTCTTTATATCGAAAGCACAATACTAAGGTGTCATGTCCATGTTACATGAGGGACACTTGGCTGGTGAATGCACAAGGCAGCTAGAATGGGAATCTGCAAACTGGCCCATGATGAATCAGGTTGTTTAATCACTTATGAATGTACAAGATGCATTGCAAACCTTTCAATTCCAGCAGCAGAGGGAGCCTCTACAACTATATGATATTCCATTCACATCTTGCATGAAAGTAGCAACAGAACTATTCACAATGTACAGGAAAGACTGCATACTTACCATGGATTAATTCTCTAAATATCCTATTATCTGATTACTTAGCAACACAACAAATGTGATCGTCACTGATATGGTGAATGCTATTTTCAGTTTACTTGATGTTCCAACAGGATTGTCAGACAACAGAATGTCGAACACAGGCAAACTATTTCAAGATGTGTACCAAGTGGGGACTGATCCATATCACATTGTAATCCCATTATCTGCAATCAAATAGTTTTGTAGAATGCATGATATATGTTGAGGAAAATAATCAAGACTTCTACCTTGCAATGCATTGCTGCATTTCCGTGCAACACCAATAGTGAAGGGATTACCACCCCCAGCAGAACTTATGCTCTGATGGCAACTTTAATGAGCAACAATGTCTAATCACCCTTTGACAAAGACAGAGGAAGATGAAAGAGATAAAAATAGGAACTTGAGCAGATATGTAACTGCTGGAACTGTGCAGGGGCAGAAATTACAACTTAGATGAACAAGTATAAATATTCGGATACCAGCAAAGGCTTCTAAAATATGCAATCAACCCCAGTTATAATGAAGTCGACACTGACCATGATGCTACATTGTGAAGGAATGGAAGGTAGCTCTGACCAAAGCATGGCACTCCAAACATCTGCAAAGAGAGTGAGGAAGAAAACTTCAGCAATGGTTACTGTATGATGATGTTGAGTGAGAGCAACTGGCATATCATCAATGTATGACAAATGTACTAACTCCACTCCTGGCTTGTGCAGAGCCAAATGGACAACTTCCGGCTCAGGAGATATAGAAATGGCTTCACACAAATTGAATATGGCTGGAAAGATAAGGGGCTGCCTTGATACACAGGTTTTTTTTCCATCATAAGGATAGAATGAGGAAGTTCACTGACACTTGAAATATTCTTTGATATAATTCACAACTCCTTGCATACTGAAGCAGTCTGTACCCAAGTTTGGCAAGACCAGGACAACATCTAGTTTTGGGCAGACAAATGAGAAGTAGCATTTGTACTACACAAATGCCAGGTAATGACTTTCTTCAACAAGAGAGAATCTAACAATCACTGCTTAACATTCCACAGAATTACTGTCCATTATCAACAACCTGAGAGTCACCATTGATGAGAAACTGAACTCAATGTAATGTGGCTCAAGAGCAGGTCAGATTCTAAGAATCCTGGAGCAAGCATGTCTTCTTCTATCTCCCCAAAACCTGGCCATCGTCTACAAGGCATAACTCAGGACTGTGTTGGAATACTCCCCATTTTACCTGGATGAGTACACCTCCAACAACACTCAACAAGCTTAATACTATCAGGTCAAAGCAGCTTGTTTAATTGACACCGTATCTGCAAACATTAATTCCCTTCACCATCAATGCTAAGCAGCAGCAGTGTGCACCATCGACAAAATGCAGTGCAAACATTCACCAATGCACCTTAGACAGCACCTTCCAAACCCACACACCAATACCAGCTAGAAGGATAAGGGCAGCAGATACATGGCAACATTAATTGCCAGTTTGGCTTCAAGTCACTCACCATCTTGATCTGGAAATATATTCCTTTGGTGTCACTGATTCAAAATCTTGGAACTTCCTCCCGGTAAGCATTGCACGTGTACCTATATTAAATGCATGGTTCAAAGTCAGTTCCTCACCACTTTCTCATGAACAATTAGGGATGGACAATAAATTCAGGCCCAGCCAGCAACACCTATATCCCATGAATGAATTGAGAAAAAGCGAAGGTGTCAGTAAAAGACCCGTTAACACCAATTAGACAATCTGCGGTGGAGCACAAAAGTTAGATCCAGGCAACAAATGCATCATAAATCCAAATGATCACAGATTCCCAAATAAAGGTTTATGATCCACCCCACTGACCTCTTTCTTTATTCCAATGGATTGGTGTGGTTTGAGTCTCAAGGCCATGCAGGGCACAATGAGCTGCGTTTGGTGTGGATCGGTGAGTGGAGGTGTGGCGGAGCCAGCTGGGACTACCCAAGCAGTTTTGGCAGCTTTGGAGGTAGACACAGTTCTTTCTTGCACACTCGACTTTGTCACAAGCATGGCTTCAGCATGGCCTCCACTGTGCAAAAAACACATAGGGCGAAACTTCATTTCAAAATCCCCTAACTAACCATCAGTTGGGCCAGATGGATGCAGGAGGAGAAAGTGAGGGCTGCAGATGCTGGAGATCAGAGCTGAAAATGTGTTGCTGGAAAAGCGCAGCAGGTCAGGCAGCATCCAAGGAACAGGAGAATCGACGTTTCGGGCATAAGCCCTTCTTCAGGATGGATGCAGACCTGGCACTGGAAAAGGCTAAATGCGATGGAGACATGTGATCTTCCTGAGGCTGACTGGGAAAGGTACAATCATTAATCTTCCCACTACCACACAACACCACCCACCAACTCCCCATCAAATGATGAGGAAAAGCTGAGTAAAACAAACTCTCTTCCTTTTGTCCTCCTGTTTGCCTCTCAATCTCTCTCTCCTCTCAAGACAGTACTGGCAGGGAGTGTTGACTTGTGATTTGTTTTCCCTTCTTCTGGTCTAACTATAGCATCAGGAATTGCTGATGATGATCATGTAGAATGAGTTAATTGGCCAGGTCTAGGCTGCGCAGAGGGAGAAAGTGAAGACTGCAGAAGCTGGAGATCAGAGTCGAAGAGTGTGGTCCTGGAAAAGCACAAAAATCAGTGCCTCCAAACAGAGGATCTCTTCATGGGTCTTCTCCTGGGCCCATCCAAGGTGGCTATCAACAGGTCCAGGCAACAAGCCATAGAGGGGGGAGTGGGGTTGGGGGGTGTCATTGCACCCATTACCTTTATTTCATGGATACATCTGCACTTGGATAACCTTGAATGGAACATAATGAGTACAACAGCTCCCAGAGCTTGACTGAAGATATCTTTCCACCCCTTACCCTACAAAAGCACAAAAGGTGAATCCTCTTCTGTGGTATTTTAAGGAAGTAAAACAGATGACCAAACTAACTAAATTTGAATTGACAGTTCCTCAGGGGCATTGTGTCAAAATCAAATCATAAAGGGAACATTGAGAATTTTAACTTAAAATATAAGTTTGGGGAATGAGGTCCATTCCATTTACTGTGGCAGCCATTGTTAGTGGAAAGCCTGAAGCATTCATAGTGCTCCCACTCCAGGGTTATCCAAGTGCAGATGTACCCATGGAAAAAAGGTAATGGGTGCAATGACACCCCCAACCCCACTCTTCCCTCTATGGCTTGTTGCCTGGACCTGTTGATAGCCACCTTGGATGGGGCCAGGAGAAGACCCATGAAGAGATCCTCTGCTCTGCATGCCCTTCTTTGCATTGAGTGCACAAAGATCAGAAAGATTGAGATGAAGAGTGTAATCAAAATTCCAACAATATCTCCTTTAAGAAGGAAGATGTACTGTAACAAACTATAATCATTTCAAACAATTATCTATGTATATTAAAATGGCCCACAGACCCCCATCAGGCTGCACACAATCTGAATTGAATTGAATTGAATTTATTGTCACATGTGCCAAGGCACAGTGAAAAACTTTGTTTTGTGAGCAAGACAGGCAGATCACAGAGTTAAGTAGCATAGATAGTAAATAATAGGTAAGCAGCGGCAATAACAAAAACATAGGTACAGGCAAATGTTAAGAGTTTGTGAGTCCATTCAGTATTCTAACAAGAGTAGGGTAGAAGCTGTTACAAAACTGGCTGGTCCATGTGTTCAGGCTTCTGTAACTTCCCCCAGATGGTAGAGGTTGTAGAAAAATATTGCCAGGGTGGGATGGATCTTTAAGAATGCCAGTGGCCTTTCCTTGACAGCGGGCCTGGTGGAAGGATTCCAATGATGAGAAGTTGGCCTTTGTGAATGTCCGGGCTGAGTTCACCACTCTCTATAACCGTCTCCAATCTTGAATGGTACAGTTGCCATATTAACCAAATTAATTAATTCATGATAAAATATGTAAGGCCCGCCAGCCTGATATTGTCACCTCAAGCCAAATCTGGCATTGAAACCAGCCTGAGTTTGAGTTGAAGGTGAGACTTGCGTGTGTACTTTTATACCCCATCTCAGGTCCCGAAGTGTTCTACACAGAGAGGCCTTGGGTAGACCACCAGTGTCTGAATGATGCACGAATGCAAGTTAGTAATGTGTGTGCAGCAGCAGTCCTTACAGGAAACCCTTTCACATAGTCCAGAAGAACGCAGAGAGAATTTCCTCTATTTGTGGGAGTCAATTTCCAAGGAGAGTTTCAATGTGATTTTCTGTCCAAACAGAGGTCAATTGAAACTGACATCCAGTCAATGCTAGAGAAGCTTTGACATCACAACTGTCTAGGGCATCACTCTGTAAACTGACTTGACCCGAATCTGGACATTAACAGATGTCAACAACCTCTTGGAAAATCGAGCCTCTTTCTCTCCCATCCAGCATGTCCTCAAGTATCGTCACCCTAGCAGTTCGAAGCCTGACTTCTGACAGCCAACGAAAACCATACCAGTAGAGCAGATGATTTCTGAGCAGCAGCTCTGTAATGAAAGCTGCTGCTCCTGGCAGCTGAGAGATCTGACATGAGACAACCATGTCCCAAACCCAAACCAGGTTCTGCTAAAAGGCTGGCAACTATTATAACAGGTTACCAAAACAGAATTGATTTGCCAATCGGAGGTGAATGTCACCAATGTGGCTGTGCACCTGGGAGAAGAAATCTGTCTCCAGGACACACCACCTGTGAGGGCGATCAATGCAATGTAAAGTCTGAAAGCAGAAAATTGGCATTTGCGTGTAAAAGCATTCCAGAGTTTGACTGTCCTCCCTAAGTGAAAGATTCTGAACCTCAGCAGTGATTCAGTGATGCATTTCATCCCTGAATAAGTCTATGAGCTTCCTCTGTGGCAACAGTAAACAGTGTAGGCCTGTATCATTGAGACATAGAGGTCTACAGCATGGAAACACAGGCCTTTCGGCCCAACTTGTCCAGTCTGTGCAGTTTCTACAACCTAAATTAGTCCCATTTGCCTGTGTTTGGTCCATGTCCCTCCAAGCCTATCCCATCTATATACCTGCCTAAATGTTTCTTAAATGTTGAAATTTCTACTTACTTCTACTATATGTCGTCTTTAACATTTAGATCTCAACTGACTGATCAGGAATAATTACAAAGCCTATCAGAGGCTAGAGATTATAAATGAAACCTCAAGTTAGAATGCTTCTACTTCACCCAATGACAGTGTGATATATCAGACGAGGCAGAACTGAATGCAGTTTTAGCATTAACTCTTTCAGTCATTATTTTACATAACAAGCATCATTCTGCCATCAGCTTCTTGCAGTGTACCAAAGAAACTTGATGGCAGCTTGAGAAACAACCCTTCAGCTTTCAATTAACACTTACCAACCTATCAAATAAGCATCAAGTTTAATAATTTTAGACCATAACTGTAAATCCCAACTTATTACTTTCTCTTTGCTGGTTTTGAAGTTACTCTCTTGTTTGATTTTAAAAGGTAATTATTCATCATTCAGCAATTCCTACCTCCTCTAGACACATCTATTGTTTCTTTAGGAATTGTGAGAGTGTCTATGGGATGGTTTTCTGGGCCAATACATTGAGGATTAAGCAAGAGTAAAGGCCTTCCTAGACTGGGCATTGTGCAATGAGAAAGAATAGTTAGCAATCTGGTTGTGTGAGGCCCAGTGAGGATGAGTGACCATAACATGATAGAACTTGTCACCAAGGAGAAAAGCGACATAGTCAACTCTGAGGCTAGCGTTCTGAAGCTAAATGGAGGAAACAATTCTGAAGAATGAAACTCGACCCAAATGTTGACTTTGATTTCTCTCCACAGACGCCATGAGACTTGCTGAGCTTTCCCTGCAATTTCTATTTTTGGTGGAGGAAACTATGATAGTATGAGGCAGAAGTTGGCAATGATAGATTAGGAAGTGTTTTTTAAAGGTGGAAAGGCAATGGGAAGCATTCAAACAGCACATGGGTGAACAGCATCAATTGCTCATTTTTGTCAATTGCTAAAATAAAATGGGGAAGGCAGCCAGACGTGGCTTATAAGGGAAATTAAAGATAGTATTAGATCCTAGGAAGAGGCTTACAAATTGAAAGAAAGAAAAAACAGACCTGAGGAATAGGAGCAGTTCAGAATTCAGCGAAGGAGAACAAATGGATTAGATGGACAAACAGATTCATTATGAAAGGCACAATAAAGTACAATAGTGAAGTCAAGCCATCATAGTCTTACCAGACCAGAGGTTTGTTAATCATTCAAGAAAGACCAATGATGGTGAGTTTAACCTGAGGGAAGTGGTTGAAAAAGAGAGCCTTCATAGTAACCCCAGCTGGTACAGAAATTAAACCCACACTACTGGCATCACAAACCAGGTGTCCAGTCAACTTAACTGGAGTATAGCTAGTATAACCCTTCAATTTAAGAATATATATATTAAGAGTTTGGAAAACAGTGTCTGGCTTGCACAGGGTCAGCATGAATTTATGAAGGGAAATAATGCTTGATAAATCTATTGGAATTCTTCAAGGATGTAACTATTAGAATTGATAATGGGGAGCCATTAGATGTGGTGTATTTAGACTTTCACAAGGCTTTTCACAAAATCCATCATGAGAGATGACCATATAAAATTAAAGTACATGGGGTGTGAGCAGGGTATCAAGATGGATATAAAACTGACTGGCAGAGAGGAAGCAAAGAGTATGAATAAACAGTTTTTTTCTAGATAGCAGGCAGTGATTACGGGGTACAGGGTGGAAGGTGGCTCAGTGGTTAGCACTGCTGCCACGCAGCAGACTTGGGCAACTGTCTGTATGGAGTCTGCACATTCTCCCTATGTCTGAATGGGTTTTCTCTGGGTGCTCTGATTGCTTCCCACAGTTCAACAATGTGCAGGTTAAGTGGTTTGGTTGTGCTAAATTGTCCCATAGTGTCCAAGCATGTGCAGACTAGGTGGATTATCCATGTATTAGCCATGAGGGGGCAGAGCTAAGCATTCTGGCCATCATCAAGGAGAAGGTGCTAGAAAAACTGAATGGCCTTAAGGTGAATAAATCACCTGGACCAGATGGACTACACTCCAGAATTCTAAGGGCGATAGCTGAAGAGATTATGGAGGCGTTAGTGGCGATCTTTCAGGAATCACTAGAATCAGGGAAGGTCCCAGAGGACTGGAAAATCACTAACAAGACACTTCTGCTCTAAAAGGGAGTAAGGCAAAAGACAGAAAATTATAGGCCGATTAGCCTAACCTCAGTCGTGGGTAAGATCCTGGAATCCATTGTGAAGGATGAGATTTCTGAATATTTGCAAGTGTATGGTAAAATAGGGCAAAGTCAGCATCGTTTTATCAAGTGGAGGTCATGCCTGACAAATCTGCTATAAATCTTTGAGCAATGGAGTGATATGGGTCAGGTGCTAGCAGGTGGGACTAGATTGGGTTGGGATATCTGTTCGGCATGGACCAAAGGGTCTGTTTCTGTGCTGTACATCTCTATGACTTTATGACTATAAATATGAGCAGGTTAGAGAAAGGAGAGCCAGTGGATGTTATCTCCTTGGACTTCAAGAAGGTCTTTGGCAAAGTGCTGAATGGGAGTATACTGAGTAAGATGAGGGCCCCTGATGTTAGAGGCAAGTTGCTAGCATGGCAGCCAGTGACAAGTGATATTCTGCAAGGTTCAGTGTTAGGACCACAACTTTTCACTTTATGCATTAACAATCCAGATGAAGGAACTGAGGCATACTGGCTAGGTTGCAGATGATACAAAGATAGGTAGAGGGACAGTTAGCATTGACGAGGCAGGGAAGGTTCCAGAAGGATTTATTCAGGTTAGGAGAGTGGGCAAAGAAGTGGCAAATAGAGTACAATGTGGGAAAGTGTGTGGTCATGCATTTTGGTAGGAAGAATAGAGGCAAAGATTATTTTCTAAATGGGGAGAAAATTCAGAAATCTGAAGTGCAAAAAGACTTGGGAGTTCTAGTCCAGGATTCTCTCAAGGCAAACTTGCAAGTCGAGTTAGTAGTTAGAAAGGCAAATGCAATGATGGTATTTATTTTGAGAGGACAGGAATATAAAAGCAGGGATGTACTTCTGAGGCTCTACAATGCTTCAGTCATTGGAGTACCGTATACAGTTTTGGGCCCCATATCTCAGGAAGGATGTACAATCCTGGAGCCTGTTGAGGAGGTTCACGATAATGGTGTGAATGAAAAGCTTAACATATGAGAAACGCTTGAGGACTCTGGGTCTGCGCTCGATGGAGTTTAGGTGTGAGATGAGGAGAAATTTCTTCACCCACAGAGTGGTGAACTTGTGAAATTTATTACCACAGGAAGCTTTCAAGACCAAAATGCCACACAATATCAAGAAGTAGTTGAAGGGATCAAAGGATAGAGAAGGAAAGTGGGACAGGTTATTAAGTTGGTAGATCAGCATGAATCATAATGAATGGTGGATCAGGTTCAAAGGGCTGAATGGCCTACTTCTGCTCGTCTCTTCTTTCTCTATTTCTATATTTTCACTTGTTCCATTACCATACCTTTTGGTCTTGCACCCCCAACCCTTTGACCATTTAATATCCCTGTCTGTCACTCGATGTCAAAGCTTTCCACATGCTCTTTCCCCACTCCACTACCCTCTACATCCCTTATGAGCCCCTTCAATTGCTTGAAACCTTTACATTGCTAATTTTTATTAGTTCTGCTAGAAAAATCATTATCATGGAATATTAATACTGCTTCTGTTTACAATTTTGGTACCTAATCTAGTATTTTCAGCATTTTCTGTTTTTAACTCCAGCATCCACAGAATTTTGATTTTATTGTCTCATTTATATGTTTCTTAATTTCATAATAATTGGAAGAAGGGTCTTTCTGACTTTAAGCATAATCTAAACAACTTCTTCACTTTAGTCTTTGCACTTCAGCGATATTTGCTTTAAGAAGGGATTTTGGGGGAAATTTGATTACTCTGTGTTGGCATTGGGAAACTTCACCCCCAGCAGAACAGATTTGAAATTCAGTAATTATACATGAAGCATTAACTCTTGTTTCTTTCTCTACAGATACTGCCAATTGTGTTAAGTTTTCCAGATTTTTATGTGTTTACATTTAAAATTCAGTTCTGTGTCACCTACAATTAATTTACCATTTGGTCAGGAGATCATAGGCAGTGTTTGTCTGAATTTCTGATTTGCATTGCCAGCAAGCAAATTGCCACCATTAACCTGAAGGTCTCTCCAGCCCATCCTGAGAGTTCAAGGAAATATTGAAGATCCCATGAGACTATTGATAAATGAGTGGGGAATTGTGGTATCTTAAGCAATTGTCTTTCCTCAACAGAATAACTGATCATTTGTCTCATTACTGTTGTGGGTCATTGCTGTGTAGAAAGATGGCTACCAGGGCTGTCTGTATGCCAACAGTGTCTGCAATTAAAACAATTCATTGTATGTGATGTGTGAAGTGCTTTGGGATGTTTCTGGAAGATGTGATAAGCTGCTTAATAATTGTGAGTTTTGTCTTTCTCTCTTAATATGGAATCATGCCAATTATTCTGACTGGATATGAAAATGAGCCTGGCAATAGAAAGCAGAAGTGATGATAAAAGGACAAGGCATTATCTGGGGATCAGTGATGAGTGTAATTCAGCAAGAGTCTGTTCTGGTTTTCTTCTTTTCATGAATGATGTGAAACAATGAGACTTTCGTAATAATATCACATTTGCAGTTGGCATCAAACAATGTGCCTATATTACAATGCACAAGAATCACTGGTATTCAAAGGTATCTGGACAAATTAATTATAAGGGTCAAAAATGGCAGATGACTTTTAATATGGGATTTAAAGATTAAGGAAGAAAAAGCCATCAAACAGAACCATTCAAGACTAGTGGTTTGAAACTGAAAGATAGGAGCTGTGAAGTGTAATTCCAGCCTATTTTCAGTCCTTGGCAGAAGTTGTTAAAAACTTTGCAGGCTAACAAATCAGTGAGCAATTAGAGTTTAGTATACCATTAACAGCGATGTTTTAGTGGATAATTGGATCTATTTGGAAGAGGAAGGGATGGGGGTGGGGGTTGGTGACAGGCAGTGAGACCATACTCTTGAGGTAAGATTTAGGTTTAGATGTTTGGATTTTATTGTCATGTGTACTCAAGTACAGGAGTACATCAAAAAGAGTACAATGTCGCCACACATGCTGCCATCTTAGGTACCAATGTACCCGGGTACAAAAAAAAGTTTAAGTAAAAAGTAATAAGAGAAACAAGAGTTAAAAAGTTACATATTACTTCATGGAATTGTAGAAAATAAAGAAATGTGGAATAATTTATATTAAAGTCTTTGAACAGAAAACACACAGAGATTTGCTAGAAGTATTGAGAAAGCTACATTTAAATCAGGTACAGATATAATTTCTGAAAGTGCTGAAATTGAAATGGAAATAACCATAAACCAAATTAAAAAAAACTGTTGTTACATTGCTGAAAATCTGGCAGAAATTCTCTTCCCATGTGAAGACCCACTGTGGAAACTGGAATAAGGGTGTGGAGGCATACTAGTCCCCTGGAAAGAAATTGTCTGCCAGCCAAAAGGCTTTCAAAATGCTGCTCCACAGCCATAAAATGCTGTGGGTAGTGAAAGTCTGCTCCCTCACTGGGCACTGCGCTCTTTGGCACTCACATCCAACCTGATTGGCTGATATCTCAGTGCCAGAGCTCTACAATGGGCATCACTAGGACTGCAGGCAGACCCAGGAAAGAAACTTAATGATCCCGGATCTATAAAACCAGAACATGTAGGAGCAGGAGTAGGCTTTTCCGCCCATCATGTTTACTCCGCTATTCACTAGGTCATGGCGGAGCTGATAATCTTCAATGCCAATTTCCTGCCTTTTCTCCATAACCCCTGATTCACTTGCTGACTAACAATCTGTCTATCTCAGCCTTGAGTATATTTAGTGATATAGCCTCAACAGCCCTCTGTGGTAAAATTTTCTATAGATTCATTACCCTCTGAGAGAAGAAATTCCTCCTCATTCCATCTTAAACGTGCAACCCCTTATTCTAAGATTGTAAATTCCAGGTACATCCAGACTTTCTTTAGGAATTTAGGAATGGTGGTGGGGTGGATTTTAAAGAATATACAGGTGGGAACAAACAGATGCAGGCGGATTTTTATACGGTTTCTGGGGTTGTTCCCAACGGGCAATTCCAACTATTCAAGCCAAGCATATTATGCTAGAGCCATGTATTTGGGGTCAATTATGCTTTTAACAAGGTCAATTGTTCCTTAATTATTTATTTACATATAGTGGCGATTTTGGCACTTGTGCACACTCTATTATTGGCACAAGCTCAGTGGTTGTGGAAATATGGTGACTAGTCATCTTTCCTATGTGGCATAGCACCTTACCCAAGTCAGTGTCAGTGGGGCACGTAATATTGGGAAAGGCCTGGGGTTTTCTGTCATTCGAGATTACAGGGGCAGTTAACAGTTTCTGTGGTTTATTGCAATTGTTTCCACAGCTTTTCTTTATTGAAGTGTGAATCCATTTTATTTTAATTAGTTTAACATGTAGACTTAAATAGTACATAAGGTATGAACATGTTAAAGATTAATGAGTTATGGTCCCAGATCAAATCTTCAAAATTAAAGAAACGAGACATGTCAAGCTAAAAGAAAGGCAATGATGCTAAATGGTGGCTGTATTTCAAATCAATTGTGGATGGGACATTTTGTGACAGGGTCTTATAACAGTGGTGAACAAGTTAAAAAATGGCTCTTCCCAAGAAAGTAATAATGGAAAAAGACAAAGGGACATAAAATCTTCGTTTTTCTACACTGGTAGTTAAAAAGCAATTCATGAAAATATAAAAATGACAACAATGTGTACAACTGAAGACTAGTTATAATGGGTGAAACCGAGAATGTTTGAACACGCAAATGTCTGAGGAAAAACAAAATCTTTGATGTTTACTTGTACTCTTTTCAAAGTTGATAACCTCCTCTTCCCTCTCAGCTTGAGGACATTACAACTAAAATAGTGAAATTCCTGAATACAGTTTAATTGGACTTGTAACATGCTTTGCTAAGAGCCTGCCTGAAACCTTTGAACAACCCTGCCAGCTGTGGAATTGGAAGCTAAAGAATAGGACAGGATATGAAGTTGGCTGATGAATAGAAAGTAGAGGGACTTTGAGAGATGGCTATATGCAGCAAGGCAAAATGTTGAATAGAACACTGGAAGCTCTGGCAACAGATTTTATGTCATTTCTCATAAATGGAAGTGACATTGATGCAGAAAGTTCCCATTAAAGCTGCTTGTTATGGTGTTATGGACTCTGTAAAGACCAATACGTTTTGAAAAAGGAATTAGAATTTTCACTTAATATCTGCATGAAAAATGTGTCATGATTTTGTGCTTTACAACACATAAATAATACATTGTTACCTAAACATGAACTATGTCAGCAATTCTTAGTTTAAAATTTGGATTTGTTTTGAGTCAAGGTGACTTTAAAAATTGGAGGCACATCCTGATTCCTGGATTCTTAACCCTATTCCTGCAGTTTCTGATCTCAAAAAAATGACGAGACAGAATGCAGGAAGGAGATAAGCAGCTTAGTGGCATGGTGTAAAGACAACAATCTCTCCCTCAATGTCAGCAAAATGAAGGAGCTGGTCGTTGACTTCAGGAAGTGGAGTGGATGGCACACCCCTATCTGTATCAATGGTGCTGAGGTAGGTATGGACGAAAGCGTCAAATTCCAGAGAGTAAATCTCACAAACAATCTCTCTTGGTCTACGTACCTTAATGAGACAGTCAAGAAATCACAACAATGCCTCGATATCCTCAGGTAACTAAGGAAATTTGGCAAGTCCATAAGGACTCTTATCAATTTTTATATATGCACTACACAAAGCATCCTGTCTGGATGCATCCCAGCGTGATATGGCAACTGCTCTGCCCAAGACTGCAAGAAGCTATAGAGAGTCAGGGATAGAGCCCAAGCCATCACACAAACCATCCTCCATCTATTGACTCCATCCATGCTTCCCGCTGCCTCAGGTAAGCAACCAATATAATCAACGATCCCTCCCACCCCAGTTATACTCTCTTCCATCCTCTTCCATTTGGCAGAAGATATAGGAGTTTGAATACACATATCAACAGGTTCAAGAATAGCTTCTATCCCACTATTATTAGATTTCTGAATGGACCTCTCAAATTTTAAACCTAATGTGGATATTGCTTCTTATGCATTTTCTTGGCAGCTGTAACTTTGCATTCCTCGGTTCTGTTCAATCACCCAAAGATCTTTATATGGTATGATCTGCCTGCATTGCATACACACGGTACCTAGGCACATGATACAAATCAAAACAAAAATCAAAACTTCTCTGTGTATCTTGGTACATGTGACAATAAATCAACTCAAACTCATTTAGATTTCAAGCCCATACTGAGTTTTCACATGGATGATCCCTGGAATGGTAGGCCCAATATACAGTGAATGGCTGATGATCCTGGGATTGTATTCATTAGAGTTTAGAAGGCTGAAGGGAGACCTAATAGAAACTTACAAGACAATGCATGGTTGGGAAATTGTATCTGTCAGGTGGGGATACAAGGATTCGTGGGCACAGCTTTAGAATTAGAGGGAGTCAATTTAGAATGGAAATGAGGAGACATTTCTTCAGCCAGAGAGTGGTGGGCCTGTGGAATTCACTGCTACGGAGTGCAAAGGAGGCCAGAACATTAAATGTCTTCAAGACAGAGATTGATAAATTTGTTCACTTGCAAGGAATTAAGGGATAAGGGGAGAGTACGGATAAGTGGCGTTGAAATGCCTATCAGCCATGATTGAATGGCAGAGTGGACTTGATGGGCTGAATGGCCTTACTTCCACGAGGTAAAAACAATGACTGCAGATGCTGGAAACCAGATTCTGGATTAGTGGTGCTGGAAGAGCACAGCAGTTCAGGCAGCATCCAAGGAGCTTCGAAATCGACGTTTCGGGCAAAAGCCCTTCATTAGGAATAAAGGCAGTGAGCCTGAAGCGTGAAGAGATAAGCTAGAGGAGGGTGGGGGTGGGGAGAAAGTAGCATAGAGTACAATGGGTGAGTGGGGGAGGGGGTGAAGGAGATAGGTCAGAGAGGAGAGGGTGGAGTGGATAGGTGGAAAAGGAGATAGGCAGGTAGGACAAGTCCAGACAAGTCATGGGGACAGTGCTGAGCTGGAAGTTTGGAACTAGGGTGAGGTGGGGGAAGGGGAAATGAGGAAACTGTTGAAGTCCACATTGATGCCCTGGGGTTGAAGTGTTCTGAGGCGGAAGATGAGGCGTTCTTCCTCCAGGCATCTGGTGGTGAGGGAGCAGTGGTGAAGGAGGCCCAGGACCTCCATGTCCTCGGCAGAGTGGGAGGGGGAGTTGAAATGTTGGGCCACGGGGCGGTGTGGTTGTTTGGTGCGGGTGTCTCGGAGATGTTCCCTAAAGCGCTCTGCTAGGAGGCGCCCAGTCTCCCCAATGTAGAGGAGACCGCATCGGGAGCAACGGATACAATAAATGATATTAGTGGATGTGCAGGTAAAACTTTGATGGATGTGGGAGGCTCCTTTAGGGCCTTGGATAGAGGTGAGGGAGGAGGTGTGGGCGCAGGTTTTACAGTTCCTGCGGTGGTAGGGGAAAGTGCCAGGATGGGAGGGTGGGTTGTAGGGGGGCGTGAACCTGACCAGGTAGTCACGGAGGGAACGGTCTTTGCAGAAGGCGGAAAGGGGTGGGGAGGGAAATCTATTCCTGGTGGTGGGGTCTGTTTGGAGGTGGCAGAAATGTCGACGGATGATTTTGTTTATGCGAAGGTTGGTAGGGTGGAAGGTGAGCACCAGGGGCGTTCTGTCCTTGTTACGGTTGGAGGGGTGGGGTCTGAGGGTGGAGGTACGGGATGTGGACGAGATGCGTTGGAGGGCATCTTTAACCACGTGGGAAGGGAAATTGCGGTCTCTAAAGAAGGAGGCCATCTGGTGTGTTCTGTGGTGGAACTGGTCCTCCTGGGAGCAGATACAGCGGAGGCGGAGGAATTGTGAATATGGGATGGCATTTTTGCAAGAGGTAGGGTGGGAAGAGGTGTAATCTAGGTAGCTGTGGGAGTCGGTGAGTTTGTAAAAAAATGTCAGTGTCAAGTCGGTCGTCATTAATGAAGATGGAGAGGTCCAGGAAGGGGAGGGAGGTGTCAGAGATGGTCCAGGTAAATTTAAGGTCAGGGTGGAATGTGTTGGTGAAGTTGATGAATTGCTCAACCTCCTCGCGGGAGCACGAGGTAGCGCCAATGCAGTCATCAATGTAGCGGAGGAAGAGGTGGGGAGTGGTGCCGGTGTAATTACGGAAGATCAACTGTTCTACGTAGCCAACAAAGAGACAGGCATAACTGGGGCCCATACGTGTGCCCATGGCTACCCCTTTGGTCTGGAGGAAGTGGGAGGATTCAAAGGAGAAATTGTTAAGGGTGATGACCAGTTCGGCCAAACGAATGAGAGTGTCGGTGGAAGGGTACTGTTGGGGATACTGTTGGGGACGCCGGGAGAGGAAAACTCCTATTTCTTAAGGTCTTATGGTCTTATATGACTTCGAAGATAGGCATAGCCTATTCTGCCACAAATGTTCTGGAGTCAGGCCTCCACTTTAAAGGGTTATGATCCATGGCACCTAAAAGCTGTTGCAAATAATAGTTTGCTCGAAGGAATCGTTTAGAAAAGTAAGTGCAAAGGTACGTGTAGGTCCTCCTCATATCTCATAGAATCATAGAATCCCTTCAGTGTGGAAACAGGCCATTTGGCCCAACAAACCCACATCGACCCTCCGAAGAGTAACCAATCCAGATCCATTCCCCTACTCTGTTGCTCTACATTTACTCCTGACTACTGCACCTAGCCTACACATCCCTGAACACTATGGAGAATTTAGCTTGGCCAATTCACCCAACCGGAGCACTCAGAGGAAACCCATGCAGACACAGTGAGAATGTAAACCCCACACAGACAGGTTCCTGAAGCTGGAATCAAACCTGGGTCCCTGGTGCTGACTACTAAGCCATTGTGCTGGCCCACCACTGCGCCACCATGCACCCCCATATGGCCTCCTATACCAGACTATGACTCTCCAGCATGCTTCCTCATGCCTTCCTCAGTCAGAAACTTTAATGTATCATCACTGAAACGGTATCATCACCTGACACAACTTTATTTGTTCATAGGTTGTAGGCATCACAGGCTAGACCAGCATTTATTCATATCTAATTGCCCTGGAGAGGTGGTGGTGAGCTACCATCTTGAATGTCTATAGTCCATGGGTCTAGGAGCATCTACACTGCTGTTAAGAACAGCATTCCAGGATTTTGAGCCAGTCGGAGCAAAGCAATGTTTGGATAATTTCGAGTCAGAATGTTGCATAGCTTGGAGCTTCCACCACACATAGGGTGGTGGAATTCAATGCAAGTTTTTTTTCCTTTAGGTGGTAGAATATGCAGGTTTGGAAGGTGCTGCCTTAGCAGTCTTGGTGACTTATTACACTTCACCTTTTAGATGGCATACACTGCTGCCACTGTGCATAGATATAAAGCGAGTGAATATTGAAGGTGGTGGATGGGGTGTCTGTCAAGAGGTCTGCTTCGTCCTAGATGGTGTCAAGCTTCTTCTTGGAGCTGCACTCAACTAAACAAGTAGGGTGTTTTCCATCAAACTCCTGACATGTGCCTTGTCGATGGTTGACAGTAGAGTCTGAAGATGAGGTATATGCTGTAGAATGCTTAGTCGACAGTGTGGTGCTGGAAAAGCACAACATGTCAGGCACATCTGAGGAGCAGGATAATCGACGTTTCAGGCATAAGCCCTTCATTAGGAATGATGATGAATCCTGATGAAGGGCTTATCCCCGAAACGTCGATTTTCCTGCTCCCCGGATGCTGCCTGATGTACTGTGCTTTTCCAGCACAACACTCTCAACTCTAATCTCCAGCATCTGCAGTCCTCAGTTTCTCCTAACAGAATTCTTAGCCTCTGACCTGCTCTTGTAGCCTCAATGTAGCTTGTCTACAGTTTCTAGTCATTGGTAACCCCAAGGGTGTTGATAGTGACTGGCTAAGTCTGCTGATCCACAGATAAATAGACTGTCCACCTCTCTGCTGCCCTATGCACCAGCCCCTCCACATTCCAATTTGCGAAGCATAGACAAAGCCTCCCTGCTCTCGGGCCCATATCCTCATTGATAATTGTTGAGCATCACAGCATGAGGGCCAGTTTCTTGCTTGCAAAATCTGAAATGGTGTGTAGCAGAACTTTAAATGTGGCACCAATGACATGAAAACCAGAAAGTCAGAGCACTTGCTCCTTTCCAGCTCTGCAATTGCCTCAAAACTCACTTCAAAGCCCTACTGTATAATTAATAATGTGAAAAGCACAGGACTGTGTGAGTAAAGCTGCTCTGAGCTATCCTGGTCAAGACTTGATGAAATACTTTAATTGAAACTGGGAAAATTGCATCCATAGTTGAGAATTAGGCTAAAATGCCAGAAGGAAGGTTTAAAAAAAAGACAAGATGAGGACTCAGAAATACAACAAGCACAACAAGGAATCTGACAAAGATAAAAGATTAAAAGTTATAATAAAAGGATGAAGTAAAATGGGTAAGTTTGCCAAACAGAGAGATGGAATTTAAGAAAGGAATTGAATGTACAAATACTATGAATAACTTTGGTAAGCTATGGTTCAAATTGGAACAGGGTATGATATAATAACATGAACAGAATGTTACTTGGGCCAGGATCAGACTGGGACTTAATAATTTCTTATTGCAAAATATTTAGGAGGATCAAAGTTGGAATAAAATGTGAATAGGTGCAAACTTTAATTAAAGATTCCATTACAGCATGACAATATGTAAAAATTAAGTCTATTTTGTTAGCTAAGAAATCAAATACTCTATTCAGAGTATATTGAGGTTTGTCAAATAGCGAAAATGAAATGTGGGGAAAACAATGTAGATGAACCAGAGATAAAAATTAGAAATAATGAAAATGCTGATGTTAATTTTTGGACATCAATATGGCGTGAAGAGTACTGTGAGAAAATCAGCCGTTCTTCAATATGTCCAGGGAAGTGTTTAGAACCTGAATGACATGCAGCTGGTTTTGACATACCAATTGTACAGTAATAGTGAAAATCTTTGTGATTTATGAAGGTAGTCATATTGCACAAAAGGAGCATGGAGGATAGCATAGGTATAATCAATGATATCATAGATCTAGAGGTGTTCTGCCATCAAGCAAATCATTGATCCCAATTTTGTTTCTTTTGAAGCATTCACAGGCAAAAGCAAAGAATTCATCAGTGATCTGATGTCTGCAGGAATGCAGGGCATAACATTACCACATTCTCTGTTCCTCGCCAAGTTGAAAAGAACTGGTGGCATAGCAATAAAGACAGTAATGACTTTATTGGCATGTCCCACTCTATCACAATCACATAGAAGATTTGGAAACATTGACTCATGCAAAGAAAACACTGCATACTGTCTCAATGATCAAAAATAAGTAATGGTCAAAATCTTGTCACAATGGCATTGTTTTTGAACTGCGGGAGCACAAGTCTGCTAAGTCCAACTCCAATGCAATCAAATCTGGCATTGCAGTTGCCTGAAGAAACACTCTTCATACTCA
The DNA here is from genome assembly GCF_037043375.1 of Chiloscyllium plagiosum. Lineage (NCBI taxonomy): Eukaryota > Metazoa > Chordata > Chondrichthyes > Orectolobiformes > Hemiscylliidae > Chiloscyllium > Chiloscyllium plagiosum. Next base: position 115,228,476 of record NW_028270139.1, read on the forward strand.
GAGATGCCCTGAAACCCAGTGAAGAACAGATTAAGTTAGTGATAAGTACTGCAATAGCTCCAAAACACATTTCCCTATCCCCCACAAGTGCAAGGGGAATTCAAAAGCTTTTGGTCTGTGAGTGTAACTCCTTTATTCAAAATGGGAGACAGGCAGCAAGAAAATACAGGATATTTAGCATAACATCTGTCACCAGTAAAATGTTAGGTGTTATTATTAAGGAAGTTACAGCAGCACACTTAGATGAATTCAGGCACAGATAACATGGTGTTGTGAAGGGGAGCTCATATTTAACCAGTTTCTTGCTGTTCTTTGAGGAGGCAACATGCAGAGGATAAAAGAGACAATATGTAGATTCCAGAAGGTCTTTGATAAGACGCTATATCGAAGGTTATTGTGCAAACTAAAAGGCCATGATGTAAGGGGTAGCATAATGATGAGGATAGAAGATTCGTAATCTAACAGAGAAATAGAGAGTAGATATAAGTGATTTTTTTTTCAGGTTGGCAGGATGTAATGAGTGTTGTTCCACAGAGATGGGTGCTGGGACCTCAACTGCTTAATATTGATAGGAATGACTTAGTCAAAAAGGGAGATGGTATGGTTGCCAGTTTTTCTAATGATATGAAAATAAGATATGAAGACGATATCAGGATGCAACAAAAATATATAGATGGGTTTAATGAGTGGGCAAAGGTGTGGAAAATGAAGCATAATGTGGTAAAATGTGAAATTGTCTACTTTAGCATGAACAATAAGAACAAGTATATTAACTAAATAGTGAGAGATTGGAGAACTCTGAGTTGTAGTGGGATCTCAGACTCCCTACAGTGCGGAACAGACCATTCAACCCATTGAGTCTGCACTGACCCTCTGAAGAGCATCCTCACTCAGACCCACCCTATCCCCACAATCCTGCAATTCCCATGGCTAATCCACCTAGTCTGCACATCCCTCAACTCTATGGACTACATAGCATGGCCAATACACCTAACCTTTTCTTTGGACTGTGGACACCTGAAGGACATGGAGAGAACATGCAAACTCCACACAGACAGTCACTGGAGGCTGGAATTGAACTTGAGCCCCTGGTACTGTGAGGCAGTAGTGCCAACCACTGACCCCCTGTGCCAGCCTGGGATTGGGATGTCACCTGCATGAATCATAAAAGGATAGTATTTAGGGATAGAAAGTAAGTGGGACAGTCAATAGAATGTTTTCAATTATCACACGGTGAATTAAATATAGGAGTAGGGAGGTTATGCTTCCATTTTATTGGACACTGGTGAGATCACATATGGATTATTATGGCAATATACACCTCTTATTTAAAGAAGGCTAGCAATGTCTTGGGAACATTTCAGAGAAGTTTTACCATATTAATTACTGTAATAATAAACTTTTTTTATTCGACAAGACTTGTATCCACTGGGGTTTAGTAAAGTCAGAGTGACTTGGTTGAAGCATATAAGATCCTGAGGGTGGATACAGAGAGCTTATTTCCTCTCATCCAGAACAAGGGTTTTTTTTAAAAGTCAGGGGTCATCCACTGAGAACAAAGATTATGTTTACTTTTCTAGTGAGGTTCATCAGTCTTTGGTACACTATCACTGAAAAAGTGTTAAAAGCAGAGTCTTTGAACATTTTAAAGTCAGAGGTAGATAGATTCTTGTTAAGCAAGGAAGCAAAAGATCATCAGAGGAAGCAGGAGTGTGAATTAGAGGCTACAGTCAGCAGATTTGCAATCTTATTAAAGGTGGAGAAAGCTGAGTAGCCTAATCCAAATCTTTATCTGTATGTTCATATGTATGTTCATATGACTGGCAATCTAAGAAAAGGCATTTCAAATTAGCATGGGACTCCTCTGGAACACGCCAGAAGCCATTGCAGGCAAGGAAAGTTATATCTTCATTAACATTTTTTTTTAATTCTTCATTTTTCAGTGAGATGTGGGCATCATCTGCTGGCAGGCATTTATTGCTCGTCCCTAGTTGCCCTTGAGAAGGTGTTGGTGAGCTACCCTCTTGAACTGTTGCTGTCCAGCTGCTGTGGGTTGACCCACAATGCCCTTAGGGAGGGAATTCCAGGATTTTGACCCAGCAACAGTGAAGGAATGGTGCTATGTTTCCAAGTCAGGATGGTGAGTAGTTTGGAGGAGAACTTGAAGATGGTGATGTGCCCATGTATCTGCTGCCCTTGTCCTTCTAGATGGAAGTGGTTGTGGGTTTGGAAAGTGCTGTCTGAGGATCTTTGGTGAATTTATGTAGTGCAACTTGTAGTTAGTAAACACTGCTGCTAGGTAGTGGAGGAAATGATGCTTGTGAACGTGGTGCCAATCAAGTGGGCTGCTTTGTCCTGGATGGTGTCAAGCTTCTTGAGTGTTGTTAGAGCTGTACTTATCCAGGCAAGTGAGGAGTATTCCATCACACTCCTGACTTGTACCTTGTCAGTGGTGAACAGGTTTTTGGGAGTCAGAAGGTGAGTTATTTGCCACAGTATTCCTAGCCTCTGACCTGCTCTTGTAGCCACAGCAGGACTTATACACTTAATGGTAAGGTCCTAGGGAGTGTTGCTGAACAAAGAGACCTGGGAGTGCAGGTTCATAGCTCCTTGAAAGTGGAGTTGCAGGTAGATAGGATAGTAAAGGCGGCGTTTGGTATGCTTTCCTTTATTGGTCAGAGTATTGAGTACAGGAGTTGGGAGGTCATGTTGCGGCTGTACAGGACATTGGTTAGGCCACTGTTGGAATACTGCGTGCAATTCTGGTCTCCTTCCTATCGGAAAGATGTTGTGAAACTTGAAAGTGTTCAGATAAGATTTACAAGGATGTTGCCAGGGTTGGAGGATCTGAGCTCCAGGGAGATGCTGAACTGGCTGGGCCTGTTTTTCCTGGAGCGGCGGAGGCTGAGGGGTGACCTTATAGAGGTTTACAAAGTTATGAGGGGCATGGATAGGGTAAATAGGCAAAGTCTTTTCCCTGGGGTCGCGGAGTCCAGAACTAGAGGGTATAGGTTTAGGATGAGAGGGGAAAGATATAGAAGAGACCTAAGGGGCAACGTTTTCACACAGAGGGTGATACATGTATGGAATGAGCTGCCAGAGGATGTGGTGGAGCCTCAGCTGCTCCAGGGAAAACAGCCCCAGCCAGTTCAGCATCTCCCTGTAGCGCAGATCCTCCAACCCTGGCAACATTCTTGTAAATCTTATCTGAACCCTTTCAAGTTTCACAACATCTTTCCGATAGGAAGGAGACCAGAATTGCAACATTTAAGAGGCATTTGGATGGGTATATGAATAGGAAGGGTTTGGAGGGATATGGGCCGGATGCTGGCTGGTGGGACTAGATTGGGTTGGGATATTTGGTCGGCATGGACGGGTTGGACCGAAGGGTTTGTTTCCATGCTGTACATCTCTATGACTATGTGGTGAGTCCAGTTAAGTTTCTGATCAAAGATAACTCTCAGGATGTTGATAGTGGGGGATTCAGTGATGGTAACACCTTTGATTGCCACGGGGCGGTGGTTAGTGTCGTGTTCATGATGATCAGAGCTTGGCATTTGTGTGGCATGAATGTTTCTTGCCATTTGTCAGCCCAAGGCTGGATATTGTCCAGGTCTTGTTGCATTTGAACATGGTTTGCTTTAGTGTGTGAGGAGTCGTGAATGGTGCTGAATATTGTACAATCATCAGCGAATATTCCCACTTCTGACCTTATGATGGAGGAAAGGCCATTGATGAAGCAAATAAGATGGCTGTGCCTAGGACACTACCCTGATAAACTCCTGTAGAGATGTCTTGGAGTTGAGATGACTGACCTCTAACAACAGAAACCATCTTCCTCTCTGTCAGGTATGACCATAACCAGCAGAGTGTTTGCCCACGATAACCATTGATTTCAGTTTTGCCAAGATTCCTTGATGCCACACACTGTCAAATGTAGCCTTGCTATCAAGGGCTGTGACTCTCAACTCACCTCTGGAATTCAGCTCTTTTGTTCATGTTTGAACCAAGGCTATAATGAGGCCAGGATCTGGAAATCCAAACTGGGCATCACTGAGCAAGTTATTGCTGAGCAGGTGCTGCTTGATAGTACTGTTGATGACACCTTTCATCACTTTACTGATGTTCGAGAGTAGACTGATAGGTTGGTGATTGGCCAGGTTAGATTTGTACTGCTTTTTATGTACAGGACATACTTGGGTAACTTTCCACATTGCTGGTAGATACCAGCATTGTTACTCTATATGCTTAGACAATGACCAAGAGATTCTGGACTCTCCATCATCCTTGCCATCCTCAGTTTCAATATGGAGGAGTGCTGATTCTTCAGCTGAGGGAGGATAGTACATGGTAATCAGCAGGAGGTTTCCTTGCCTATGTTTAACCTGAAGCCATGAAATTTCATGGGGTCTAGAGTCAATGTTGAGGACTCCCAGCTCAACTTCCTCCCAAATGTATACCACTGTGCCGGCACTTCTGCTGGGTCTGACTGCCAATGGGAAATGACATATTCAGGGATGATGATGGTGTTGGGGACATTGTCTGTAAGGTATGATTCTGTGAGTATAACTATGTCAGGTTGTTACTTGACTACTCTGTGAGACAGCTCTCCCAATTTTGGCACTAGCCCCAGATGTTAATGAGGAGGACTTTGCAGCATCAATAGCTCTGTTTCTGTCATTGTCTTTTCTGGTGCCGAGGCTGATGCCATGTGATCGGTCCAATTTCATTTCTTTGAGACTTTGCAGTGATGCTTCAATTCAGAAGTGGCTAGCTAGGCCATTTCACGGAGCAACTGAGAGTCAAGCGCATTGCTGTGGGTCTGGAGTCACACATAGGCCAGACCAGGTAAGGATGGCAGAGTTCCTTCCCTGAAGGACAATAGTGAACCAGATGGGTTTTTCTGACAATTGACAATGGTTTCATGATCATTATTTGATCCTTAATTCCATATTTTATTGAATTGAAATTCCACCATCGGCCATGGCAGGATTCGAAGATCAGTTTGAATGATCCACTCTCAAGTCATCCTCAATACTGACCAGTCAGAAGTTATTGGGTAAAACACCACCCATGTATTTCTGCTGTAGAGGGTCTGACTTCTGAACTGAAGCATCTGATGACTGTCAGGTAAGAAGTATAGATAATGACAGCTATTTATTTTACTATCTATTGCACTTATGATCATATTTTGTTGATCAGGCCTGTCTTTGGAGACAAATATATAGAATTACAGCAATTTACTAACAGTGACATTGGATGAATACTTAATGCTCTGTCAATTTTTTTTTTGCAAACTTCAGAGTAGGTATTAATCTGTTTAACATATACTAACATACAAGCATTTGCATGTTACAGTACCAGGACTAGTATAAAAGTGATAATAATTTCAGAACACATTGATATTTCTTGCACTACATTAATGAACTAAAATCTTAACATCACGAATAGAATATTGGCACTTGTAATGATAAAGGCAGTAGATTCAACATGTTTTTATCTGTTGTACACATTAATGTTTTATTTATCTTTTACATAAGTTACACAGTGATTACCAATAGGAATTGAAAGGCACTCCTGAAACCAAATATCAACTGAGCTCACTGGAGCTATCTCATTAATATTTTGGTGACAAATTGGCAGGGCTGTACTTCAGACATAGCAATAACATATTATGGTCTCTTTAACCATGTACAGTATAAACTACAGAAACCCCATTTGTACTTTGAGTATATTGAATCATGACCTGATATAAAAATAAACAATCAGTTCAGTGGGGAGTTAACATGACTAATCTATTTCAGAAAGCAGTGTCTTTGCACTATGTCCCAGTCTCTGAGCTTTGGAGAATTCTTGCAGCTAGTTTATCATCCCTTAATAAACAAATGTAATGAATCACTATGTAATGAATTGTTTATAAACCATAATAAATGTTCAGTTTATACTTCTGATAACATTGCTACTTAGTACAGTTTTTCATTCAGAATGTCTCTATTGGCACTCATTTGGGGAATTATGGACAGATTAGATGTAAGTTCAAGTGACTTCACACAATAGCTCACTGTTGATGAGTGTTAACTTGCTCTTATTGTTATATAGAGCTGCAAAGTAAGACTGGTTTTCACTTTTGGATTTATTCATCAGGTTCAACCCATATTTGATAAAAGCAACTGAAAGTACAGAAAGAAAAAGATGCTGCATAGTAACAGTGAACTGGACCAAGACAGCTCAATGATACATAACTGCCTTTTCAGCTATTCATGAACACTATCTCAAATCTCACTTTGCTGGCTATTTAACTAATTTCCACTTTCTAACATATTACATTTTCCATACACCCATTAAATTAACTTTTCAGTAAATTGAATTGAGATGTGCTAAAATTTATGTTTCGAGTACATTGTTCCCAGTGATGTTTCATTGTGAAGGGAGAATATGTTTGATCCTTGGACTGTTTTCTCTGTATCCTGGCAACTAAATAACTTGGAAGATTTGAAATTCTGAATTGTTTTATTAAGTTAATTTGCAAAAATTGTTTTAATTAAGAGCATTATCTTTACTCCAGATTTTATCCAGCAAAACAGTTAAAAACACAAACACAAGGTCATGCAGTGTCATAAATGACAACTTTTTGCTGCCTGATTTGGATAGTTCAACTTATTCTGGAACAGGAAACTGAACAACTATATACAAAGCAATTTGGTGCATCTTGCGTTAATACTGAGAAGACTCAGTATAATTTGTCACAACAAAATACATCAATAATTTGTTTTGCCACCTTACAAACTGTAGCAGGTACACACTCAATTTTCTCTGCCAGATATGCGTATATAATTTACACCAAAATTACTGGCACTTGATGTTTCCATCTCTCAAAACAGATATCCATTAGAAATTTGACATTGTTCATACTTCACTGTCAGTTCCTGCGAGAAAGGTCAATTGCTTAATGTATGGAGCACAAAAGATTTGACCACATCATACTTTGTCACTTAAAAGGAATTAACATTTGTCCTGTCATCCATGATTTGTTTATTGTTTTTAATGCAACAAATTGGGAATTTTGAATGAATTTGTTTTTATATCAAAAAGAAACAGATAATTATGTAGTATAATGAAAGAACATCAGACATAAAAATCTTGCAATGCGTGCCTGGAAGTACTTGAATTTTTATGCATCATCTGGAACTAATTGTAAAAAGAACTCACAAAACTCATCATAATGATTGCTAGAGGAACAGAAAAATTTGAAATATTGGAATTTCATTTTAATTCACAGAGTTGAGGAAGAATTAGAAAGACAAGGATTTATTGCTCAGTCCTAATTTTCCTTGAGTAAGTGGTGGTGGTGTGTAGCTTTTCTGAACCATTTCAGTTCATGCGATGGAAACTCCTTTTAGACTGGGAGTTCCAGGATTTTGACCGAGCAATGTCAACAATGTATTGCAAATCAAAATGGAACTTAAGAGATGCTAATGCTAAGATATGTGCCTGCTGTCCTTGTCCTTCTCAACAGTAAATGTCATAAATCCAACAAAAAGTTTCAAAGAAGCATCGGAATATTGCTTCAAAGTATGCTGGAGATCGTTCATATCTCTACCATGGTGGAACAAATGAATGTGTTCAATGTGTCAGGTGCTTGTCGTGCAGGTTGTTCTATATTGGATACTGTCTAGCTTCTAGAGTGCTGTTGAAGCTGGACTCATCTTGGAAATGGAGCATATTCCTTATATTCCTGATTTATATCCTGCAAATAGAAAGTCAGGTAATGAGTTGCAATGCAGAATATGCAAACTCTGACCTTACCTTGCAGCAACAATATTTATGTGGCTGGCCTAGTAAAGTTGCCAGTCAATGATACAGAGACATTATTACAATGCCAGGATGTTGGTGGTGGACAAAGTGATGGAAGTATCATTAAATGAAAAAAAGAAGTGACTACTTTCTCTCTTGTTGCATACAGTCATTGTCCTAGCACTTGTGTTGTGCAAATGATACCTGACACACTTCGTGAGCCAAGACTGAGTGCTGTCCCAATTTTGCTATAAGAATGTAATTGATCTTTGATAAAGCAGTAGAAAATGTTTGACCTTATATCTCTCCCCTGAGGAATTCTTGCTTTGCTTTCCCAACATCTAATTGGTTGGCCAACAAAAAAACTGCAAAATACTCCCTTGTGTTACTTATGATTTCAGCCAGTGGAGAGTTTTAAACTTGATTTCTATTGATTTCAATTGTACTATACCAGCTTGAAGTCACATATAGTCAAGTATTGTTTTGATGTTAAAGGTATTTACTTTCACTTCACCACTAGAAATTATCTAATTTTGCTATGTTTTGACCAGGAATAAAATCTGGACCAGAGCAATTCTGGCAGATCTCAAACTGAGCATCAGTGAGAAAGCTATTGGCCAACAACTGTCACTTGTTAGCAGTGTTGATGCCTCCTTCCAGCACTTTGCTGCTGATTTAGAGTAGCTGATGGGATATTATTGGTACAGTTGAAATGGTCCTGCTAATTTGGAAGAGATATAACTGAACAATTGCCAGTTTCATAAATGTACTGGTACATCTTAATAAGGTGCATGACTAGTCTTCAGCACCAGAGCTGGGAATGGTTTTTGTTTTAAATTTAACTTACTTTTCCAATCAATCTGTCCAGAGACATTATTACAGTCTGGAGCAAGTGGGACATGACCCAGGTCTCCTAGTCAAGGGATATGGTTGTTACCATTGTGCCTCAAGAGAACCTCTTGGTTGGGTTACTGTTAGGGCTATAAGTTTAGTTTTATTTGTTGTTTCTTGTTATAGAAATATTCTAATTGGTTAATATAATCTAAAAGTCCAGTATTTGTGACTGAGGGGATATCAGAAGAAGATAATAATGGATCATTCAATCAGTACATTTGGTAAAATAAAATAAAACAAAGAACTGCAGATGCAGGAGATCTGAGGGAAAAATAGAAATTGCTGTTGAAGCTCAGTAGGTCTGGCAGCATCTGTGGGAAGAAAAGAGAGTTGACGTCTGGTCAGACACCAGTGACTCTGCTTTCTTCTCATTGGTGCTGCCAGAGCTGCTGAGATTTGCCAGTAATTTCTATAGTTTATTAAATATGTTTGCTAATGCTTCAGTCTCATGTTTTGAACTTATGCTGGGCTCTGTCATTATCAAGGAATGGGGATAGAAACATAGAAAATGGGGACAGGAGTAGGCCATTCAGCCCTTGGAGCCTACTCCATCATTCAGTATGATCATGGCTGATCATTCAATTCAATAGCCTATATACTTTGATCTCTTTAGCCACAAGTGTGATATTGAACTTCTATATATCATACAATATCTTGGCCTCCACTGCTTTCTGTGATAGTGAATTACACCAGCTCATCTCTTTCTGAGTGAAGAGTTTCTCTTCATCTCTGTCCTGAATCATTTACTCTATATGCTTAGACAGTGACCAAGAGATTCTGGACTCTCCATCATTGGGAACATCCTTGTTGCTCTACCCTGCCAGAATTTAATAGTTTCTGAACTCCAACAACTATAATGTTAATCAATTCAAAAATCTTCATTTTGGTTCAGCCATCCCAGGAATCAATCTGGTAAACTATCATTGAACTTCCTCTATAGCAAGAACATCCTTCCTCAGATAAGATGACTAAAACTGCACACAATATTTCAGGTGTGGTCTCACTGAGGTCTTGTACAATTGTAGTAAGATATCTCTGCTCCTGTACTCAAATCCATTCACAATGAGGCCAAGATATCGTTTGCCTCCTTTACTGCACCTGCAAGTTTACCTTTAATAAATTGTTTGTGGGGATATCCAGGTCTCATCTCTCAAATTATAGACATTGAGATAATAATCCACCTTCCTGTTTCTGCTCCCATACTGGATAACCTCATAATTACCAACATTTTACTGCATCTGTCTTACATTTGTCCACTCACTCAGCTTGTCCACGTCACACTAAAGTAACTCTACATCCTCCTCACAGCACACTATCCCATCCAGCTTTGTGTCATCTGCAAATTTGGAGATATTAAATTCAGTTCCCTAATCTAAATCATAATATCTATAGACAAATATAGTGAATAGCTGGGGTCCGAGCACTGATCCCTATGGTACTTCACTTATCAGTGTCTGCCATTCGGTAAAAGATCCATTTATTCTTGCTTTTTGTTTCCTATCTGCTAACAGGCAGGTAGTAGAATTTGAAGTCAAAGAAAAATCTTGATTTAAGAATCTAATGATGACCATGAAACCATTGTCAAATGTTGGAAAAACCCATCTGGTTCACTAATATTCTTTAGAGAAGGAAACTTGTATGCTTCACTGATCCGGCCTAATGTGACTTCAGACCCACAGCAATATGGTTGACTCATAACTGCATTCTGGGCAATTAGGGATGGACAATAAATGCCGACCTAACTAGTACACCCTCATCCTGTGAATGCGTAAAGAAAAAAAGTTCTATCCAATTCAATACAGTATGTCCAACTTTAATATCACACATTAACCTCTGAAGTGGGACTTTGTCAAAAGCCTTCTGAAGGTCTAAATAAATCAAAGCCACGGGCTTCCCTACAATCTCGAAAATTTTAGTAGATTTGTCACAAATGATTTCCTTTTCATAAATCCATGCTGATTCTGTCCACGTCTGCCATTTCTTTCCAAATGCTCAGTTACTAAATCTTTTAAAGTGGACTGTAATATTTTGCCCACTACTGACATCAGACTGACTGGTCTATAATTCCTGGTTTACTCTCTGCATCTATTTAAAATAAAAAGGGTTACATTAGCCATCATACATTCTATTGGAACTGTTCTAGAGTGTGCAGAATCTTGGAAGATGATTACTAATTTATCTCACTATTTCTGGGGCCACTTCTTTAAGTAATTTAGGATGTAGATTATTAGGCCCTGGAGATTTATCCACCTTCAATCCCATCAATTTCCCCAACACCATTTCTTTACTAATACTGATTTCCTCCAGGTCTTCTCTCCTACTAAACCTGTGTTCCCCATCATTTCTAGTATGTTATTTGTGTCTTCCTTTGTGAAGAAAAAAAAACTATGTAAGTTGGTCAGTCATTTCTTTGTTCTCCTGTTTCTGACTCTCAGGGATCTACATTTGTCTCCATAGAGCTTATTTCCTCGATTAGTTGTTTAATTGTTTATCATCATTCAAGCCTGGGTGTGGCACAATTGTAGAACAAACATCTGATCCATTGGTTATGGATTTGTTTGGCGCTGTCTATTAGACTTTGAGCATTTATATTGGCAAGATATAACTGGCTCTATTGCACCTGACTTAGTGCTTACAATTCTGCATAAAAGAATAGAGTTGCAGAGGATGTGATTCTAGAGATGAAAATAACAGTAATTACAAGTTTGCTACTAAAATTCAACAGAAGTTTTTTCATTGAAGTTCAAGAGTATATTTCACAAAACATGCTTCTGGCAAAGCTATGTACCATAAGTGCAAAGTAATAAAATATACTTTATGATCTTGAAACGTAGTTGCAGCTGCTCTTACATTCAGTCATTGAGTGTCATTCTTACTTAGGATGATGGGGTGAAATGGGCGATATCGATTCAGCTGCTGCTTATACTTCTGTCCTGACTTTTATTTCCATTGAGGGGAGAACAGTGCAACAAGCAGGTGAATTAATATTGGCCATTTTATGCTATCACTCGCATTGTCTTGAGAATTTTATTTATTGCTCATTACTGTGAACTGACAATGAAACTAGCTCTGTGAAATAACTGGCACCCCTTCGTAATCCTCTGTTTTTGACAAAGCAAATTTCTCTATGATGTAGGTCATTGCCTTTTGATTAGACTATTGAGAACCAAGAGATAAAAGGTACTGCAGTCCTTTTATTATTTCACTTTCACTTTATAGTTCAAACATAAAATTCCATATGGAAATTTATTTTGAGTACATTGCTCATCTTAGAAAAAATGAAATATAAACAAATAATGATAGAGAAAACACAAAGTTGCTCTATCACAGAAATCTAACTTTAATTAAAATATGTATTAAAACTATTTCAGTGTAATTAGAATGATCAGACAAGTCCACCCTGACTACAAATTCTCATTTGTACATCAGTTCCTGTTAAATATTTTTATTGAAAAGGGCACAAATCTATCCTGCATCTGAGAGATTGCAGTCTTTCACTTGAATGCATTCAACGGTAATAATAACACAAGCAAATATCTTCATTGTTCATGAATCTTTACTTTCTTCAGACAGTGCCTTTTCTAACAAATGTAAGTCACAGCCAATGATTTATGTTTAACAATCAGGCACTGTTATGTGACCACTTGCACATACTAAGTCTCACAAAAGCCAAAGAAAACATGATCAATGATCTGATTTGCTGATGTGGCTTTGAGATTAAATGTTGCCCAGAAGACCAAGAAAACTTCCCAAGAGTTATTTTAAGTTTTATTGTTGGGTAAAAAAATAGGTGATAGTGAATTGAGTGCTCAATCAGCACCTTGTTCAATTTTCTTTTCTGGAAATTAAGAAGATAAA